>NC_139645.1:16830319-16855319 GCF_964638095.1 Poromitra crassiceps | reverse complement strand
GACTCCCTCGCTCAGACAGACACAACACACTTCTCATAGGAAAAATAAGTTGTAAGTTCACTGCCTGGCATGTCCCAGCATGCATTGTGCCTACTCCATTTCGCTACTAAATAGCAACCAAATGAGCCAAAAACCTATATTAAGGGAGGATCTAAATAATGTGTAATGGTAACACAACCTGCATTTGTAGAACATTTCAATATTGGACCAAATAAAACATCGAAATGAAAACACCACCCTATGTGAAACATATATGTCCTCCTGGGCCTATATATATCTGTTGTCGATTTAACGTGTTTTAGATAAGTGACAGCGGAACGCGCTTCTACTGTCATCTGCTATACTGTGATGTCCGCTCCAATAACTTGGCCCTACTTCACATCTAGTTTTACAATAAAAACACATTTATGCAATGACTTTACATAATGTAGGGTATATTTATGTGCATCATCCTTCCTGCAGCAGGCGAGAGAAAATTATATCTTTCTGGACAAACTTTCACCAATCTAATAGGCTATATTTTTCTCGCTGATGCATTTAGAACATTCTTTTCACTTTGATCTTGCTATAGTGTAGGGTATTTACATGCTTGCAGTATTTAAACTGCAGTTAGATTGGTTTGAGAAGCATAATAATATGGAATAATAGCCTATATATGGAGCAGCCAGACTGGATGAAGGGGGGGGAGGGGGGGCGGAGCGCTTGGCTTTGTCTGGTTTTACCGGATTTGTCCAGGAATTGGAGCTTAAAAGGCAAGCGTGTGACTCTTTACTGCAATTCTCCAATGAGCGGACTATGCATAATTTTACGCTTAAAAGGCATGGTTATAATGGTTGAGGCTGCATGTAGCGCCGATACCAAGATAGCAAATGCGCTGGTCCACACCCACTTACTGCGCTAGGCGGCCTAGCGCTAGACCTTAAACGCAGTTTCTACGCCGATTGCAACGATAGGGCCCATAGTTTCTCAGATAATCAGAATTTCCACTATAGTCCATGGGCCAGACCAGATTCCGGTACCACTCAAGGTGGCAAAACTTGCTTATAATTTTTGATAAGACACATGTCTGCAGATCATATTTTGCTATGATAGCCATTCCTTAGTGGTAGCTGTGACACAGTTACCAGCTTGTGAAGTGAACCACCCCTAAAGTAAATTGCATTTTAGATGCTGGTGCATATCCTGGGTTAGGCACATGCAGGGCATTTTTCAATATTTTGTACTATTGTTTTTGGTCCTATTTTAAAGGGGACCTTCTTAGCTTTCATTTAAGACAACTGCTGCTAACAACAACTGCTGTTTGCTTCAAGAGGAAACCTGCCTATCTCTGCTGCCAAAAGGCCTAAACACCTCTGCCCTTTTCACACCTTAGAAAACCCCCACTTTGCACTCAACAAGAACAAGAACAGCTCATAAGTTAATTGAAAATGCATGCTGACATAAGCATTTTCACATCATTTCTAATCATCTATTCATATCCTCATTAATATTAGGTCAATAATAGATTAGTGTAACTGTGTTAATCATGAAATACTGTAGATTAAAATGTTATTTTCTAATGTTAGAAGTGCCTCGCAAAGGTGGTTGAACACCCCCCCCATCCCCACCACCAGCAGCTAAACGACTAATATAGCCAGTCCAGTAATAGTAGTCAATATTTTTTAGAAAATGAAAAATGTAATATGTGCTGTTTGAAGTATCCACTTTGGCAAACCTCAACTCAAATACACAATGGAGTCCACTGCAATGAATGTGCAAGGCCAAAACAGAAGCTGCCCTGGCATTATAGCTACACTCACTGAGCACTTTACTGGAACACCAGACTAATTCTGGATAGGTATCAGGGTGGGAATGGAACGTCAGACCAATAAGGCCACATGCCAGGGCACAAAGGCAATTGCTCTATTGACATCGTGAAGAGTGATTTGTCAGAAATGTGTGTTAAAATGAGCCAATTACACATCCTTTGCCCATTAAACTGAGACCACTGGCGTTTTTAAAGCAACTGACAGTAGCAGGCCAGTAGCAGGGCATCACGGCCAGAAGGAGGAGCAATGGAGGCCTCCGTGTAATTCCCACCCTGGTAGGTATAGCCAGGGCCGTAGCCAGGGTTCCGAAATAGGGGAGGTCCAGCAAGGGGAGGCGGAAAATTGAGGGTTTTTTTCCCCTTTTTAAGCCATATTTAGAGTAATATATCATTTTAAATCAACATTAGGATTATACTGTTGTGATGTCATTATTCAGTATATTCTCTTTCATGTCACCACCTGCTCAGCTCTCCTGTCAACATAATTGTAACTAACAAACACAAACTGTTTTAGCCAAATTCATATCAAAATGACACCTACAAACACAGGTACACAACCCAAGCCGTACACAACACACAAAGTTACTTAGACAGACTAGACACTTACTTTCTTGGTTGTTGCTAAAAAATCTGTCAGTGTGTGTCACTCACTGTCTGTCGTTCACTCGCTCACTGTCTCGCAGCTCGCTCACCTTCAATTATCTCGCCAGGCAGACAGACAGTCATCACTCACCACCATGCTGCTGCTCTCTCAGAATCAAGTTACCGCGGACGCGGCGTCAGATGACTTCCTGCCTGACCTGCCTTTCGTTTCAAAATAAAAGCGATCCCGTGTTTTTCATGCTTTTCCTGTTTTCCATGCAGATTGTTTTATTTTTTTACAATCTTCGTTCTCAGGACACTCTACAATTTTCTGTTCCCAAAGTCCGAACTGAATTGGGGAAGAAAGCTTTTAGGTTCTCTGCACCCACCGCATGGAACAGTCTGCAGTCTGATCTTAAACTTAATAGCTTAGTAACCTTAAATGGTTTTAAGGCTATGGTAAAATCTCTTGAGAACAGGCTGTCTGTATGCAAATGTTTTATTTGATCATTTTAATGTTTTTCAATTGTATGTGTTTATGTGTTTGTTTGTTGTAACTTTGTGTTGCTGCTGTTTCTTGGCCAGGTCTCTCTTGTAAAAGAGATCTTTGATCTCAATGGGACAAACCTGGTTAAATAAAGGCTAAAAAAAAAAAAAATCTCTGAAATATTAAAAAAATCTCTGAAATATTAGGGGAGGTCCGGACCTCCCCGTCCTCATAGCTAGCTACGGCCCTGCGGTATAGCTTTCAGCTCTGTGTTAACCGGCTACCAAAGTGACATCCGCCTTAACTCATTGAATGCCATGGACGTCCTTCGACGTCCAATTAAATAGTGACGTAGAGTGCCACGGACGTCCTTCGACGTCCAATGCGTTTTTTGACGGTGGGACGTCGATCAAAGCCTTCCGCAGCTCCTGTACAACTATAGTAGCTATTGGAGGTCTATAACCTATTTTACAGAACCCTTAGGTGGCGACAGTGCTCTCCAGATTACAGAAATGTCAGGAATACACAGCCTAAAATAGCCTTGATGAAAGAGAACCCGCTCATGCTGCACTCCAGAGCCATGTAGATTGTTCTGGCTGCAACTGACGGGGGCTGCGAACACAGTCAATCCGCGCACACAACTGAGTCCTTCTGCCTCTGTCTGTCTGTCAGCATAGTTTCTCCACATGATTAGCCGCTAGAAAAGCAGCAGCGCGACACTGAAAAGCCAAACCTTTCACTGCAGTCCGCGTGTGGCTTCTCCATGTTGCGCTGCCTGGGAGGCGGCGCTTCCCAGGCTTCCTAGACGCTTGGTGCGAGGCTGTGTGTTACTAGTGTGGGGAGGAGTTTTCAGCTGAGGGGGGGGAGGGGGGGTGGGGCACGCAGGGCAGGACACAACTACACCACATCACTACATCAGAAAATATTACCGTATCTAGAGTCAGTGAATGTGCTTGAAATGCTGCATTTCACAAAAGGCTGAATATCTCAGCTTATAATTTGAAATGCCTGAAAACGCTGAAAACAACCTATCTTCTCCGGCTCATAACTAAAGAACGGAAAATGGTATCAATAAACTTTTTTTTGCTGATGATACAATAGAGTCTCCTTGTTCTTTTTGCGTGTTCGGTGTTTACATAGTAATATCACACAATATTCTGTGGGCCTCGAGAAATCACTGAAAACGCTCTGAAAACTCTGGCACTGGGAGCGTCCGTTCTCCAAAAGTGGCTGGCACTCAATGAGTTAAGGTTTGACGTGTTGCATTCTGAGATACTTTTCTGCTGACCAAAGTTGTTGTTTTTGCACCATTCTGTGTCAATTCTTGAGACTGTTGTGAGATCAGCAGTTTCAGAAGGGTTGTACCAACAACCATGCCGTGCCGCGGTCAAAGTGGCTTATGGTGTGAGTTGCATACGTTAGTTAGTTTGTTCGGCCCATAGTCACCACACACAATGCCAGCATTGGTAAAATAGCTGTTGAATTCAACAATGTGATCAGAGTGAATTAAATGATAAACAATAAACACATGTTGCATGCAGGTGTAACTACACCTCAATTAGGTCAACAACAGACACGTTTGATGTTAAATCCAACAAACCGGAGCTCTGAAATGAAACCCACCATGCCTCTTGCCCAGGACAAAATGATAACTTTTTTCTTTTCTTTTTTGAGGGAATGTAACACATCCGCTATTTCTGTTGCTCTTTCCCCCCCCAACATTTTATTTAAATTGTTTCTTAACAGTACACAAACAAAACACACGAACAAGCTCGGACAGAGAAAACAAAAGACAACAACAGAAACATCAACATTCAATATTACATCCATGTGGTGCTACAAGCTGCTGCTTAAGGCAGTGGTTCTCAAATGGGGGTCCGCGGACCCCCAGGGGTCCGTGGCACTTTGCCAGGGGGTCCGCGAAAAGTTTTCAAGTAAATTTTTTTTTTTTTTTATTAAAAAGAAAATGCTACATGTTACTTATTCCTTCTTAAACTACTTCCTACATGGTGCTAGTCTATCAAAAAATATTGGCTGTCATTGATTGTGTTGCATAGTGGTTTTCTGGACTGTTGACAAATTGTGATATTGTAAGTCGCTTTGGACAAAACAAAAGCGTCTGCTAAATGACGTAATGTAAATGTAATGTAATAAAAAAAAAAAAAAAAATTGCAAAATCTTTATAGTTCAACGAAAATAGTTTATGCTTTAAATCTAAAATGGTTCATGGATTACATTCTAATAACAAACCTATCAAATTAAAAGTCAAGCACGTTACCGTGGAAACAATTAAGCTTAGCCCAAAATCACAAATCAGAATGAGGGGGTCCCCGGTATATTTACTTGTAAGGGGTCCTTGGCTGAAAAACATTTGAGAACCTCTGGCTTAAGGTGCTTATGTGATGTGATCCTATCTCTTATGTGCTCATAAGAGATAGGATCCCACCCAAGGGCTCCACGAGCAACCAGCTGGGTGAGTCACCAGAATCCCGTTCTTGAAGGGCAAAACCAAAATGATCCCTTATTTTGACCAATGTTCCATACGTTTATGGGCAATTAGAGGGTAATTGTGCTTTTTGCTTTAATTGAGTGTACCTGTGCTGTAAATCCTGTGTTATTGAGACAGCGTCCAAAATTAGCACCAGCCACCAGCCAAATGCTGGTAATATATGCAAGTGGCTGCATGTAGATTTGCTTCACTCACCATCCAAAACCCCCACAATGGTCTATCTATCTATTGAGTGGCTGGTAAAATGTTAACATTCACTAGCCATTTGACTGGTGGACAAAAAAGTACATGTTGGACCCAGATCCAGGTGAATTTATTTCTTGTTATTGTGCTGTGGGCTTTGGAGTGTTCAGGTGGCTGTGCTGTAAATCATGTTGAGAGTCAGGTGAATGTGTCTTAGTTATTCTGGATACTGCATACCGGTATGTGCGCTGTGAGGGGGGGGGCTCTTTATGTGACCATGCCATGCCATCATGTCATAATCCACCTGGGCATAAGATGTTGGGAGAAGTACATTCCTCTATACCGGTGGAGAGGAGTGGAACAACATCCCTAACGGAATTAAATCTGCATATTCTCTAAATGGTTTTAAAAACCTGAAAACAGGCTGAAGGCAGCGGACGCCAACAGACTCAACAAACTGATCCGTAAGGCCAGGGACATTGTGGGGCTGGATCTGGGCTCTCTGACTGCGGTGTCAGAGAAGAGAACTTTGTCCAGGCTACGCTCCATCATGAGCAATGACTCGCACCCACTCGACGGCGTGCTAGTGAAACATTGGAGTACGTTCAGTGAGAGACTGATTCCGCCTAGATGCAATACGGAGAGGCACAGGAAATCAGTCCTGCCTGTGGCCATTGGTCTATTTAATGCCTCTCTTAAAAGAGCACCTCGGAGACGTTCAGTCTCCCTGAGACTGAGCCAGCCGATAGGTTAACTGTGCCTGGCTGAGCCACGTGTAACGTATAGGGCAAGCCGACTTAATATAAGTCCAGTGTGCAATAAAGATAATTCGCACGTAATGTATACTTACTCTACTTATTTTGCTTACTTTAGACGTATTCTACTTATTTTTGCTTCTATCGCATTTACTACTGTTTATTCTATGCTATGTTGTGTTCTTATTCTGCTTATTTTCCTTACTATCGCATTTACTACTGTTTATTTTATGCTATGTGTGTTCTGTGAGCGAGCTACTGTAACTTGTCCCAATTTCCCCCCGGGGATCATTAAAGTCTTTCTGATTCTGATTCTGATATATATATATATATATATATATATATATATATATATATATATATATATATATATATATATATACCGTATATATATATATATAGATACCATATATATATGATGCTGTGTGTTACTGCTTAAGCCTGTGAATACCTATGTGTGAATTGCAAATATTGTGTGATGTTATTGGCTGTAGATTGGAAGCACAGTTTTGACCCACGCCTTAAAGGGAAGAGTGGGAATCACCAGGGTCACTACGATATGATCATCATACATAAGTCACAATACAATATTATTGTGAATTAAAAAAACATTGTGATTTATTCATTTTTTTCATTTTTTTGACATCTGTTTTATCTAATTAAATCAAGTTTCTCGGCTGTTCATCTCACTTCAATCATTTTTATTGCACCACAATTGGATTGCCAAGCAGATTGACTGACCAACACTGTCATAAAAATCTCTCATAAATGTTGCATGCACTTAAAAATGTTTATAATAAAACATCGCAATGCTTGGAATTTGTATGATACGATTTATTGGCACATAAAATATCACAATAATGCTGTATCGTACCCCCCCCCCCCCCCACCCCTACTTAAAGCTGATCATCAAAAGTTGTAGTTCTTTGATCACTGATTTCTTTAAACATGCAATGTGTAATGTTTGATGTTTCTGAATGATTTCATTTAAAGTTGTTTGATTTTTAATGTTTGATTTTTTTTTACTCATATCAAAAATGTATAGTGTAATGATTCATTATTCATGATTCTGTGTCTGTGATTTGAATTTTAGGTGCTGGGGTCCCCAGTGCCTTCAAAGCCTTCCTTCAGATATGATTATGTCTTTGAGTCGGGAAGAGGACGATGTGTATAATCCAATCCCTTGTAAACAATTTAATCAAATAAATAAAATTCAAAAAAACAAATCTGTGTCCCACTGACTGCAGCTGAGCACATCTTTGAGCATAAAGGAGAACATTTAAATGTGTACGTAGTTTCATATAAGCCTACCAAAATGACCACATGTGTGTGTGTGTGTGTGTGTGTGTGTGTGTGTGTGTGTGTGTGTGTGTGTGTGTGTGTGTGTGTGTGTGTGTGTGTGTGTGTGTGTGTTTGTGTGTAGGTGCGCTCGTTGTAGTCCAAGGAGCGCCACAAGTGGGCGTGGGTGGACATTAAAGCAACACGTTTGAAACACCACCCCGTCAGGAAACGAGAGGGGATCTCACCAAGCGCCCCAGAAATAAACGTCCTTTCCGTGACATTATGACTGACTGACTGAATGACTCAACCCAAAGAACGATGCCTTGACCACGCCCTGCGCTGCACACGTGGTAAAAACAGAGAGCACCTAACCCTGAACAAATTGATACACAAGGTTTTTCAATTGATTCTGGTACTATTGGGCATGTTAATTAACATACTAAAAGTCTATCAAAATGAAAATTCAGGAAAGGGGTCATTTTCAAGATGGCTGCTGCCAGGAGTTTAAAATGGCTATATCTCATTTTACTATTCAACCATCTTGAAAACGACCTCCTTCTGGAATTTAGATTTTCCCAGCAGAGTGAGAATGTGTTACGGATGCATGGAATGTTTCTGATACAGATCAGGCTCTCTTTCTTATAGATGCTAGACTGATATTAGTCAGTTCATCAGTTTGCAGCCAAATTTGCCATTTCTGCTACATCAAACATGCTGATTTACTGGCTCACTGCTGTCATACATGCTAATAACGAAAAGAGGAAGGAAGTCTGCTCTTTACCAGCTTGTTTCTCTCCAGTCTAGCCTGCCTGTGACGACCACACAAGAACACATCTTCTCCAATGTAAGTTCTCTCTAAGACAGAGAAAGTGTCTTTTAATGTTACTTTGAACGTCTCTGCAGCCTGGACACAGAGGAGAGGAGCAGCTATGACTTTTACAACAGCAGCAACTGGATTCATCCTCTTCCTTCTGTCTGTGCCAGGTATTGTAATTGTACATTTATATTTTAAGCATTTTGCTGGCATGCTAAGAGCAACGTAAAGATACGGTAGGCTAAAGTAACGGCACAGTGGCTCAGTGGTTAGCACTGTTGCCTCACAGCAAGAAGGTCTGGGGTTCAAACCCAGGTCCTTTCTGTGTGGAGTTTGTGTATTTTTACTAGTATTTCTAGTTCCTAAGTGATTGTGAAATAGAAGGAAGCTTCTGAGCAAAGTTCCAAATTTGAAGTCCTCATCATAAGAATATGATTTGACAGCAAGATCATCCATATCACACTAGTCTATATAATTGCCATCGGCTGCCAGTATGTGGCTGCAAACAAATATATATCATGAAGCCTCCATATTATCTAAATATCTAATTGTTTTTGGAATGTATTTGGCTATGAGTGTACCAAATCATGCTTTCATCACAAAATGCACAATTGTTATGCTTTACTGCCCCGCTATAACGCTTAATTTATACTCGGACGTGAAAGCCTTCTCCCTCGCCGTGGGTAGCACCGTGGCCGGCCGGCACCACCCACGGCTTTCATGCAGCTCCGCTCAGCTATGTGACGGAGAGGGGCATTTAAAGCCAGGTTTAGAGGAATAACTCATTTTAAATTAACAGTTGTGATGTCATTATTCAGTCTTAACCACCAATATTTGATCCTTCTCTCACTCACTCCTATGTCACCACCTGCTCTTCCTGCAGGGCTTGAAATTAACTTTTTTGACCACCTGCCAATATTGCTGCTAGATTTTAAAGTTACCACCAGCCAATTAGAACTTCCACTAGCCAAAATGTTTTTCTTGAAATAGGGCCGTCGCTACCATGTAGGCCTTACATGGTATCGGCGGCCCTGTAGAGCGAGTGCTTGCCTGGTGCAGACGGGTTGAGTCAGCTCGAGCTCAGGGCACTGAGGGCACTGTGGTGACAGGAGAGGAGAGCGAGCAGGGAGGGGCTCCGGTGTTGTGCCAAAAAGTGATTTGTTTCCAGAAATTCATTTCGCTCCATGGGACCGCGCACAGCGCTGCCTCTACCCACCCTGTGAGCCCATATTCTCTGGGAAAAGCACCTCCGGGGGGCAGACCCCCCTGTGCCAAAAAGTGCTTTGCGTTTTGAATTGGATTACCAGGGGAACGAGGGTCTGGCGGGGCGGGAGTCTGTGTGTGTAGCCCGGGGAGGGGGGCTTAAGTGTGGGGTGCGCAGGTTCGGCTAGTGCGCCGGATCCTGGAGGGGGGTCTCCCCCGGAGGTAGTCTCCCCGGAGAAGATGGGTGCTGGGCCGGGGTAGGCAGGCTGGGTGGTGGGGGTGGGTCAGTGCCCTGGATGTCTGCGGGGCCAGCCATGGGGCTCACAGGGTGGGTAGAGGCAGTGCTGTGCGCGGTCCCGCGGAGGGAAATCAGTTTCTGGCAGCAAATCACTTTTTGGCACAACGGGTTGGTGACGTGACGTCACTGCCAACCAAAAATGCGTAACCCTGAGTTGTGCTAAACAAACGTTAATATCTCAAAAAGTATACATCACATCGCTTATATTTTGACATTCTGAGTGAGAGCAGAATTAGCTCAAGAGTTTGATGTATAATATATGCATGTCGTGTTAAAGTTGTATGAACTGTCGCAGTTTTTAAATTGTAAACACAATCAGCCGGCTAGAGTCAGATGCTCAAACTCACGCTATATAGGGTTCCATTGCCGTTGCCACCCAGTGACGCGGTTTGTTTACCAAAATGCTGCTCGGCTCATCCCTCGTATGGGAAATGCTATTTCAGTACAACTGGAATTGGTGGTTCCAAAATAATTCAAAATAGACGTGTTTATTCATCTGAGGTTTAGTTTACCGTAAGTCTCTTGTTTATTTATAAACCTGTTTAACACAAGCTTATCTCAGAGAGGGTTTATCAGTACGTATGTCACACCCACAACCTTTTTATTTTGCTGTAAGGTGACTAACTAACCACTGAGCCACCGTGCTGCCTCAGATCATTTCAAAATGGCTGCATGCAGTGGCTGCTCCAGAGATGGTTTCCTTGCTACATGTCCACGTTGAGGACAAAATTAATCATTCACAAGCTCTAAAATAATAGAGAAACCAGGGAGCAGCCAGTTACTTTGACATGAACAAGTAGTACTACTTTCTTGCAGTACCACAGTTTAGTTTAGTGTAGCTGCTCTATGCAAAGGATGTGTAAATGGTTCATTTTAACACACATTTCAGAAGAATCGCTCTTCAAGATGTCACCAGAGCAATGACCTCTGTGCCCTGTCATGTGACCTTGTGTGCTAAAAAAATGGCGATGCCGAAGGCCGGATGGCCTTGAACCTAAAATGGGGAAATTCCCACCCTGACCACAAGCATATCTCAAAGGGCTTTACACAGCATCATATACAGTACATGTCACACCCACAACTTGTTTAAGGCAACTACCTACTAACCACTGAGCCACTGTGCTGCTTACTGTAAGATCATTTCAAAATGGCTGCATGTCCACATTGAGGACATTATTCACAAGCTGTAAAATATAGAGAAGCCTGCCAGCAGCAGTGTTATTGTTTTTTCAATTACTACTTTCTTAAGAGTACAACACTTTGTGTTTGGTTGTTGTAGTGAGAATATTGTAAAATAGTATTCATGGCAGATATTATCTCCTCATTTCTCATGGAAGATTTCTCATTTGTCAAATTTCATTCTGTCAAAATGTTTCCTCATCATCCATCTAAACCAAACTACAGTTCACCATGATGTTCTAACATCAGTGTGTGCTGTTTGCACTCATGGAGAAATACTCATGTTTGGATTTACATGTCACATATTGGCTTTGCATCCTTTCCCACAAACACCCAGTGATCAGCATTTATCTACAGTTAGGAGAGAGAGAGAGAGAGAGAGAGAGAGAGAGAGAGGGAGAGCGAGAGGGAGAGGGAGAGAGAGAGAGGGAGAGAGAGAGGGAGAGGGAGAGGGAGAGGGAGAGGGAGAGGGAGAGGGAGAGGGAGAGGGAGAGAGAGAGAGAGAGAGAGAGAGAGAGGGAGAGAGAGAAGGAGAGAGAGAGAAGGAGAGAGAGAGAGAGGGAGAGAGAGAGGGAGAGGGAGAGAGAGGGGGAGAGAGAGAGAAGGAGAGAGAGAGAGAGGGAGAGAGAGAGAGAGAGATGCACAGTAATGGCAGTCATAATGATACCATTATCAACTATAATAAGTAAGAAGAGCACATAGTAATGGTCATGTTACAACAGTTACAACAGTAGTAACCGTAGTAATGGTGATGTACAGTTACAACAGTAGTAGTAATGGTGATGCACAGTTACAACAGTAGTGACAGTAGCATGTTGACACTTTATTTAAGGACACAGCACAACCCTCCAGCAGTGTGACTATTCTACAGAGGTGTTGAATGTTCCTGTGTGTCCCTGTGATAATGTATTATGGTCCAGACTTACAAGATGTAGTGACTTAGATGATGCTGCAGTCAGCAGCAGTTGTTATTCAGAGGAGTTTGAAGCTCGCTCATCTTCCCTTTTCCCAAAAGCATCTTAGATCATTTCTGTGTGTCTGAGTTGACCTGGAGCTGAGATGATCTGAGTGTTTTCACTGTAATAAATGTAGTCAGGTCTCCAGCAGCTTCACATACTGCAGCAGCTCCACTACAGATGAAAGTCACTGTTTTTATGAATGACTGTGGTTTGTGATGTGCTCTGTGTTACAGTGGTGCAGGCTCAGTATGACTGGAGACAGTGGGGAGTGAATTACACTGCTACTGAGATCTGTGCTTTAAAAGGATCAGCAGTGGACATACTCTGCAACTACACATACCAAGCCAAGATAGATGACACCACTCTCACAGTTGATAAAACATTCTGGTTCACTAAATGGAAGGATCATAAAGCTGTGGATCTGAAGACAGACTCACAGTATGCAGGTCGTGTGAAGTATCACAGTGGCCAGAAGAAACACAGCCTGAGGATCACAGACCTGAGAGAGACTGACTCAGCTGAGTACAGGTTCACGTTCTTAACAAACCTTGGATGGTATGGACTCGTTTCCCTGGAGTCACTCTGACTGTCACAACAGGTAACACTAACCTGAGGACTTGTTCATTCAATTCAAAATATAGTTCAACATCTTGGAAATGCTGATGTTGTGATTGTGTGTGTGTGTGTGTGTGTGTGTGTGTGTGTGTGTGTGTGTGTGTGTGTGTGTGTGTGTGTGTGTGCGTGTGCGTGCGTGCGTGCGTGTGTCTGTGTGTGTGTGTGTGTGTGTGTGTGTGAGAGAGAGAGAGAGACGTGGGTGTGTGTGTGTGTGTGTGTGTGTGTGTGTGTGTGAGAGAGAGAGAGAGAGAGAGAGAGACGTGTGTGTGTGTGTGTGTGTGTGTGTGTGTGTGTGTGTGTGTGTGTGTGTGTGTGTGTGTGTGTGTGTGTGTGTGTGTGTGTGTGTGTGTGTTATTGTTATTGTATGTGTGATTGAAGGTCTCCAATAACATTTCTGTTCCATGTTCACATCCAGATCTCCCGAAGGTGCAGGTGACCAGATCCCAGTCTTCTACCCAGGCAGCTCAGCTGCAGTGTCTCAGCAGCTGTCCTCGTCCTTCCTACATCTGGTCCAAGAATGGACAGAACATCAAGGAAGAAACTTCTTTTTCTTATAGAGACAACATTGGTCCTGAAGACAGCTATTCCTGTGCTGTAAATGGACTTGAGTCCCTGCCAGTGTGTGAGTTTACTCCACAGTGTGTCACTGACAAAACGCCATCTGGTGGAGCATTTTACCTAATGCACCATGACTACATCACTGCATGTATTTAGGTTAGAATAGCTAAGATGTAATGTCTTGCTAAAATCTGCTTTTGTGTGTCCTGTGTGTTTGGTCTATATCATTCTGTTCTATGGTTGATTGTTGATCAGTTTGTTAGTAGGCTCATTTTCTGTAAAGTCTCTTGAGACGCGTGTAATAAAACACCATATAAATAAATAGACTTTGGGCGTGACCCCAGTGGGAACTATTAACAATTGAAATAAGTTCCATGATAAAACCCCATCCTCATCTTATAGTTAAGATTCAAGATTCACTTGAATAGCCACAGCAAGTAATCAGATTACAAATGAGGAATTTTAACTTAGTGCAAAAACAATATGGATAGATGAGGGTTGTCAGTGTCAATGGAGTGTTTGGCAGATGGTTTGTTGTAGCCTGTGATCTCTCTCAAACCTTTCCAAACAGAGTCATTGTCTGAGACCTGCTGATGGATCGTTGCAGCATTGTCTTATCAAACCTGTATTTGCGCTCTTTAAACCACTATTAATGTACGTTATATAATCATATATTTTCTTCCAGATGCTCCAAAGACCCCCTCTGTGAGTTCCTCTGGTGAAGCAGTGGAGGGCAGTTCAGTGAATCTGACCTGCAGCAGTGATGCCAGCCCAGCAGCTACCTACACCTGGTACAAGAAGAGTGGACCTCCAGACCAGGAAGCTTTGACAACAGGTCCACAGCTTGACTTGGTTTCCCTGCAGTCTTCTGACTCTGGACAGTATTACTGTGAAGCTGAGAATGAGCTGGGGACAAAGAGATCTGACTTCATCTCTGTTACTGTGACATGTGAGTGAAATATAACTTATGAATCACACTGTAGCGATCTGGTATAAACCAACATGTTGCTTTATACCTCCAGGATTGCTACAATACAATGTAGCAATGTAGCAAGTATGTAATCATACAATGTGGAAGCTACCAGCAGCTTTCTTACCAGCCGCGACAGCAGGGCTGATATTGTTGTGTGTGTGTGTGTGTGTGTGTGTGTGTGTGTGTGTGTGTGTGTGTGTGTGTGTGTGTGTGTGTGTGTGTGTGTGTGTGTGTGTGTGTGTGTGTGTGTGTGTGTGTGTGTGTGTGTGTGTGTGTGTCATGGAAAATGTGGTGGTGGAGACACCTCTTGTCGCGAGAACTACAGAAGCTGTTTTGAGTACTTTTCCAGGTGTTTAAATATGTCAGTAATGGACCTAAACATCCTGTAATCCCCCAATTAATAGTTTGTATTTTCATCTGATCTCTTCTCAGCTCCATGGAAATTAACAGCAGCTGCAGTGACTATGACTCTTCTCCTGGTTGTCATCGTGCTCATATGCCTATTTGTCTTCCTCTGGATCAGGTGAGCTATTCTGTTTAGAGGTAGAGGATGCCAGGATGGAAAACCCTGCCTTTATTTTAATTTGCCACAATGCACTAATGTACACACACACACACACACACACACACACACACACACACACACACACACACAGACACACACACACACACACACACACACACACACACAGACACACACACACACACACACGATTAGAAGCGCCATGGATTTTTCCCATCGTGGCTCGTCCTTCCTCCACAGGCCGGCCAGGAGCGGTGGGCAGCTGCAGTGAAGCGCCCGGAGAGCGTTTCACTGCACAGTAGTTATGTTCTGTTAGTTAGACATTAAAGTTCAGTCATTTGTTCACTAATTCAGTTGTTTGTTCATTGTCCTCCTAACAGAAGGAAGAGGGCCTCCAGACAACCATCTGGACCTGGAGGAAGACCAGCCAACAGGCTGCAGGTGAGGAAGAGGAACTCAACAAGTTTAGAGCAAAATAAAACAAGCTAAACATGTTGTCCCCCACCAGTGATGTAGATCCACCCATGGGTCAGTCCCATGCATTTCCAATGCCGCCCCCTAGCGGCACAAAGTCAACATTACAGTGTAAATTAACGTTCAAAGGACAATCACATGGTTGCAACACCAAACCACCGAAGTTCCATCTTTTTTTTAGATCATCTTTTTGACCAACAGCTTGGGGCCATTCAGGTTGAATATTTGGGTAGTTGGAGAGATAATGCTAATGCATAGGACTAGGTATTTCATACCTTTGTTTTTTCCAAACAAAGCCCTGCTCAGTCTGATTGAGATGTGTGTTGGTTCAGGGAAATCACCTCACCTTTACTCCAGGTGATCTCATATTATAGAGTCAACAAGGTCAAGGATTGCAGGTAATGAGACTGAAGGTTCACTTAGGGCAGTGGTTCCAAACCTAGTCCGACTGTGTTTGCGCGCAGGCGTGCATGTTTTGGGGCGCTCTCTCCATAGCGTGCCAAAGTCTCGCCAATGAGGAAATTAATTTGTCGTTAATTTCCAGGCGTATCTTAAACTGTGCGTGCGCGTGAGAGTGCGTGAATGTGTCATGCATGTGTGCGTGTGTCCATTAGGCTACCGACTTTGAAATTCGTTTGAAGTTCTTACTCACTCTCTCTCTCTCTACGCCTGTGCCTCAGCTGTCTGTGCAGACCAGGGAGCTGGGGGCGGGGCCACACCCCCTTCCTTGTCGCCTCGAGCCAGTCTCCCCCAAATCTCAGTGCACACAAATCTCGCCACAAACACACAAAGTCACTTATAGAAGCGGCTGCACTGCTTAAGAATATTGGTTTGTTATTCAACTCGGCCCTGAAATTCGACCGGCAGATCAACTCTCTTGTAAAGGGAAGCTTCTTCCAACTCAGGCAGATAGTTGAAATCAAGTCCTTTCACTCTGTCCATTTTGACTTTGAGAAATTTATCCATCTCCTTGTTCTTGTTATTGAGTCTCTTTCTGCAATAACTGCACGTTTATGGCAGTTGTTATAGGCAGAGGTAATGTTATTACATTACCTCGTTTCTTCGGGAGCCAGTTACATTGTCAACTATGAGGCAGGTCAGGTGATTGGTCAGTGCACTTTGTAATTTCTGGAAATCACTGCGGGCGAGCTGGAGGTCAGACTGATGCACAGAACGAAACAGGATGTGAGTTCATGTGATGGTTTAACAGGCTCGTAGGATACATGCAAGATGGACTGTTTCCATGACTGTTTTATCAGTTGTGCTGTCCTGCATTGTCACCTTGGTGAACTTCATATTGTTTGTTGCAGAGTGTCAGCTATGAGAACTGGCCTCCAGCATCCACATCCCAGCCAGACCCCACCTACCAGAGCCTCAGTCCAGCCACCATGGATCATCAGGACCAAACATACTCTACTCTGAAGCCAGACCCCACCTACCAGAGCCTCAGCCCAGCCACCATGGATCAGGACCAAACATATTCTACTCTCCCACAGACTACAGAGTAGCAAAGTGCTGAGATGCTAGAGTTAACTGTAGGGCTTGCAATTAACTTTTTTGATCACCAGCCAATATAGTTTCTCAGATAATCAGAATTTCCACTATACGTAGTCCATGGGCCAGACCAGATTCCGGTACCACTCAAGGTGGCAAAACGTGCTTATAATTTTTGATAAGACACATGTCTGTAGATTATATTTTGCTATGATAGCCATTCCTTAGTGATAGCTGTGACACAGTTACCAGCTTGTGAAGTGAACCACCCCTAAAGTAAATTGCATTTTAGATGCTGGTGCATATCCTGGGTTAGGCACATGGTCAGGGCATTTTTCAATATTTTGTACTATTGTTTTTGGTCCTATTTTAAAGGGGACCTTCTTAGCTTTCATTTAAGACAACTGCTGCTAACAACAACTGCTGTTTGCTTCAAGAGGAAACCTGCCTATCTCTGCTGCCAAAAGGGCCTAAACACCTCCGCCCTTTTCACACCTAGAAAACCCCCACTTTGCACTCAACAAGAACAAGAACAGCTCATAAGTTAATTGAAAATGCATGCTGACATAAGCATTTTCACAGCATTTTTAATCATCTATTCATATCCTCATTAATAATTAGGTCAATAATAGATTAGTGTAACTGTGTTAATATTCCCATGAAATAATTAGGCCTATAGATTCAAATGTTATTTTCTAATGTTAGAAGTGCCTCGAAAAGGTGGTTGAACACCCGCCCCCATCCCCCCCACCAGCAGGTAAACGACTAATATAGCCAGTCCAGTAATAGTAGTCAATATTTTTTAGAAAATGAAAAATGTAATGTGCTGTTTGAAGTATCCACTTTGGCAAACCTCAACTCAAATACACAATGGAGCCCACTGCAATGAATGTGCAAGATCAAAACAGAAGCTGCCCTGGCATTATAGCTACACTCACTGAGCACTTTACTGGAACACCAGACTAATTCTGGATAGGTATCAGGGTGGGAATGGAACGCCAGACCAATAAGGCCACATGCCAGGGCACAAAGGCAATTACTCTATTGACATCGTGAAGAGTGATTTGTCAGAAATGTGTGTTAAAATGAGCCAATTACACATCCTTTGCCCATTAAACTGAGACCACTGATATTTTTAAAGCAACTGACAGTAGCAGGCCGGTAGCAGGGCATCACGGCCAGAAGGAGGAGCAATGGAGGCCTCCGTGTAATTCCCACCCTGGTAGGTATAGCTTTCAGCTCGGTGTTAACCGGCTACCAAAGTGACATCCGCCTTAAGGTTTGACGTGTTGCATTCTGAGATACTTTTCTGCTGACCAAAGTTGTTGTTTTTGCACCATTCTGTGTAAATTCTTGTTGTGAGATCGGCAGTTTCAGAAGGGTTGGTGCCAGAGCTAATACTGGGTAGGTATCAGCTTTCAGCTCTGTGTTAACCCGCTACCAAAGTGACAGACGTGTTGCATTCTGAGATACTTTTCTGCTGACCAAAGTTGTTGTTTTTGCACCATTCTGTGTCAATTCTTGAGACTGTTGTGAGATCAGCAGTTTCAGAAGGGTTGTACCAACACCCATGCCGTGCCGCGGTCAAAGTCGCTTATGGTGTGAGTTGCATACGTTAGTTAGTTTGTTCGGCCCATAGTAACCACACACAATGCCAGCATTGGTAAAATAGCTGTTGAATTCAACAATCTGATCAGAGTGAAATAAATGATAAACAATAAACACATGTTGCATCATGCAGGTGTAACTACACCTCAATTAGGTCAACAACAGACACGTTTGATGTTAAATCCAACAAACCGGAGCTCTGAAATGAAACCCACCATGCCTCTTGCCCAGGACAAAATGATAACTTTTTTCTTTTCTTTTTTGAGGGAATGTAATTATTTTATCTATCACATCCGCTATTTCTGTTGCTCTTTCCCCCCCCCAATATTTTATTTAAATTGTTTCTTAACAGTACACAAACAAAACACACGAACAAGCTCGGACAGAGAAAACAAAAGACAACAACAGAAACATCAACATTCAATATTACATCCATGTGGTGCTACAAGCTGCTTAAGCCAGTGGTTCTCAAATGGGGGTCCGTGGCACTTTGCCAGGGGGTCCGCGAAAAGTTTTCAAGTAAAAAAAAAAAAAAAAATTTTTTTTTTTTTTTTTTTTTATTAAAAAGAAAATGCTACATGTTACTTATTCCTTCTTAAACTACTTCTTACATGGTGCTAGTCTATCAAAAAATCTTGGCTGTCATTGATTGTGTTGCATAGTGGTTTTCTGGACTGTTGACAAATTGTGATATTGTAAGTCGCTTTGGACAAAACAAAAGCGTCTGCTAAATGACGTAATGCAAATGTAATGTAATAAGATTTTTTTTTTTTTTCTTTTTTGCAAAATCTTCATAGTTCAACGAAAATAGTTTATGCTTTAAATCTAAAATGGTTCATGGATTACATTCTAATAACAAACCTATCAAATCAAAAGTCAAGCACGTTACCATGGAAACAATTAAGCTTAGCCCAAAATCACAAATCAGAATGAGGGGGTCCCCGGTATATTTTCTATCTTGTAAGGGGTCCTTGGCTGAAAAACATTTGAGAACCTCTGGCTTAAGGTGCTTATGTGATGTGATCCTATCTCGTATGTGCTCATAAGAGATAGGATCCCACCCAAGGGCTCCATGAGCAACCAGCTGGGTGAGTCACCAGAATCCCGTTCTTGAAGGGCAGAACCAAAATGATCCCTTATTTTGACCAATGTTCCATACGTTTATGGGCAATTAGACGGTAATTGTGCTTTTTGCTTTAATTGATTGTACCTGTGCTATAAATCCTGTGTTATTGAGACAGCGTCCAAAATTAGCACCAGCCACCAGCCAAATGCTGGTAATATATGCAAGTGGCTGCATGTAGATTTGCTTCACTCACCATCCAAAACCCCCACAATGGTATATCTATCTATTGAGTGGCTGGTAAAATGTTAACATTCACTAGCCATTTGACTGGTGGACAAAAAAGTACATTTTGGACCCAGATCCAGGTCAATTTATTTCTCGTTATTGTGCTGTGGGCTTTGGAGTGTTCAGGTGGCTGTGCTGTAAATCATGTTGAGAGTCAGGTGAATGTGTCTTAGTTATTCTGGATACTGCATACCGGTATGGGCGCTGTGAGGGGGGGGCTCTTTATGTGACCATGCCATGCCATCATGTCATAATCCACCTGGGCATAAGATGTTGGGAGAAGTACATTCCTCTATACCGGTGGAGAGGAGTGAAACAACATCCCTAACGGAATTAAATCTGCATATTCTCTAAATGGTTTTAAAAACCTGAAAACAGGCTGAAGGCAGCGGACGCCAACAGACTCAACAAACTGATCCGTAAGGCCAGGGACATTGTGGGGCTGGATCTGGGCTCTCTGACTGCAGTGTCAGAGAAGAGAACGTTGTCCAGGCTACGCTCCATCATGAGCAATGACTCGCACCCACTCCACGGCGTGCTAGTCAAACACAGGAGTACGTTCAGTGAGAGACTGATTCCACCTAGATGCAATACGGAGAGGCACAGGAAATCAGTCCTGCCTGTGGCCATTGGTCTATTTAATGCCTCTCTTAAAAGAGCACCTCGGAGACGCTCAGTCTCCCTGAGACTGAGCCAGCCGATAGGTTAACTGTGCCTGGCTGAGCCACGTGTAACGTATAGGGCAAGCCGACTTAATATAAGTCCAGTGTGCAATAAAGATAATTCGCACGTAATGTATACTTACTCTACTTATTTTGCTTACTTTAGACGTATTCTACTTATTTTTGCTTCTATCGCATTTACTACTGTTTATTCTATGCTATGTTGTGTTCTTATTCTGCTTATTTTCCTTACTATCGCATTTACTACTGTTTATTTTATGCTATGTGTGTTCTGTGAGCGAGCTACTGTAACTTGTCCCAATTTCCCCCCGGGGATCATTAAAGTCTTTCTGATTCTGATTCTGATATATATATATATATATATATATATATATATATATATATATATATATATATATATATATATATATATATATATATATATATATATATATATATATATAGATACTGTATATATATGATGCTGTGTGTTACTGCTTAAGCCTGTGAATACCTATGTGTGAATTGCAAATATTGTGTGATGTTATTGGCTGTAGATTGGAAGCACAGTTTTGACCCACGCCTTAAAGGGAAGAGTGGGAATCACCAGGGTCACTACGATATGATCATCACAATACAATATTATTGTGAATTTAAAAAAAATTGACATCTGTTTTATCTAATTAAATCAAGTTTCTCGGCTGTTCATCTCACTTCAATCATTTTTATTGCACCACAATTGGATTGCCAAGCAGATTGACTGACCAACACTGTCATAAAAATCTCTCATAAATGTTGCATGCACTTAAAAATGTTTATAATAAAACATCGCAATGCTTGGAATTTGTATGATACGATTTATTGGCACACAAAATATCACAATAATGCTGTATCGTACCCCCCCCCACCCCTACTTAAAGCTGATCATCAAAAGTTGTAGTTCTTTGATCACTGATTTCTTTAAACATGCAATGTGTAATGTTTGATGTTTCTGAATGATTTCATTTAAAGTTGTTTGATTTTTAATGTTTGATTTTTTTTTACTCATATCAAAAATGTATAGTGTAATGATTCATTATTCATGATTCTGTGTCTGTGATTTGAACTTTAGGTGCTGGGGTCCCCAGTGCCTCCAAAGCCTTCCTTCAGATATGATTATGTTTTTGAGTCTGGAAGAGGACGATGTGTATAATCCAATCCCTTGTAAACAATTTAATCAAATAAAGAAAATTCAAAACAACAAATCTGTGTCCCACTGACTGCAGCTGAGCACATCTTTGAGCAGAAAGGAGAACATTTAAATGTGTACGTAGTTTCATATAAGCCTACCAAAATGACCACATGTGTGTGTGTGTGTGTGTGTGTGTGTGTGTGTGTGTGTGTGTGTGTGTGTGTGTGTGTGTGTGTAGGTGTGCTCGTTGTAGTCCAGGGAGAGCGCCACAAGTGGGCGTGGGTGGACATTAAAGCAGCATGTTTGAAACACCACCCCGTCGGGAAACAAGAGGGGATCTCACCAAGCATCCCAGAAATAAACGTCCTTTCCGTGACATTATGACTGACTGACTGAATGATTCACCCGAAAGAACGATGCCTTGACCACGCGCTGCGCTGCACACGTGGTAAAAACAGAGAGCACCTAACCCTGAACAAATTGATACACAAGGTTTTTCAATTGATTCTGGTACTATTGGTCATTAATTAACATACTAAAAGTCTATCAAAATGAAAATTCAGGAAAGGGGTCATTTTCAAGATGGCTGCTGCCGGGAGCTTAAAATGGCTATATCTCATTTTACTATTCAACCATCTTGTAAACGACCCCCTTCTGGAATTTAGATTTTCCCAGCAGAGTGAGAATGTGTTACGGATGCATGGAATGTTTCTGATACAGATCAGGCTCTCTTTCTTATAGATGCTAGACTGATATTAGTCAGTTCATCAGTTTGCAGCAAAATTAGCCATTTCTGCTACATCAAACATGTTGATTTACTGGCTCACTGCTGTCATACATGCTAATAATGAAAAGAGGAAGGACGACTGCTCTTTACCAGCTTGTTTCTCTCCAGTCTAGCCTGCCAGTGACGACCACACAAGACCACATCTTCTCCACTGTAAGTTCTCTTTAAGACAGAGAAACCTACGTTACTTTGAACGTCTCTGCAGCCTGGACAGAGAGGAGAGGAGCAGCTATGACTTTTACAACAGCAGCAACTGGATTCATCGTCTACCTTCTGTCTGTGCCAGGTATTGTAATTGTACATTTATATTTTAAGCATTTTGCTGCCATGCTAAGAGCAACGTAAAGAGACGGTAGGCTAGAGTAACGGCGCAGTGGCTCAGTGGTTAGCGCTGTTGCCTCACAGCAAGAAGGTCCGGTGTTCCCCGGTCCTCTCTGTGTGGAGTTTGTGTATTTTTACTAGTATTTCTAGTTTCTAAGTGATTGTGAAATAAAAGGAAGCTTCTGAGCAAAGTTCTAAATTTGAAGTCCTCATCATAAGAATATGATTTGACAGCAAGATCATCCATATCACACTAGTCTATATAATTGCCATCGGCTGCCAGTCTGTGGCTGCAAAAAAATATATATGATGAAGCCTCCATATTATCTAAATATCTAATTGTTTTTGGAATGTATTTGGTTATGAGTGTACCAAATCATGCTTTCATCACAAAATGCACAATTGTTATGCTTTACTGCCCCGCTATAACGCTTAATTTATACTCAGACGTGAAAGCCTTCTCCCTCGCCGTGGGTAGCGCCGTGGCCGGCCGGCACCACCCACAGCTTTCATGCAGCTCCGCTCAGCTATGTGACGGAGGCATTTGAAGCCAGGTTTAGACGAATAACTCATTTTAAATTAACAGTTGTGATGTCATTATTCAGTCTTAACCACCAATATTTGATCCTTCTCTCAATCACTCCTATGTCACCACCTGCTCTTCCTGCAGGGCTTGAAATTAACTTTTTTGACCACCTGCCAATATTGCTGCTAGATTTTAAAGTTACCACCAGCCAATTAGAATTTCCACTAGCCAAAATGTTTTTCTTGAAATAGGGCCGTCGCTACCATGTAGCCCTACATGGTATAGCGGCGGCCCTGTAGAGCGAGGGCTTGCCTGGTTAGACGGGTTGAGTCAGCTCGAGCTCAGGGCACTGAGGGCACTGTGGTGACAGGAGAGGAGAGCGAGCAGGGAGGGGCTCCGGTGTTGTGCCAAAAAGTGATTTGTTTCCAGAAATTCATTTCGCTCCATGGGACCGTGCACAGCGCTGCCTCTACCCACCCTGTGAGCCCACATTCTCTGGGAAAACCACCTCCGGGGGGCAGACCCCCCTGTGCCAAAAAGTGCTTTGCGTTTTGAATTGGATTACCAGGAGAACGAGGGTCTGGCGGGGCGGGAGTCTGTGTGTGTAGCCCGGGGAGGGGGGCTTAAGTGTGGGGTGCGCAGGTTCGGCTAGTGCGAGTCCCCCCAAAGTCCGGCTAGTCCCCCGAAGGTAGTCTCCCCGGAGAAGATGGGAGCTGGGCCGGGGTAGGCAGGCTGGGTGGTGGGGGTGGGTCAGTGCCCTGGGTGTCTGCAGGGGCCAGCCATGGGGCTCACAGGGTGAGTAGAGGCAGTGCTGTGCGCGGTCCCGCGGAGGGAAATCAGTTTCTGGCAGCAAATCACTTTTTGGCACAACGGGTTGGTGACGTGACGTCACTGCCACCCAAAAATGCGTAACCCTGAGTTGTGCCAAACAAACGTTTATATCTCAAAAAGTATACATCACATCGCTTATATTTTGACATTCTGAGTGAGAGCAGAATTAGCTCAAGAGTTTGATGTATAATATATGCATGTCGTGTTAAAGTTGTATGAACTGTCGCAGTTTTTAAATTGTAAACACAATCAGCCGGCTAGAGTCAGATGCTCAAACTCAGGCTATATAGGGTTCCATTGCCGTTGCCAGCAACCTCATAGCATAAACGGTTTGTTTACCATAATGCTGCTCGGCTCATCCCTCGTATGGGAAATGCTATTTCAGTACAACTGGAATTGGTGGTTCCAAAATAATTCAAAATAGACGTGTTTATTCATCTGAGGTTTAGTTTACTGTAAGTGATCTTGTTTATTTATAAACCTGTTGAACACAAGCTTATCTCAGAGAGGGTTTATCAGTACGTATGTCACACCCACAACCTTTATTTTTTGCTGTAAGGTGACTAACTAACCACTGAGCCACCGTGCTGCCTCAGATCATTTCAAAATGGCTGCATGCAGTGGCTGCTCCAGAGATGGTTTCCTTGCTACATGTCCACGTTGAGGACAAAATTAATCATTCACAAACTCTAAAATAATAGAGAAACCAGGGAGCAGCCAGTTACTTTGACATGAACAAGTAGTACTACTTTCTTTGAGTACCACAATTTAGTTTCATGGAGCCTGCCCTATGCAAAGGATGTGTAAATAGTTCATTTTAACACACATTTCAGAAGAATCGCTCTTCAACATGTCAACAGAGCAATGGCCTCTGTGCCCTGTCATGTGACCTTGTGTCAAAAAAAAGAGAAGTGATGCAGAAGGCCTTGAACCTAAAATGGCGAAATTCCCACCCTGACCACAAGCATATCTCAAAGGGCTTTACACAGCATCATATACAGTACATGTCACACCCACAACTTGTTTAAGGCAACTAGCTACTAACCACT
>NC_139645.1:16800319-16825319 GCF_964638095.1 Poromitra crassiceps | reverse complement strand
AGATCAACTCTGTTGTAAAGGGAAGCTTCTTCCAACTCAGGCAGATAGTTAAAATCAAGTCCTTTCACTCTGTCCATTATGACTTTGAGAAATTAATCCATCTCCTTGTTCTTGTAAAGTTTTTGTTATTTAGTCTCTTTCTGCAATAACTGCACATTTATGGCAGTTATTATAGGCAGAGGTAATGTTATTACATTACCTCGTTTCTTCGTGAGCCAGTTACATTGTCAACTATGAGGCAGGTCAGGTGATTGGTCAGTGCACTTTGTAATTTCTGGAAATCACTGCGGGCACTGAGGTCAGACTGATGCACAGAACGAAACAGGGTGTGAGTTCATGTGATGGTTTATCAGGCTCGTAGGATACATGCAAGATGGACTGTTTCCATGACTGTTTTATCAGTTGTGCTGTCCTGCATTGTCACCTTGGTGAACTTCATATTGTTTGTTGCAGAGTGTCAGCTATGAGAACTGGCCTCCAGCCTCCAGATCCCAGCCAGACCCCACCTACCAGAGCCTCAGCCCAGCCACCATGGATCATCAGGACCCAACATACTCTACTCTGAAGCCAGACCCCACCTACCAGAGCCTCAGTCCAGCCACCATGGATCATCAGGACCCAACATACTCTACTCTGAAGCCAGACCCCACCTACCAGAGCCTCAGTCCAGCCACCATGGATCATCAGGACCAAACATACTCTACTCTGAAGCCAGACCCCACCTACCAGAGCCTCAGCCCAGCCACCATGGATCATCAGGACCAAACATACTCTACTCTGAAGCCAGACCCCACCTACCAGAGCCTGAGCCCAGCCACCATGGATCAGGACCAAATATACTCTACTCTCCCACAGACTAGAGAGTAGCAAAGTGCTGAGATGCTGGAGTTACCTGTAGGGCTTGCAATGAACTTTTTTGATCACCAGCCAATATCGTTTCTAGATCAGCCAATCAGAATTTCCACTAGCCAAAATATTTTTTTTAAATAAAGCAGTTTATGAGCGCTACTAAATATTAGTGAAAAATTAAAAATTAAATATAGTATAATAAAATCATAAATTACAGTTTTTCACTGATATTCCTAAATTGCGTTGATTTCAAAATTGTAAAAATAAAAGGAGATCAAAATAACATTTTTTAATTAACCCTTCCACAACCCCTCCTTCCCCCCCACTTTGGACGACATACTTGGTTTTTACATTACATTTTTACATTACATTTTGATTTAGCAGAAATTATTTTTACACGTTCTGAGGTACTGTACATTTGACCTGAAACAGTTAGATAAAGCACTTACAGTCTCTATCAATATATAGAATACATATACACATATTACATAATTATGCAATATAAAAGAAAAATCACACATAACCAAACATTTACATAGCACAATAGTAATAGGCACCAACCTAACTCCCAGTCAAAAATAAATAAATAAATAAATAAATAAATAAATAAATAAATAAATATATTTATATATATATATATATATATATATATATATATATATATATATATTTTTTTTTTTTTTTTTTTACATTATTATTTATATATGTATATATATAATGTACATTGCCCAACTTGCCAAGTTGTGCTAATATTTACGCATTGTTTATTGACGCTGTGTGTTACTGCTTAAGCCTGTGAATACCTATGTGTGAATTGCAAATATTGTGTGATGTTATTGGCTGTAGATTGGAAGCACGGTTTTGACCTATGCCTTAAAGGTAAGGGTGGGAATCACCAGGGTCACTATGATATGATCATGATACGTAAGTCACAATACAATATTATTGTGATTAAAAAAGAATATTGTGATTTATTAAAAAAATTTGACATCTGTTTTATCTAATTAGATCAAGTTTCTAGGCTGTTCATCTCACTTCAATCATTTTTATTGCAGCAAAATTGGATTGCCAAGCAGACAGACTGACCAACACTGTCATAAAAACCTCTCATAAATGTTGCATGTATTTGAAAATGTATATAATAAAACATCGCAATACTTGGCATTTGTATGATATGATTTATTGGCACACAAAATATCACAATAATGCTGTATCGTCCCCTATTGTTTTTCTTTTTGAAGTAAGTTCATACCATAACCTCAGACCTTGTTTGACAAAATGATCACTTCCTGCTATATTATGGGGCGGCTGTGGCTCAGGGGGTAGAGCGGCTCGTCCACCAATTGCTTTGGATAAAAGAGGTCGGTGGTTTGATCCCCGGCATGAAGTGTCCTTGGGCAAGATACTGAACCCCAAATTGCTCCCTATGGCCAGCACCCTGCTTTATACTTTTTTCAAATATTACTCAAGTATTTATTTTTTGGGCACTTTTTACTTCCACTTGAGTAAATATAGGCTATTATAAAGTAACTGTAGGCTACTTTTACTTGATTACCATTTTTGCTTACTCCACCCACCACTGTAATTAGCATAATCTGATTCCAACAGCTACATGCTTTATAGAGCTGACCTTGAGTAACCATGAAGGGGGGAAAATGGGGGGACCCGGGGGAGACAAGGAGATGAGTGGTTTCACATAATACTACTACTAATAATAATCATAATCATAATCATAATAACAACAACAATAATAACAACAACCATAATCATAATCATAATCATAACAATGATAATAATAATAATAATAATAATAATACATACAACGTTTGAATAATAAACTTAAAAAACAACATAAGATAAAAGCAATAAAAAGTAATTCAGGGTGTAAATAGATACTCAGCACAATGTCTGAGTAGGCAGCATGTTGATTCTGCATCCCCCGGGCTCAAACTCACAACCTTTGCCACCAATGGCACATTGTGATCGAGTTGAGCTATCTCCACTAGGAGGCTTCACACTAGCCAAACCAGCAGGTTACAGTATATCAGCTGTCTATGCATTTACAGGCAGATTTCAAACTACTATGTCAAATATTCAGTATTCAATATTCAGTAGTAGCCTATTCAAGACAACATTCTGAGAATTTGCATACTTCATTTAGCCAACAATAGAAATGTATGTAATTTGTTTTTACAAATATTGAATGTTCCACAAGTGAAGCTGATGTTTAAACATGGTGTTTTTTTTCATTGAGGGCAGAATTCAAAATACTGTCAAAAATTCTGTTTTTGAGATAAAATTCTAAAATTTTACATAGGCTACTTCATCTAGCACGACAGCAACATTTTGTGAATTATTACATGAACATTGGATATTTATTTAGCGAGAATCTGTAATAGATATTTACAGTATTGTTTACAGTAAAACATGATGCAGTGTGGGCTCAATTTGTGATAATTCAAATCTGTTTATTACATTTGTGTAGGACAGTCTGACGATGCAGATGTGATGTGGTGTCCATTGAACAAAAAATATGCTTATCATTTTTAATATGTCGTCAACAGATCAAGGACAAACAACAGTTTGAGTTGTCACCTTGAATGAGTCATCAACACCATGTTCTAACTTGAGCAGTGAGGTGAGATGTTTTCCATAGATTACTGCTTGGGCCGTTTAACACGTGTGCACAGTGTGACATGAAAGTCACACCTCTGCTGTGCAGCCAGAGCAGAAGACCATCAACACACTTCAGTTATTTCAGATGGGACACTATATAGACCGTTTCAACTTGACAATAAACACTCTAAATGGACCCTATTGCTTAACTTCTGCAGTGTTTGCTAATACAATAGATGACAGGTAATAAACTAGAGTCCAAGCTGCAACATAAATGCAGCTAAACAGTTTATTGTGATTTTAGGCAATGTAACGGGGGATCGCTAGCCTATGACGTCTGACTACATCATTATTGCAAGAAATAAATTGCATAATGTCACATCAAATGGGCATAGCCTATAGGGCTAGGCTACTACTGAGTCAACAATATGAAAATATTCAACATAAAACACAACGTCAACTGCACAAGTACAGTCATCCATATGCATCACAACCACAGCTGCAACACCATGTCAACCCAACAATGCCAATATCACATCTACTGTAGAAAGCAGCAGTGCATGTCAGTCAGCCCAGCAATCACACTATCTAAAGTAACAAACATAGTACAAAGTACAAATAACTCAAGGAATAACGTTACTTTTTTGTGTTTTTTTACGTTTTCTTTTTCCTTTATTTACATTGCGTTGTATGTTTTCTTATTGTGCAAAGCAAGCTTTCTGGATGTCTTCTTATTTGCTAGTTAACATTTCTTGGTGCACCAACATTTCTTGGTGCCCACCCCATGTCCCCTGGAGCACCTGACCCAGGTGCAAGGCACCCTGGCCCCCACGGGCCCCAAGATCAAACTGCCTCCACAAGAGCCCGAGAGGACCCAGACCAGGAACTCACCCCCACAAAAACCCTGCCAGTCAACTGCCGTCTGAGAGGCTATAAGACCCCCCCCCCCTAAGACTGTTGTTGTGTTGTGTTGTGTTGTGTTGTGTTGTGTTGTGTTGTGTTGTGTTGTGTTGTGTTGTGTTGTGTTGTGTTGTGTTGTGTTGTTGTGTTGTGTTGTGTTGTGTTCAGAATCTGGGGTTTTTGGAGGGTTTTTTGACTCTGCTGTACAGCTCAGACAGATCCTCATCAGCTTCCTTGCTTCTGCTTCTGAGGGGAAAAAGTGCATTCTGAAGATAAGAGGAAATTGATAAACGTTCATTAAAAACAGCTTTACAAAATAGACAATTTAAATACAACGGTAATGAAATGGTTATAATCTATAAAGATCTTGGACATTGTCTTAAACGTGCATTTTTCCTCTCATAATGTGAAGCCCAGCTTACCCAGCATCAGTTTGTGGTGTTTTGATGTTGACAGCAGCGTAGTGGTCAGTCTCCTCCTTCACTCTTCTCTGAGGCCTGGCGTTGGAGTAGACAGGATCTGTCTGTGTGTTGGGGAAGTGGACGGTGGTGTAGTCCAGGTCGTCCATGGTCTGTCGGTTGTGTCTTTGCTGCAGCTGGCGTTTCAGACACACGACCCGGACCTGGGTTTACCAGAGGGGTGACATCATCACACAGACAAGGTTACGTTACACTTGAGAAAACTCACTTTCTGACCAGGTGTTGGAATGGAAAAACCCTCACATTGGTGTAGTCCAGGTCGTCCTCCTGGTCTGTCGGTTGTGTCTGTGCTGCAGCTGGCGTGTCACACACACAACCTGGGTTTACCTGATGGGTGACATGATGACATCACACAGACAAGATGTTAGATCACATTTGAGAAAACTCACTTTCTGACCCTTACTCTGTTTTTGAATGGAGAAAACCCTCACCCATTGGAATTTCAAAACACTCCAAAGCTTATAATTAGTTACATCTTTAACTGCTCAACAACAGCCGATGGTTCTACAAATGAGTAGGCTCGGGCCAATATGTGATAATATCAAATATTGCAATATTTCATGAATATCACTCAATTGTCAAGTCAATTTATTAGTAAAGCACATGTAAAAACAAGCTGAGTTGACCAAAGTGCTGTACAACATGCCATTCAAAACAACATAATCAGACAATCAGGCAAACAATAATACAGAGGGTAAGATAATAAAGACATGCATGATAGACAGAAGGATATAAAGTTTCAAAGCAATGTGTCAACAGGCCAGAGAGAAAACCGATGTTTTTAGTCTTGATTTAAAAGTGTCCAAAGAAGGGGCAGAGCAGACCTACAGTAAAAAGGAGGGTGGAGCTAACAGGGAGGGGCAGAGCAACAGGGAGGGGCGGAGCTAACAGGGAGGGGTAGAGCTAACAGGGAGGGGCGGAGGTAACAGGGAGGGGCGGAGGTAAAAGAGAGGGGTGGAGGTAACAGGGAGGGGCGGAGCTAACAGGGAGGGGCAGAGGTAACAGGGAGGGGCGGAGGTAACAGAGAGGGGCGGAGCTAACAGAGAGGGGCAGAGGTAACAGGGAGGGGCGGAGCTAACAGGGAGGGGCGGAGGTAACAGAGAGGGGCGGAGGTAACAGGGAGGGGCGGAGCTAACAGGGAGGGGCGGAGCTAACAGGGAGGGGCGGAGGTAACAGAGAGGGGCGGAGGTAACAGGGAGGGGCGGAGCTAACAGGGAGGGGTGGAGGTAACAGAGAGGGGCGGAGGTAACAGAGAGGGGCGGAGGTAACAGGGAGGGGCAGAGCAACAGGGAGGGGCGGGGGGGGGTGGACACCTAACAGAGAACAAATTGTTAAAAAAGTTTTTTTTATGGATTCCGTTACCATTGGGCATGTTCAATAACATACACAAAGTCTACCAAAAGGAGAATTCAGGAAAGGGGTCATTTTCAAGTTTGTGTGTGTGTGTGTGTGTGTGTGTGTGTGTGTGTGTGTGTGTGTGTGTGTGTGTGTGTGTGTGTGTGTGTGTGTGTGTGTGTGTGTGTGTGTGTGTGTGTGTGTGTGTGTGTGTGTGTGCTCTTGTAGTCCATAGAGTGCCGCAAGTGGGCGGGGTGAACATTAAAGCAGCATGTTTGAAACACCACCTCTGTGTGTGTGTGTGTGTGTGTGTGTGTGTGTGTGTGTGTGTGTGTGTGTGTGTGTGTGTCTGTGTGTGTGTGTGTGTGTGTGTGTGTGTGTGTGTAGGTGCGCTCGTTGTAGTCCAAGGAGCGCCACAAGTGGGCGTGGGTGGACATTAAAGCAGCATGTTTGAAACACAACCCCATCGGGAAACGAGAGGGGATCTCACCAAGCGCCCCAGAAATAAACCTCCTTTCCGTGACATTATGACTGACTGAGTGAATGATTCACCCCAAAGAACGATGCCTTGACCACGCGCTGCGCTGCACACGTGGTAAAAACAGAGAGCATCTAACCCTGAACAAATTGATACACAAGGTTTTTCAATTGATTCTGGTACTATTGGGCATGTTAATTAACATACTAAAAGTCTATCAAAATGAAAATTCAGGAAAGGGGTCATTTTCAAGATGGCTGCTGTCGGGAGCTTAAAATGGCTATATCTCATTTTACTATTCAACCATCTTGAAAACGACCTCCTTCTGGAATGTAGATTTTCCCAGCAGAGTGAGAATGTGTTACGGATGCATGGAATGTTTCTGATACAGACCAGGCTCTCTTTCTTATAGATGCTAGACTGATATTAGTCAGTTCATCAGTTTGCAGCAAAATTAGCCATTTCTGCTACATCAAACATGTTGATTTACTGGCTCACTGCTGTCATACATGCTAATAATGAAAAGAGGAAGGAAGTCTGCTCTTTACCAGCTTGTTTCTCTCCAGTCTAACCTGCCTGTGACGACCACACAAGACCACATCTTCTCCACTGTAAGTTCTCTCTAAGACAGAGAAACTGTCTTTTAATGTTACTTTGAACGTCTCTGCAGCCTGGACAGAGAGGAGAGGAGCAGCTATGACTTTTACAACCGCAGCAATTGGATTCATCGTCTTCCTTCTGTCTGTGCCAGGTATTGTAATTGTACATTTATATTTTAAGCATTTTGCTGGCATGCTAAGAGCAACGTAAAGAGACGGTAGGCTAGAGTAACGGCGCAGTGACTCAGTGGTTAGCGCTGTTGCCTCACAGCAAGAAGGTCCGGTGTTCAAACCCTGGTCCGTTCCAGGTCCTGTCTGTGTGGAGTTTGTGTATTTTTACTAGTATTTCTAGTTTCTAAGTGATTGTGAAATAGAAGGAAGCTTCTGAGCAAAGTTCCAAATTTGAAGTCCTCATCATAAGAATATGATTTGACAGCAAGATCATCCATATCACACTAGTCTATATAATTGCCATCGGCTGCCAGTCTGTGGCTGCAAAAAAATATATATCATGAAGCCTCCATATGATCTAAATATCTAATTGTTTTTGGAATGTATTTGGCTATGAGTGTACCAAATCATGCTTTCATCACAAAATGCACAATTGTTATGTTTCACTGCCCCGCTATAACGCTTAATTTATACTCGGACGTGAAAGCCTTCTCCCTCGCCGTGGGTAGCGCCGTGGCCGGCCGGCACCACCCACGGCTTTCATGCAGCTCCGCTCAGCTATGTGACGGAGAGGGGCATTTGAAGCCAGGTTTAGAGGAATAACTCATTTTAAATTAACAGTTGTGATGTCATTATTCAGTCTTAACCACCAATATTTGATCCTTCTCTCATTCACTCCTATGTCACCACCTGCTCTTCCTGCAGGGCTTGAAATTAACTTTTTTGACCACCTGCCAATATTGCTGCTAGATTTTAAAGTTACCAGCCAATTAGAATTTCCACTAGCCAAAATGTTTTTCTTGAAATAGGGCCGTCGCTACCATGTAGGCCCTACATGGTATCGGCGGCCCTGTAGAGCGAGTGCTTGCCTGGTGCAGACGGGTTGAGTCAGCTCGAGCTCAGGGCAGTGAGGGCACTGTGGTGACAGGAGAGGAGAGCGAGCAGGGAGGGGCTCCGGTGTTGTGCCAAAAAGTGATTTGTTTCCAGAAATTAATTTCGCTCCATGTGACCGCGCACACGCTGCCTCTACCCACCCTGTGAGCCCACATTCTCTGGGAAAACCACCTCCGGGGGGCAGACCCCCCTGTGCCAAAAAGTGCTTTGCGTTTTGAATTGGATTACCAGGGGAACGAGGGTCTGGCGGGGCGGGAGTCTGTGTGTGTAGCCCGGGGAGGGGGGCTTAAGTGTGGGGTGCGCAGGTTCGGCTAGTGCGCCGGATCCTGGAGGGGGGTCTCCCCCGGAGGTAGTCTCCCCGGAGAAGATGGGAGCTGGGCCGGGGTAGGCAGGCTGGGTGGTGGGGGTGGGTCAGTGCCCTGGGTGTCTGCGGGGCCAGCCATGGGGCTCACAGGGTGGGTAGAGGCAGTGCTGTGCGCGGTCCCGCGGAGCAAAATCAGTTTCTGGCAGCAAATCACTTTTTGGCACAACGGGTTGGTGACGTGACGTCACTGCCACCCAAAAATGAGTAACCCTGAGTTGTGCCAAACAAACGTTAATATCTCAAAAAGTATACATCACATCGCTTATATTTTGACATTCTGAGTGAGAGCAGAAGTAGCTCAAGAGTTTGATGTATAATATATGCATGTCGTGTTAAAGTTGTATGAACTGTCGCAGTTTTTAAATTGTAAACACAATCAGCCGGCTAGAGTCAGACGCTCAAACTCAGGCTATATAGGGTTCCATTGCCGTTGCCACCCAGTGACGCGGTTTGTTTACCAAAATGCTGCTCGGCTCATCCCTCGTATGGGAAATGCTATTTCAGTAACTGGAATTGGTGGTTCCAAAATAATTCAAAATAGACGTGTTTATTCATCTGAGGTTTAGTTTACCGTAAGTCTCTTGTTTATTTATAAACCTGTTGAACACAAGCTTATCTCAGAGAGGGTTTATCAGTACGTATGTCACACCCACAACCTTTTTTTTTGCTGTAAGGTGACTAACTAACCACTGAGCCACCGTGCTGCCTCAGATCATTTCAAAATGGCTGCATGCAGTGGCTGCTCCAGAAATGTTTTCCTTGCTACATGTCCACGTTGAGGACAAAATTAATCATTCACAAGCTCTAAAATAATAGAGAAACGAGGAAGCAGCCAGTTACTTTGACATGAACAAGTAGTACTACTTTCTTTGAGTACCACAGTTTAGTTTCATGTAGCTGCTCTATGCAAAGGATGTGTAAATGGTTCATTTTAACACACATTTCAGAAGAATCGCTCTTCAAGATGTCAACAGAGCAATGACCTCTGTGCCCTGTCATGTGACCTTGTGTCAAAAAAAAGAGAAGTGATGCAGAAGGCCGGATGGCCTTGAACCTAAAATGGTGAAATTCCCACCCTGACCACAAGCATATCTCAAAGGGCTTTACACAGCACCATATACAGTACATGTCACACCCACAACTTGTTTAAGGCAACTAGCTACTAACCACTGAGCCACGGTGCTGCTTAAGATCATTTCAAAATGGCTGCATGTCCACATTGAGGACATTATTCACAAGCTGTAAAATATAGAGAAGCCTGCCAGCAGCAGTGTTATTGCTTTGATATTTACAATTACTACTTTCTTAAGAGTACCACACTTTGTGTTTGGTTGTTGTAGTGAGAATATTGTAAAATACTATTCATGGCAGATATTATCTCCTCATTTCTCATGGAAGATTTCTCATTTGTCAAATTTCATTCTGTCAAAATCTTTCCTCATCATCCATAAACCAAACTACAGTTCACCATGATGTTCTAACAACAGTGTGCTGTTTGCACTCATGGAGAAATACTCATGTTTGGATTTACGTATCACATATTGGCTTTGGGAGGGAGAGAGAGAGAGAAAGAGAGAGGGAGAGAGAGAGGGAGGGGGGGAGAGAGAAAGAGAGAGGGAGAGAGAGAGAGAAAGAGGGAGGGAGCGAGAGAGAGAGAGGGAGGGGGAGGGAGAGAGAGAAAGAGAGTGAGGGAAAGAGAGAGAGGGAGGGAGAGAGAGAGAGAGAGAGAGAGAGAGAGAAAGAGAGAGATAGGGAGAAAGAGAGAGAAGCACAGTAATGGCAGTAATAATGATATCATTATCAACTATAATAAATAAGAAGAGCATACAGTAGTAATGGTGATGCACAGTTACAACAGTAGTAACAGTAGTAATGGTGATGACAGTAGTAATAGTAGCATGTTGACACTTTATTTAAGGACACTGCACAACCCTCCAGCAGTGTGACTATTCTACAGAGGTGTTGAATGTTCCTGTGTATCCCTGTGATAATGTATTATGGTCCAGACTTACAAGATGTAGTGACTTAGATGATGCTGCAGTCAGCAGCAGTTGTTATTCAGAGGAGTTTGAAGCTCGCTCATCTTCCCTTTTCCCAAAAGCATCTTAGATAATTTCTGTGTGTCTGAGTTGACCTGGAGCTGAGATGATCTGAGTGTTTTCACTGTAATAAATGTAGTCAGGTCTCCAGCAGCTTCACATACTGCAGCAGCTCCACTACAGATGAAAGTCAGTGTTTTTATGAATGACTGTGGTTTGTGATGTGCTCTGTGTTACAGTGGTGCAGGCTAAGGCTGGCTGGGACGTGACTTACACTGCTACTGACATCTGTGCTTTAAAAGGATCAGCAGTGGACATACTCTGCAACTACACATACACATCCTCCCATACTGTCAAAGAAACATTCTGGTTCACTAAATTTAAGGATCATAAAGCTGTGGATCTGAAGACAGACTCACAGTATGCAGGTCGTGTGAAGTATCACAGTGAGCAGAAGAAACACAGGCTGAGAATCACAGACCTGAGAGAGACTGACTCAGCTGAGTACAAGTTCAGGTTCACAACAAACCATGAAGATGGGAAATGGTCTGGTTCCCCTGGAGTCTATCTGACTGTCACAACAGGTAACACTAACCTGAGGACTTGTTCATTCAATTCAAAATATAGTTCAACATCTTCGAAATGCTGATGTTGTGATTGTGTGTGTGTGTGTGTGTGTGTGTGTGTGTGTGTGTGTGTGTGTGTGTGTGTGTGTGTGTGTGTGTGTGTGTGTGTGTGTGTGTGTGTGTGTGTGTGTGTGTGTGTGTGTGTGTGTGTGTGTGTGTGTGTGTGATTGAAGGTCTCCAATGACATTCCTGTTCCATGTTCACATCCAGATCTCCCGAAGGTGCAGGTGACCAGATCCCAGTCTTCTACACAGGCAGCTCAGCTGCAGTGTTTCAGCAGCTGTCCTGGTCCTTCCTACATCTGGTCCAAGAATGGACAGAACATCAAGGAAGAAGCTTCTCCTTCTTATAGAGGCAACGTTGGTCCTGAAGACAGCTATTCCTGTGCTGTAAATGGACTTCAGTCCCTGCCAGTGTGTGAGTTTACTCCACAGTGTGTCACTGACAAAACGCCATCTGGTGACACCATGACTACATCACTGCATGTATTTAGGTTAGAATAGCTAAGCTGTAATGTCTTGCTAAAATCTGCTTTTGTCTGTCCTGTGTGTTTGGTCTATATCATTCTGTTCTATGGTTGATTGTTGATCAGTTTGTTAGTAGGCTCATTTTCTGTAAAGTCTCTTGAGACGCATGTAATAAAACACCATCTAAATAAATAGACTTTGGGCGTGACCCCAGTGGGAACTATTAACAATTTAAATAAGTTCCATGATAAAACCCCATCCTCATCTTATAGTTAAGATTCAAGATTCACTTGAATAGCCACAGCAAGTAATCAGATTACAAATGAGGAATTTTGACTTAGTGCAAAAACAATATTGATAGATGAGGGTTGTCAGTGTCAATGGAGTGTTTGTCAGATGGTTTGTTGTAGCCTGTGATCTCTCTCAAACCTTTCCAAACAGAGTCATTGTCTGAGACCTGCTGATGGATCGTTGCAGCATTGTCTTATCAAACCTGTATTTGTGCTCTTTAAACCACTATTAATGTACGTTATATAATAATATATTTTCTTCCAGATGCTCCAAAGACCCCCTCTGTGAGTTCCTCTGGTGAAGCAGTGGAGGGCAGTTCAGTGAGTCTGACCTGCAGCAGTGATGCCAGCCCAGCAGCTACTTACGCCTGGTTCAAGCAGAATGAAGATCCAGACCAGGAAGTTTTGACAACAGGTCCACAGCTTGACTTGGTTTCCCTACAGTCCTCTGACTTTGGACAGTATTACTGTGAAGCTGAGAATGAGCTGGGGACAAAGATATCTGACTTCATCTCTGTTACTCTGTCATGTGAGTGAAATATACCTTATATATAAATATAACCTTCTGGTTAGGAGGACAGTGAACAAACAACTGAATTACTGAACAAATGACTGGATTTTAAATGTGTGTGTGTGTGTGTGTGTGTGTGTGTGTGTGTGTGTGTGTGTGTGTGTGTGTGTGTGCGTGCGTGCGTGCGTGCGTGCGTGCGTGCGTGCGTGCGTGCGTGTGTGCGTGTGTGTGTGTGTCATGGAAAATGTGGTGGTGGAGACACCTCTTGCCGCAAGAACTACAGAAGCTGTTTTGAGTACTTTTCCAGGTGTTTAAATATGTCAGTAATGGACCTAAACATCCTGTAATCTGGCAATTAATAGTTTGTATTTTCATCTGATCTCTTCTCAGCTCCATGGAAATTAACAGCAGCTGCAGTGACTATGACTCTTCTCCTGGTTGTCATCGTGCTCATATGCCTATTTGTCTTCCTCTGGATCAGGTGAGCTATTCTGTTTAGAGGTAGAGGATGCCAGGATGGTAAACCCTGCCTTTATTTTAATTTGCCACAATGCACCAATGTATGCACACAGAGACACACACACACACACACACACACACACACACACACACACACACACACACAGACACACACACACACACACACACACACACACAATTAGAAGCGTCATGGATTTTTCCCATCGTGGCTCGTCCTTCCTCCACAGGCCGGCCAGGAGCGGTGGGCAGCTGCAGTGAAGCGCCCGGAGAGCGTTTCACTGTACAGTAGTTATGTTCTGGTAGTTAGACATTAAAGTTCAGTCATTTGTTCACTAATTCAGTTGTTTGTTCATTCTCCTCCTAACAGAAGGAAGAGGGCCTCCAGACAACCATCTGGACCTGGAGGAAGACCAGCCAACAGGCTGCAGGTGAGGAAGAGGAACTCAACAAGTTTAGAGCAAAAGAAAACAAGCTAAACATGTTGTCCCCCACCAGTGATGTAGATCCACCCATGGGTCAGTCCCATGCATTTCCAATGCCGCCCCCTAGCGGCACAAAGTCAACATTACAGTGTAAATTCATGTTCAAAGGACAATCACATGGTTGCAACACCAAACCACCGAAGTTCCATCTTTTTTTTAGATCATCTTTTTGACCAACAGCTTGGGGCCATTCAGGTTGAATATTTGGGTAGTTGGAGAGATAATGCTAATGCATAGGACTAGGTATTTCATACCTTTGTTTTTTAAACAATCAAAGGCGTGCTGAGTCTGATTGAGATGTGTGTTGGTTCAGGGAAATCACCTCACCTTTACTCCAGGTTATCTCATATTATAGAGTCAACAAGGTCAAGGAGTGCAGGTAATGAGACTGAAGGTTCACTTAGGGCAGTGGTTACAAACCTTGTCCAACTGTGTTTCCGCGGAGGCGTGCATGTTTTGGGGCGCTCTCTCCATAGCGTGCCAAAGTCTCGCCAATGAGGAAATGAATTCGCCATTAATTTCCAGGCGTATCTTAAATGATGCGTGCGCGTTATAGTGTGCGTGAATGTGTCATGCATGTGTGCATGTCTCCATTACTGACTTTGAAATGCTATTGTCATCGAGACAAGTTATTACTCACTCTCTCTCTCTCTCTCTCTCTCTCTACGCCTGTGCCTCAGCTGTCTGTGCAGACCAGGGAGCTGGGGGCGGGGTCACACCCCCTTCCTTGTCGCCTCGAGCCAGTCTCCCCCAAATCTCAGTGCAGACAAATCTCACCACAAACACACAAAGTCACTTATAGAAGCGGCTGCACTGCTTAAGAATATTGGTTTGTTATTCAACTCACCCCTGAAATTCGACCGGCAGATCAACTCTGTTGTAAAGGGAAGATTCTTCCAACTCAGGCAGATAGTTAAAATCAAGTCCTTTCACTCTGTCCATTTTGACTTTGAGAAATGAATCCATCTCCTTGTTCTTGTAAAGTTTTTGTTATTGAGTCTCTTTCTGCAATAACTGCACGTTTATGGCAGTTATTATAGGCAGAGGTAATGTTATTACATTACGTCGTTTCTTCGGGAGCCAGTTACATTGTCATCTATGAGGCAGGTCAGGTGATTGGTCAGTGCACTTTGTAATTTCTGGAAATCACTGCGGGCGAGCTGGAGGTCAGACTGATTCACAGAACGAAACAGGATGTGAGTTCATGTGATGTTTACCAGGCTCGTAGGATACATGCAAGATGGACTGTTTCCATGACTGTTTTATCAGTTGTGCTGTCCTGCATTGTCACCTTGGTGAACTTCATATTGTTTGTTGCAGAGTGTCAGCTATGAGAACTGGCCTCCAGCCTCCAGATCCCAGCCAGACCCCACCTACCAGAGCCTCAGCCCAGCCACCATGGATCATCAGGACCCAACATACTCTACTCTGAAGCCAGACCCCACCTACCAGAGCCTCAGTCCAGCCACCATGGATCATCAGGACCAAACATACTCTACTCTGAAGCCAGATCCCACCTACCAGAGCCTGAGCCCAGCCACCATGGATCAGGACCAAACATACTCTACTCTCCCACAGACTAGAGAGTAGCAAAGTGCTGAGATGCTAGAGTTACCTGTAGTGACCGGCTTGCAATTAACTTTTTTGATCACCAGCCAATATCGTTTCTAGATCAGAATTTCCACTAGCCAAAATATTTTTTTGAAATAAAGAAGTTTATGAGCGCTACTAAATATTAGTGAAAAATTAAAAAATAAATATAGTATAATAAAATCATAAATTACAGTTTTTCACTGATATTCCTAAATTGCGTTGATTTCAAAATTGTAAAACTAAAAGCTGATCAAAATAACATTTTTTAATTAACCCTTCCACAACCCCTCCTCCCCCCCACTTTGGACGACATACTTGGTTTTTACATTACATTTTTACATTACATTTTGATTTAGCAGAAATTATTTTTACACGTTCTGAGGTACTGTACATTTGACCTGAAACAGTTAGATAAAGCACTTACAGTCTCTATCAATATATAGAATACATATACACATATTACATAATTATGCAATATAAAAGAAAAATCACACATAACCAAGCATTTACATAGCACAATAGTAATAGGCACCAACCTAACTCCCAGTCAAAAATAAATAAATAAATAAATAAATAAATAAATAAATAAATAAATAAATAAATAAATAAATATACTGTATATATATATATATATATATATATATAATTATTATGATTATTATTATTATTTTCTACATTATTATTTATATATGTATATATATAATGTACATTGCCCATCTTGCCAAGTTGTGCTAATATTTACGCATTGTTTATTGACGCTGTGTGTTACTGCTTAAGCCTGTGAATACCTATGTGTGAATTGCAAATATTGTGTGATGTTATTGGCTGTAGATTGGAAGCACGGTTTTGACCTATGCCTTAAAGGTAAGGGTGGGAATCACCAGGGTCACTATGATATGATCATGATGCGTAAGTCATAATACAATATTATTGTGATTAAAAAAGAATATTGTGATTTATTAAATAATTTTGACATCTGTTTTATCTAATTAGATCAAGTTTCTAGGCTGTTCATCTCACTTCAATCATTTTTATTGCAGCAAAATTGGATTGCCAAGCAGACAGACTGACCAACACTGTGAACTGTCATAAAAACCTCTCATAAATGTTGCATGTATTTGAAAATGTATATAATAAAACATTGCAATACTTGGCATTTGTATGATACGATTTATTGGCACACAAAATATCACAATAATGCTGTATCGTCCCCTATTGTTTTTCTTTTTGAAGTAAGTTCATACCATAACCTCAGACCTTGTTTGACAAAATGATCACTTCCTGCTATATTATGGGGCGGCAGTGGCTCAGGGGGTAGAGCGGCTCGTCCACCAATTGCTTTGGATAAAAGAGGTCGGTGGTTTGATCCCCGGCCGGCATGAAGTGTCCTTGGGCAAGATACTGACCCCCGAATTGCTCCAGATGGCCGGCACCCTGCTTTATATTTTTTTCAACTATTACTCAAGTATTTATTTTATGGGCACTTTTTACTTCCACTTATGCTACTTTTACTTGATTACCATTTTTGCTTACTCCACCCACCAGGCCACCACTGTAATTAGCATAATCTGATTCCAACAGGTACATGCTTTATAGAGCTGACCTTGAGTAACCATGAAGGGGGAAAATGGGGGGACCCGGGGGAGACAAGGAGATGAGTGGTTTCACATAATACTACTACTACTAATAATAATAATAATAATAATAATAATAATAATAATAACAACAACAATAATAACAACAATAATAATAATGATAATCATCATCATCATCATCATCATAATCATCATCATAATAATAATAATAATAATAATAATACATACAACGTTTTAATAATAAACATAAAAAACAACATAAGATAAAAGCAATAAAAAGTAATTCAGGGTGTAAATAGATACTTAGCACAATGTCTGAGTAGGCAGCATGTTGATTCTGCATCCCCCGGGACTCAAACTCACAACCTTTGCCACCAATGGCACATTGCGATCTAGTTGAGCTATCTCCACTAGGAGGCTTCACACTAGCCAAAATAGCAGGGTGCAGTATAACAGCTGTCTATGCATGTACAGGCAGATTTCAAACTACTATGTCAAATATTCAGTATTCAATATTCAGTAGCCTATTCAAGACAACATTCTGAGAATTTGCATACTTCATTTAGCCAACAATAGAAATGTATGTAATTTGTTTTTACAAATATTGAATGTTCCACAAGTGAAGCTGATGTTTAAACATGGTGTTTTTTTCCATTGAGGGCAGAATTTAAAATACTGTAAAAAATTCAGTTTTTGAGATAAAATTCTAAAATTTTACATATAGGCTACTTCATCTAGCACGACAGCAACATTTTGTGAATTATTACATGAACATTGGATATTTATTTAGCGAGAATCTGTAGTAGATATTTACAGTATTGTTTACAGTAAAACATTTTGATGCAGTGTGGGGTCAATTTGTGATAATTCACATCTGTTTATTACATTTGTGTAGGACAGTCTGACGATGCAGATGTGATGTGGTGTCCATTGAACCAAAAATATGCTTATCATTTTTAATATGTCGTCAACATATCAAGGACAAACAACAGTTTGAGTTGTCACCTTGAATGAGTCATCAACACCATGTTCTAACTTGAGCAGTGAGGTGAGATGTTTGCCATAGATGACTGCTTGGGCCGTTTAACACGTGTGCACAGTGTGACATGAAAGTCACACCTCTGCTGTGCAGCCAGAGCAGAAGACCATCAACACACTTCAGTTATTTCAGATGGGACACTATATAGACTGTTTCAACTTGACAATAAACACTCTAAATGGACCCTATAGCTTACCTTCTGCAGTGTTTGCTAATACAGTAGATTACAGGAAATAAACTAGAGTCCAAGCTACAACATAAATGCAGCTAAACGGTTTATTGTGATTTTAGGCAATGTAACGGGGGATCACTAGCCTATGACGTCTGACTAGATCATTATTGCAAGAAATAAATTGCATAATGTCACATCAAATGGGCATAGCCTATAGGGCTAGGCTACTACTGAGTCAACAATATGAAAATATTCAACATAAAACACAACGTCAACCGCACAAGTACAGTCATCCATATGCATCACAACCACAGCTGTAACACCATGTCAACCCAACAATGCCAATATCACATCTACTGTAGAAAGCAGCAGTGCATGTCAGTCAGCCCAGCAATCACACTATCTGAAGTAACAAACATAGTACAAAGTACAAATAACTCAAGGAATAACGTTACTTTTTTTGTTTTTTTTTACGTTTTCTTTTTCCTTTATTTACATTGCGTTGTATGTTTTCTTATTGTGCAAAGCAAGCTTTCTGGATGTCTTCTTATTTGCTAGTTAACATTTCTTGGTGCACCAACATTTCTTGGTGCCCACCCCATGTCCCCTGGAGCACCTGACCCAGGTGCAAGGCACCCTGGCCCCCACGGGCCCCAAGATCAAACTGCCTCCACAAGAGCCCGAGAGGACCCAGACCAGGAACTCACCCCCACAAAAACCCTGTTGTGTTGTGTTGTGTTGTGTTGTGTTGTGTTGTGTTGTGTTGTGTTGTGTTGTGTTGTGTTGTGTTGTGTTGTGTTGTGTTGTGTTGGAGTGTTTTTTGACTGTGCTGTACAGCTCAGACAGATCCTCATCAGCTTCCTTGCTTCTGCTTCTGAGGGGAAAAAGTGCATTCTGAAGATAAGAGGAAATTGATAAACATTCATTAAAAACAGCTTTACAAAATAGACAATTTAAATACAACGGTAATGAAATGGTTATAATCTATAAAGATCTTGGACATTGTCTAAAACGTGCATTTTTCCTCTCATAATGTGAAGCCCAGCTTACCCAGCATCAGTTTGTGGTGTTTTGATGTTGACAGCAGCGTAGTGGTCAGGCTCCTCCTTCACTCTTCTCTGAGGCCTGATGTTGGAGTAGATAGCATCTGTCTGTCTGTTGGGGAAGTGGACGGTGGTGTAGTCCAAGTCGTCCTCCTGGTCTGTCGGTTGTGTCTGTGCTGCAGCTGACCTGTCAGACACACGACCCGGACCCGGGTTTACCTGAGGGGTGACATCATCACACAGACAAGGTTACGTTACACTTGAGAAAACTCACTTTCTGACCCTTACTCTGTTTTGGAACGGAAAAACCCTCACATTGGTGTAGTCCAGGTCGTCCTCCTGGTCTGTCGGTTGTGTCTGTGCTGCAGCTGGCGTGTCAGACACACGACCTGGGTTTACCTGATGGGTGACATGATGACATCACACAGGCAAGATGTTACATCACATTTGAGAAAACTCACTTTCTGACCCTTACTCTGTTTTTGAATGGAGAAAACTCTCACCCATTGGAATTTCAAGACACTCCCAAGCTTATAATTAGTTACATCTTTAACTGCTCAACAACAGCCGATGGTTCTACGAATGAGTAGGCTCGGGCCAATATGTGATAATATCAAATATTGCAATATTTCATGTAAATCACTCAATTGTAGGGGTGTCACGATACACTCAGTTCACGATACGATACGTATCACGATACTGGGTTCACGATAACGATACGATACGATACGCTTTTAACAATATTTTTTTTAACTTGAATAATGACAATATATGACTGGAAAAGTAGTATTTTATTTGAAATGCACAAATACAAAACATGCTGTTGTGGGAAATTGTTATTACAATAACAACTAGAAAAAACATGAGATTGGAGATAAGGCTTATCTTGAAATAGAATGAGTTACACCGTCACTTAGATTTACTTTGAACTAAAAGGTTTCTCAGCAGTATAAATTCTCATTATGCATCTTCAGTTTTTCTTCAAACTCAAACAACAAGACTTTTCTTAGTCTATTTTTTATGCATCTTCAGTTTTTCCTGTCAAGTAAACAGTTTTGCCAGAAACTCAATTGAATGGTTTCTCTCCTGTATAACTTCTCATGTGTCTCTTCAGAGACTTGTTCAACTGAACTACTTTCCACACATTGAACTTCAACAAACAAAGACGTTTCTTTGTCTATTTTTTGGAAAAAAAAAAAAAAAAAAAAAAAATTGCGATATGAGATTTCATCTCAACGATACATATCGTGACGTTTTACTATCGCGGAATTTCGTGGGACGATATATTGTGACACCCCTACTCAATTGTCAAGTCAATTTATTAATAAAGCACATGTAAAAACAAGCTGAGTTGACCAAAGTGCTGTACAACATGCCATTCAAAACAACATAATCAGACAATCAGGCAAACAATAATACAGAGGGTAAGATAATAAACACATGCATGATAGACAGAAGGATATAAAGTTTCAAAGCAATGTGTCAACAGGCGCCCACAGAGCGGAGAGCGATTTTTTAAGATGTTATGATTCAAAGGCCAGAGAGAAAACAGATGTTTTTAGTCTTGATTTAAAAGCGTCCAAAGAAGGGGCAGACCTACAGTAAAAGGGAGGGTGGAGCTAACAGGGAGGGTGGAGCTAACAGGGAGGGGTAGAGCTAACAGGGAGGGGCAGAGCAACAGGGAGGGGCGGAGCTAACAGGGAGGGGTAGAGCTAACAGGGAGGGGCGGAGGTAACAGGGAGGGGCGGAGGTAAAAGAGAGGGGTGGAGGTAACAGGGAGGGGCGGAGCTAACAGGAGGGGCAGAGGTAACAGGGAGGGGCGGAGGTAACAGAGAGGGGCGGAGCTAACAGAGGGGGCGGAGGTAACAGGGAGGGGCGGAGCTAACAGGGAGGGGCGGAGGTAACAGAGAGGGGCGGAGGTAATAGGGAGGGGCGGAGCTAACAGGAAGGGGCGGAGGTAACAGAGAGGGGCGGAGGTAACAGGGAGGGGCGGAGCTAACAGGGAGGGGCGGAGGTAACAGAGAGGGGCGGAGGTAACAGAGAGGGGCGGAGGTAACAGGGAGGGGGAGAGCAACAGGGAGGGGCGGAGGTAACAGGGAGGGGCGGAGCTAACAGGGAGGGGCGGGGGGGGGACACCTAACAGAGAACAAATTGATAAAAAAGTTTTTTTTATGGATTCCGTTACCACTGGGCATGTTCAATAACATACACAAAGTCTACCAAAAGGAGAGTTCAGGAAAGGGGTCATTTTCAAGTTTGTGTGTGTGTGCATGTGTGTGTGTTTGTGTGTGTGTGTGTGTGTGTGTGTGTGTGTGTGTGTGTGTGTGTGTGTGTGTGTGTGTGTGTGCTCTTGTAGTCCATAGAGCGCCGCAAGTGGGCGGGGTGAACATTAAAGCAGCATGTTTGAAACACCACCTCTGTGTGTGTGTGTGTGTGTGTGTGTGTGTGTGTGTGTGTGTGTGTGTGTGTGTGTGTGTGTGTGTAGGTGCGCTCGTTGTACGTCAAGGAGCGCCACAAGTGGGCGTGGGTGGACATTAAAGCAGCACGTTTGAAACACCACCCCGTCGGGAAACGAGAGGGGATCTCACCAAGCGCCCCAGAAACAAACGTCCTTTCCGTGACATTATGACTGACTGACTGAATGATTCACCCCAAAGAACGATGCCTTGACCACGCGCTGCGCTGCACACGTGGTAAAAACAGAGAGCACCTAACCCTGAACAAATTGATACACAAGGTTTTTCAATTGATTCTGGTATTATTGGGCATGTTAATTAACATACTAAAAGTCACCAAAATGAAAATTCAGGAAAGGGGTCATTTTCAAGATGGCTGCTGCCGGGAGCTTAAAATGGCTATATCTCATTTTACTATTCAACCATCTTGAAAACGACCCCCTTCTGGAATTTAGATTTTCCCAGCAGAGTGAGAATGTGTTACGGATGCATGGAATGTTTCTGATACAGATCAGGCTCTCTTTCTTATAGATGCTAGACTGATATTAGTCAGTTCATCAGTTTGCAGCAAAATTAGCCATTTCTGCTACATCAAACATGCTGATTTACTGGTTCACTGCTGTCATACATGCTAATAACCAAAAGAGGAAGGAAGTCTGCTCTTTACCAGCTTGTTTCTCTCCAGTCTAACCTGCCTGTGACGACCACACAAGACCACATCTTCTCCACTGTAAGTTCTCTCTAAGACAGAGAAACTGTCTTTTAATGTTACTTTGAACGTCTCTGCAGCCTGGACAGAGAGGAGAGGAGCAGCTATGACTTTTACAACAGCAGCAACTGGATTCATCGTCTTCCTTCTGTCTGTGCCAGGTATTGTAATTGTACATTTATATTTTAAGCATTTTGCTGGCATGCTAAGAGCAACGTAAAGAGACGCTAGGCTAGAGTAATGGCGCAGTGGCTCAGTGGTTAGCGATGTTACCTCACAGCAAGAAGGTCAGGTGTTCAAACCCCGGTCCTGTCTGTGTGGAGCTTATGTATTTTTACTAGTATTTCTAGTTCCTAAGTGATTGTGAAATAGAAGGAAGCTTATGAGCAAAGTTCTAAATTTGAAGTCCTCATCATAAGAATATGATTTGACAGCAAGATCATCCATATCACACTAGTCTATATACAGTAATTGCCATCGGCTGCCAGTCTGTGGCGGCAAAAAAAATAATATCATGAAGCCTCCATATCTAAATATCTAATTGTTTTTGGAATGTATTTGGCTATGAGTGTACCAAATCATGCTTTCATCACAAAATGTACAATTGTTATGCTTTACTGCCCCGCTATAATGCTTAATTTATACTCGGACGTGAAAGCCTTCTCCCTCGCCGTGGGTAGCGCCGTGGCCGGCCGGCACCACCCACGGCTTTCATGCAGCTCCGCTCAGCTACAACTTAATAACTGGCATTTCTGACCATAATATCACTCTTATTTCACGCAAATTAAATAAAAATAGGTTTACATATGGAAGTAAAAGAAACCAAATAGCCTACAGAGTTCCTAAGAAGGACCTAACCAGGTTGGACTCGGCCCTGGAACAGTTCAATTGGGGCGGCTTACCCTCGGGGGAGGATCTGGGGGGCTCCTGCAAAGAGTTTCTAAAACAAATAAACCTAATTAAAAATAAATTCATGAAAAAAATCCCCAATAAAGGAAAAAAAATGCATCTCCCCTGGCTGACTGAAACAGAATGGTCCCTAATGAAAAAAAGGGACCACGCTTTGAAAACGGCGCTAAAATCTGGCCTTGCCACTGATCTAATGGTCTTCAAAGGCCTGAGAAATAGAGTGGTAATTGCTCTTAGACGGGCCAAAGCAACTTTCTTCGTTAACATCTTAACTCAAGCCAAGGGCAATAGTCAGTTAATATGGAAACACATTAACAATATAACCAAAAAGGGTGACAAGGCCCCCAAACACCTTGAAATTAGAATAAATAACATCTTAACACAAGATGAGAAAACTATTGCTATATCCTTCAATGAGTTCTTCAGAGACTCGGTCGTGGAGCTGGCCACAACATTTGGCCACAGGACAGGTGTGATAAGTCCACCTGACCACGCCCACCCTGTCTTCTCCCTGAGCGAGCCAACTGAACAGGAGGTGTTAAAAACCCTATCGGCCCTGAGGACCTCTAACGCTCTGGACGTGTATGGCCTTGATTCTGGTTTGTTTAAGAGGAATGCAACTACTATGTGTTCCACAATCCCCAAGCTGATTAATCGGTCTTTTAATGACGCTGTTTTTCCGGATGCTCTAAAAGTGGCAGTCATCTCTCCCATCTTCAAGAGTGGCGACCGCTCTGAACTAGCTAATTATAGACCGATTAGCATCTTGCCCATCCTATCTAAAGTGATGGAAAAAGTGGTTGCATCCCAGTTAACAGCACACTTGAATTCCGGCCACCATCCACTTCATCCCATGCAGTTTGGTTTCAGGCCACTACACTCCACTGAAACGGCTAACTGCTACTTTATAGAGGAAATAAAGAGCATGTTAGACAAAGGGGGTGTAGTCGGGGCAATCTTCATTGACCTGAAGAAGGCATTCGACACAGTCAACCATAATGTACTGCTATCAAAACTCTCTAAACATAACATCTCAGCCCACACCATGAAGTGGATGTCATCATATTTTGATAACAGAAAACACTGTACCAGAATCAATGGCCATACGTCCTCACTTTCAGAGTGTAACACAGGGGTCCCCCAAGGATCGGTTTTGGGTCCTGTCTTCTTCGGCATATACATAAATGACCTCCCCCTCATCTGCCCCGATGTAAAGGTGCAGATGTATGCGGATGATACGGTCATTTATGTACATGCTGCCACGAAGTCGAAGGCTGCAACTGTGCTTACAGGCGCCATGGAACAGCTGGCTGCCTGGCTTGATGAATCATGCCTGACCCTGAATGTAACGAAAACTGTAAATATGTATTTCTCGATAAGACGCAATAACACTCCCCCACCTGACATCTTTGTCAAGGGCCAGAGGGTGGAGGTTGTCCAAGAATTCAAATATCTTGGCATTATTTTAGATAGTAATCTCACCTTCAAAAAACAAATAAAAAAAAACAGTGGGGTCTGTCAAACGCAACCTCCGGCAGTTTCGTTACATCCGGGACCAGCTGAGCACTGAGGCGGCAAAGATGTATCTGCATTCCTTCATCTTGTCGCATATGTCATACTGTGTAACTACCTGGTCTCAGGCTGTCAAAACGGCAACAAAGCCACTCTCCACTCTGTATAAACAGGCACTGAAGGTCTTTGACAAGAAGCCAAATAGTTTCCATCACTGTGAGATTATCAGGAAACATGACCTCCTGACCTTTGATAACTTCCTGATGATGGCTAACCTCTGTCTTATGTATAGAATCCTCAATGGCCTCGCCCCCCCCCCCATTCAACAAGTTTGTTACCCGTAACACAGGTGGGCGAGCTACAAGAGCCTCCACCAGAGGGGACTGTTCCAC
>NC_139645.1:16782819-16795319 GCF_964638095.1 Poromitra crassiceps | reverse complement strand
AATAGCTAAGCTGCTGTAATGTCTTGCTAAAATCTGCTTTTGTGTGTCCTGTGTGTTTGGTCTATATGATTCTGTTCTATGGTTGATTGTTGATCAATTTGTGAGTAGGCTCATTTTCTGTAAAGTCTCTTGAGACGCATGTAATAAAACACCATCTAAATAAATAGACTTTGGGCGTGACCCCAGTGATAACTATTAACAATTGAAATAAGTTCCATGATAAAACCCCATCCTCATCTTATAGTTAAGATTCAAGATTCACTTGAATAGCCACAGCAAGTAATCAGATTACAAATGAGGAATTTTGACTTAGTGCAAAAACAATATGGATAGATGAGGGTTGTCAGTGTCAATGGAGTGTTTGACAGATGGTTTGTTGTAGCCTGTGATCTCTCTCAAAACTTTCCAAACAGAGTCATTGTCTGAGACCTGCTGATGGATCGTTGCAGCATTGTCTTATCAAACCTGTATTTGCGCTCTTTAAACCACTATTAATGTACGTTATATAATAATATATTTTCTTCCAGATGCTCCAAAGTTCCCCTCTGTGAGTTCCTCTGGTGAAGCAGTGGAGGGCAGTTCAGTGACTCTGACCTGCAGCAGTGATGCCAGCCCAGCAGCTACCTACACCTGGTACAAGAAGAATGGACCTCCAGACCAGGAAGCTTTGACAACAGGTCCACAGCTTGACTTGGTTTCCCTGCAGTCCTCTGACTTTGGACAGTATTACTGTGAAGCTGAGAATGAGCTGGGGACAAAGAGATCTGACTTCATCTCTGTTACTCTGTCATGTGAGTGAAATATACCTTATATATAAATATAACCTTCTGGTTAGGAGGACAGTGAACAAACAACTGAATTACTGAACAAATTACTGGATTTTAAATGTGTGCGTGTGTGTGTGTGTGTGTGTGTGTGTGTGTGTGTGTGTGTGTGTGTGTGTGTGTGTGTGTGTGTGTGTGTGTGTGTGTGTGTGTGTGTGTGTGTGTGTGTGTGTGTGTGTGTGTCATGGAAAATGTGGTGGTGGAGACACCTCTTGTCGCGAGAACTACAGAAGCTGTTTTGAGTACTTTTCCAGGTGTTTAAATATGTCAGTAATGGACCTAAACATCCTGTAATCCCCCAATTAATAGTTTGTATTTTCATCTGATCTCTTCTCAGCTCCATGGAAATTAACAGCAGCTGCAGTGACTACAACTCTTCTCCTGGTTGTCATCGTGCTCATATGCCTATTTGTCTTCCTCTGGATCAGGTGAGCTATTCTGTTTAGAGGTAGAGGATGCGAGTATGGAAAACCCTGCTTTTATTTTAATTTACCACAATGCACCAATGTATGCACACAGACACACACACACACACACACACACACACAGACACACACACACACACACACACACACACACACACGATTAGAAGCGCCATGGATTTTTCCCATCGTGGCTCGTCCTTCCTCCACGGGCCGGCCAGGAGCGGTGGGCAGCTGCAGTGAAGCGCCCGGGGAGCATTTCACTGTACAGTAGTTATGTTCTGTTAGTTAGACATTAAAGTTCAGTCATTTGTTCACTAATTCAGTTGTTTGTTCATTGTCCTCCTAACCAGAAGGAAGAGGGCCTCCAGACAACCATCTGGACCTGGAGGAAGTTCCATCTTTTTTTTAAATCATCTTTTTGACCAACAGGTTGGGGCCATTCAGGTTGAATATTTGGGTAGTTGGAGAGATAATGCTAATGCATAGGACTAGGTATTTCATACCTTTGTTTTTTCCAAACAAAGCCCTGCTCAGTCTGATTGAGATGTGTGTTGGTTCAGGGAAATCACCTCACCTTTACTCCAGGTTATCTCATATTATAGAGTCAACAAGGTCAAGGAGTGCAGGTAATGAGACTGAAGGTTCACTTAGTGCAGTGGTTCCAAACCTTGTCCAACTGTGTTTGCGCGCAGGCGTGCATGTTTTGGGGCGCTCTCTCCATAGCGTGCCAAAGTCTCGCCAATGAGGAAATGAATTCGCCATTAATTTCCAGGCGTATCTTAAATGATGCGTGCGCGTTATAGTGTGCGTGAATGTGTCATGCATGTGTGCGTGTGTCCATTACTGACTTTGAAATGCTATCGTCATCGATACAAGTTATTACTCACTCACTCTCTCTCTCTCTACGCCTGTGCCTCAGCTGTCTGTGCAGACCAGGGAGCTGGGGGCGGGGTCACACCCCCTTCCTTGTCGCCTCGAGCCAGTCTCCCCCAAATCTCAGTGCAGACAAATCTCGCCACAAACACACAAAGTCTCTTATAGAAGCGGCTGCACTGCTTAAGAATATTGGTTTGTTATTGAACTCGGCCCTGAAATTCGACCGGCAGATCAACTCTGTTGTAAAGGGAAGCTTCTTCCAACTCAGGCAGATAGTTAAAATCAAGTCCTTTCACTCTGTCCATTATGACTTTGAGAAATTAATCCATCTCCTTGTTCTTGTAAAGTTTTTGTTATTGAGTCTCTTTCTGCAATAACTGCACGTTTATGGCAGTTATTATAGGCAGAGGTAATGTTATTACATTACCTTGTTTCTTCGTGAGCCAGTTACATTGTCATCTATGAGGCAGGTCAGGTGATTGGTCAGTGCACTTTGTAATTTCTGGAAATCACTGCGGGCGAGCTGGAGGTCAGACTGATGCACAGAACGAAACAGGATGTGAGTTCATGTGATGGTTTACCAGGCTCGTAGGATACATGCAAGATGGACTGTTTCCATGACTGTTTTATCAGCTGTGCTGTCCTGCATTGTCACCTTGGTGAACTTCATATTGTTTGTTGCAGAGTGTCAGCTATGAGAACTGGCCTCCAGCCTCCAGATCCCAGCCAGACCCCACCTACCAGAGCCTCAGCCCAGCCACCATGGATCATCAGGACCCAACATACTCTACTCTGAAGCCAGACCCCACCTACCAGAGCCTCAGTCCAGCCACCATGGATCATCAGGACCAAACATACTCTACTCTGAAGCCAGACCCCACCTACCAGACCCTCAGCCCAGCCACCATGGATCAGGACCAAACATACTCTACTCTCCCACAGACTAGAGAGTAGCAAAGTGCTGAGATGCTAGAGTTACCTGTAGGGCTTGCAATGAACTTTTTTGATCACCAGCCAATATAGTTTCTAGATCAGCCGATCAGAATATCCACTAGCCAAAATATTTTTTTGAAATAAAGCAGTTTATGAGCGCTACTAAATATTAGTGAAAAATTAAAAATTAAATATAGTATAATAAAATCATAAATTACAGTTTTTCACTGATATTCCTAAATTTCGTTGATTTCAAAATTGTAAAAATAAAAGGTGATCAAAATAACATTTTTTAATTAACCCTACCACAACCCCTCCTCCCCCCACTTTGGATGACATACTTGGTTTTTACATTACATTTTTACATTACAATTTGATTTTGCAGAACTTATTTTTACATGTTCTGAGGTACTGTACATTTGACCTGAAACAGTTAGATAAAGCACTTACAGTCTCTATATATATATAGAATACATATACATATATTACATAATTATGCAATATAAAAGAAAAATCACACATATCCAAACATTTACATAGCACAATAGTAATAGGCACCAACCTAACTCCCAGTCAAAAATAAATAAATAAATAAATACATTATTAGTATTATTATTATTATTATTAAAAATATATATATTATTATTTATATATGTATATATATGTGTGTGTGTGTGTGTGTGTGTGTGTGTGTGTGTGTGTGTGTGTGTGTGTGTATATATATATATATATATATATATATATATATATATATATATATATAATGTACATATCCCAACTTGCCAAGTTGTGCTAATATTTACGCATTGTTTATTGACGCTGTGTGTTACTGCTTAAGCCTGTGAATACCTATGTGTGAATTGCAAATATTGTGTGATGTTATTGGCTGTAGATTGGAAGCACGGTTTTGACCTATGCCTTAAAGGTAAGGGTGGGAATCACAAGGGTCACTATGATATGATCATGATACGTAACTCACAATACAATATTATTGTGATTAAAAAAGAATATTGTGATTTATTAGATTTTTATCTTTTTTATCTAATTAGATCAAGTTTCTAGGCTGTTCATCTCACTTCAATAATTTTTATTGCAGCAAAATTGGATTGCCAAGCAGACAGACTGACCAACACTGTCATAAAAACCTCTCATAAATGTTGCATGTATTTGAAAATGTATATAATAAAACATCACAATACTTGGCATTTGTATGATATGATTTATTGGCACACAAAATATCACAATAATGCTGTATCGTCCCCTATTGTTTTTCTTTTTGAAGTAAGTTCATACCATAACCTCAGACCTTGTTTGACAAAATGATCACTTCCTGCTATATTATGGGGCGGCGGTGGCTCAGTGGGTAGAGCGGCTCGTCCACCAATTGCTTTGGATAAAAGAGGTCGGTGGTTTGATCCCCGGCATGAAGTGTCCTTGGGCAAGATAAAGATACTGAACCCCAAATTGGTCCCGATGGCCAGCATCCTGCTTTATACTTTTTTCAACTATTACTCAAGTATTTATTTTATGGGCACTTTTTACTTCCACTTGAGTAAATATAGGCTGTTATAAAGTAACTGTAGGCTACTTTTACTTGATTACCATTTTTGCTTACTCCACCCACCAGGCCACCACTGTAATTAGCATAATCTGATTCCAACAGGTACATGCTTTATAGAGCTGACCTTGAGTAACCATGAAGGGGGAAAATGGGGGGACCCGGGGGAGACAAGGAGATGAGTGGTTTCACATAATACTACTACTAATAATAATAATAATAATAATAACACCAATAATAATAATGATAATCATCATCATCATTATCATCATAATCATCATCATAATAATAATAATAATAATAATAATAATAATAATAATAATAATAATAATAATAATAATACATACGTTTTAATAATAAACATAAAAAACAACATAAGATAAAAGCAATAAAAAGAAATTCAGGGTGTAAATAGATACTCAGCACAATGTCTGAGTAGGCAGCATGTTGATTCTGCATCCCCCAGGACTCAAACTCACAACCTTTGCCACCAATGGCACATTGTGATCTAGTTGAGCTATCTCCACTAGGAGGCTTCACACTAGCCAAACCAGCAGGGTGCAGTATAACAGCTGTCTATGCATTTACAGGCAGGTTTCAAACTACTATGTCAAATATTCAGTATTCAATATTCAGTAGTAGCCTATTCAAGACAACATTCTGAGAATTTGCATACTTCATTTAGCCAACAATAGAAATGTATGTAATTTGTTTTTACAAATATTGAATGTTCCACAAGTGAAGCTGATGTTATGGTGTTTTTTTTCCATTGAGGGCAGAATTCAAAATACTGTCAAAAATTCAGTTTTTGAGATAAAATTCTAAAATTTTACATAGGCTACTTCATCTAGCACGACAGCAACATTTTGTGAATTATTACATGAACATTGGATATTTATTTAGCGAGAATCTGTAGTAGATATTTACAGTATTGTTTACAGTAAAACATTTTGATGCAGTGTGGGCTCAATTTGTGATAATTCAAATCTGTTTATTACATTTGTGTAGGACAGTCTGACGATGCAGATGTCAGTCTATGTCGATTGAACAAAAAATATGCTTATCATTTTTAATATGTCGTCAACATAACAAGGACAAACAACAGTTTGAGTTGTCACCTTGAATGAGTCATCAACACCATGTTCTAACTTGAGCAGTGAGGTGAGATGTTTGCCATAGATGACTGCTTGGGCCGTTTAACACGTGTGCACAGTGTGACATGAAAGTCACACCTCTGCTGTGCAGCCAGAGCAGAAGACCATCAACACACTTCAGTTATTTCAGATGGGACACTATATAGACCGTTTCAACTAGACAATAAACACTCTAAATGGACCCTATAGCTTACCTTCTGCAGTGTTTGCTAATACAATAGATGACAGGAAATAAACTAGAGTCCAAGCTGCAACATAAATGCAGCTAAACAGTTTATTGTGATTTTAGGCAATGTAACGGGGGATCACTATCCTATGAGGTCTGACTAGATCATTACTGCAAGAAAGAAATTGCATAATGTCACATCAAATGGGCATAGCCTAGGGCTAGGCTACTACTGAGTCAACAATATGAAAATATTCAACATAAAACACAACGTCAACCGCACAAGTACAGTCATCCATATGCATCACAACCACAGCTGCAACACCATGTCAACCCAACAATGCCAATATCACATCTACTGTAGAAAGCAGCAGTGCATGTCAGTCAGCCCAGCAATCACACTATCTGAAGTAACAAACATAGTACAAAGTACAAATAACTCAAGGAATAACGTTACTTTTTTGTGTTTTTTTTATGTTTTCTTTTTCCTTTATTTACATTGCGTTGTATGTTTTCTTATTGTGCAAAGCAAGCTTTCTGGATGTCAGAGAACAAATTGATAAAAAAGTTTTTTTTATGGATTCCGTTACCATTGGGCATGTTCAATAACATACACAAAGTCTACCAAAAGGAGAATTCAGGAAAGGGGTCATTTTCAAGTTTGTGTGTGTGTGTGTGTGTGTGTGTGTGTGTGTGTGTGTGTGTGTGTGTGTGTGTGTGTGTGTGTGTGTGTGTGTGTGTGTGCGTGCGTGCGTGCGTGCGTGTGTGTGTGTGTGTGTGTGTGTGTGTGTGTGTGTGTGTGTGTGTGTGTGTGTGTGTGTATGTGTGTGTGTGTGTGTGTGTGTGTGTGTGTGTGTGTGTGTGTGTGTGTGTGTGTGTGTGTGCTCTTGTAGTCCATAGAGCGCCACAAGTGGGCGGGGTGAACATTAAAGCAGCACGTTTGAAACACCACCTCTGTGTGTGTGTGTGTGTGTGTGTGTGTGTGTGTGTGTGTGTGTGTGTGTGTGTGTGTGTGTGTGTGTGTGTGTGTGTGTGTGTGTGTGTGTGTGTGTGTGTGTGTAGGTGTACTCATTGTAGTCCAGAGAGCGCCGCAAGTGGGCGTGGGTGGACATTAAAGCAACATGTTTGAAACACCACCCCGTCGGGAAACGAGAGGGGATCTCACCAAGCACCCCAGAAATAAACGTCCTTTCCGTGACATTATGACTGACTGACTGAATGACTCACCCCAAAGAACGATGCCTTGACCACGTGCTGCGCTGCACACGTGGTAAAAACAGAGAGCACCTAACCCAGAACAAATTGATACACAAGGTTTTTCAATTGATTCTGGTACTATTGGGCATGTTAATTAACATACTAAAAGTCACCAAAATGAAATTTCAGGAAAGGGGTCATTTTCAAGATGGCTGCTGTCGGGAGTTTAAAATGGCTATATCTCATTTTACTATTCAACCATCTTGAAAACGACCCCCTTCTGGAATTTAGATTTTCCCAGCAGAGTGAGAATGTGTTACGGATGCATGGAATGTTTCTGATACAGATTAGGCTCTCTTTCTTATAGATGCTAGACTGATATTAGTCAGTTCATCAGTTTGCTGCAAAATTAGCCATTTCTGCTACATCAAACATGCTGATTTACTGGCTCACTGCTGTCATACATGCTAATAACTAAAAGAGGAAGGAAGTCTGCTCTTTACCAGCTTGTGTCTCTCCAGTCTAGCCTGCCTGTGACGACCACACAAGACCACATCTTCTCCACTGTAAGTTCTCTCTAAGACAGAGAAACTGTCTTTTAATGTTACTTTGAACGTCTCTGCAGCCTGGACAGAGAGGAGAGGAGCAGCTATGACTTTTACAACAGCAGCAACTGGATTCATCGTCTTCCTTCTGTCTGTGCCAGGTATTGTAATTGTACATTTATATTTTAAGCATTTTGCTGGCATGCTAAGAGCAACGTAAAGAGACAGAGGTAGGCTAGAGTAACGGCGCAGTGGCGCAGTGGCTCGGTGGTTAGCGCTGTTGCCTCACAGCAAGAAGGTCCGGTGTTCAAACCCCCGGTCCGTTCCAGGTCCTTTCTGTGTGGAGTTTGTGTATTTTTACTAGTATTTCTAGTTCCTAAGTGATTGTGAAATAGAAGGAAGCTTCTGAGCAAAGTTCCAAATTTGAAGTCCTCATCATAAGAATATGATTTGACAGCAAGATCATCCATATCACACTAGTCTATATAATTGCCATCGGCTGCCAGTCTGTGGCTGCAAAAAAATATATATCATGAAGCCTCCATATTATCTAAATATCTAATTGTTTTTGGAATGTTTTTGGCTATGAGTGTACCAAATCATGCTTTCATCACAAAATGCACAATTGTTATGCTTTACTGCCCCGCTATAACGCTTAATTTATACTCGGACGTGAAAGCCTTCTCCCTCGCCGTGGGTAGCGCCGTGGCCGGCCGGCACCACCCACGGCTTTCATGCAGCTCCGCTCAGCTATGTGACGGAGAGGGGGCTGAGCGGGGGACTCGGCTGGTGTTCTGCAGCCAACGCACTGGGCTGATGTTCCAGTATCCTAGCTAGTGTTGGAGTTGAGACCACCTAACCCAGTGGTTCCCAACCTTAGGGTCGCGGCCCTAAGTGGGGTCGCCTGGAATTCAGATAGGGTCGCCTGAAAATAAATAAATAATAATAATAATTTTTTACACCAGACCCAATTTAATACTACTGAAGATGATTAGGTTCACTTGCGATTTTTATTGATTTATTTTCACTTATTTGTTAGTTCTGAGTTTAAAGTGATAATCTCTAAGATTTCAGCTTTATTCTCTTGGGTGACACCTATGGCGATGTGTGGTAATTGCAGGTGACATCCAAACAGTGTTGCATTATGTGACATTACTAATGTCACATAATGTCACTATATACTGCAAAGGCTTCCATCAATGGACCATAGCCTCAATCAACATTGTGAGTGAGGATTCTGAGAATAAAGTCAGAGTTTTGAGATTAAAGTCAGAATTCTCAGATTAAAGTCAGAATTTTGCAGTGAAAAAGAAGCATACTATGTGACATCACTGACGATGTCACTGATGACATTATCGATGGTGTACTGGAATTTGAGGGGGGGGGGGGGGCGGGGGTTAGGGGGGGGGGCACCGAGACCAAGACAGCAGCATTATTAAATAATTTACAGTAAAACACGCAGACTAACCCTTTATTAAAGAAGTGAACTCTCTCTTTCACGCACACACACACGCACACGAGTCTGAAGCTAGACTGCACCTGCTGCACTTTCTACTATAGCCTACAGGGGTGGGCAACTCTTTTTCATGGGGGGCCACATGAGAAACCCAGATTGTTGCCGGGGGCGGAATAAATATTGTCATGCCGTAACCAATGGATGGGCATCCTTGATGATAGAGAGGGCCACAAAAAAATGTCCTCGTTACCAGATTTTGCTGGGGGCCGAACGGCGCCAGCGTGAAATATTTGGGGCATTTGAAGCCAGGTTTAGAGGAATAACTCTTTTTAAATTAACAGTTGTAATGCCATCATTCAGTCCACAAATATTTGATCCTTTTCTCACTCACTCCTATATCACCCCCAGCTCTCCCTGCAGGGCTGGAAATTAACTTTTTTGACCACCTGCCAATATGGCTGCTAAATTTTAAAGTTACCAGCCAATTAGAATTTCCACTAGCCAAAATGTTTTTTCTTGAAATACAGTAGGGCCGTCGCTACCATGTAGGCCCTACATGCGAGTGCTTCCCTGGTGCAGACGGGTTGAGTCAGCTCGAGCTCAGGGCAGTGAGGGCACTGTGTGGGGTGCACAGGTTCGGCTAGTGCGCCGGGTCCTGGAGGGGGGTCTCCCCCGAGGTAGTCTCCCCGGAGAAGGTGGGAGCTGGGCCGGGGTAGGCAGGGTGGGTGGTGGAGGTGGGTCAGTGCCCTGGGTGTCTGGGGCCGGCCATGGGGCTCACAGGGTGGGTAGAGGCAGCGCTGTGCGCAGTCCCGCGGAACGAAATCAGTTTCTCGAAGCAAATCACTTTTTGTCACAACGGGTTGGGCTGACTCACTGAGCTGCGGAGTTCGGAGTAGCGAGTTAGCTCAAGGCAGCGCGGGGCTGCGGGCTCTGCTTCGCTCGCCCTTCAGCTCAGGGCAGGGAGGGGATTTGGCCCCCGGGAGAGCGAGTACTGAAACAAGCGCCAAAGTGGTTGTTTTCTCACAGCAATGAACTTGATACAGGGGGCGAGTCGAGTCAGACAATACTCACGAGTCCCCAAAAGACTGTAGGCTACATTGTAAAATGTTGTGAACATTAAAGACAGTATAGGACGAATCAGCATGACGTCACTGCCACCTAAAAATACGTAACCCTGCGGCAGTTAACTAGTATGAGTTGTGCCAAACAAACGTTAATATCTCAATAAATATACATCACATCGCTTATATTTTGACATTCTGAGTGAGAGCAGCTCAAGAGGTTGATGTATAATATATGCATGTTGTGTTAAAGTTGTATGAACTGTCGCAGTTTTTAAATTGTAAACACAATCAGCCGGCTAGAGTCAGACACTCAAACTCAGGCTATATGGGGTTCCTCTGCCTTTCCGACATGCTGCCACTCCGAACGTTAACTTCCATTATTCGGACTGGCGGTCGTTCACCTTAGAAGCCGCAATGCCGACCTTAGGTTTAGGCGTGGGGGTGGGAGAGGTTAGGTTTTGGGTTAGGGTCTGGGGGAGGTTAGGTTTAGGCATGGGGGGAGGTTAGGTTTGGCGTGGGGGCTGGGAGAGGTTAGTGAAAAACGGGGAATATAGACCCCCTTTCGGAGTGCCGATATTTCGGAGTGGCAGAACGTCGGAGTGGCAGCACGTCGGAGTGGCAGCATGTAACCGGCTATATAGGGTTCCATTGCCGTTGCCACCCGGTGATGCGGTTTGTTGACCAAAATGCTGCTCGGCTGATCCCTCTTAATGGGAAATGCTATTTCAGTACAACTGGAATTGGTGGTTCCAAAGTAATTCAAAATAGACGTGTTTATTCATCTGAGGTTTAGTTTACTGTAAGTGATCTTGTTTATTTATAAACCTGTTTAACACAAGCTTATCTCAGAGAGGGTTTATCAGTACATGTCACACTCACAACTTTTATTTTGCTGTAAGGTCGACTAACTAACCACTGAGCCACCGTGCTGCCTCAGATCATTTCAAAATGGCTGCATGCAGTGGCTGCTCCAGAGATGGTTTCCTTGCTACATGTCCACGTTGAGGACAAAATTAATCATTCACAAACTCTAAAATAATAGAGAAACCAGGGAGCAGCCAGTTATTCCTCCGCCAGTTATTCTTCCCGCAGGCCACGAGACTCCGACCTTAACACACACAAATAGTGTAGTAGCTGTACTGTACCGTACTGTAGCTGCTACCATTATGTATGTCTAATGTTTAATTGTATGTTTAATTAGGTATATGCTATTTGCTTAAGCAAATATATTATTTGTTTAAGCACGTCTAAAGTATGCACATGACATGTGCACCTATATGTGCAGTGAATATGCCACTTTTTTTTTTTTTTTTATATGTTTAAGCACGTCTAAAGTATGTACATGACATGTGCACCTATGTGCAGTGAATATGCCACTGTCTCTGACTTGTCTTATCACTCTACTGCCTTATTACTTGTTGTGTCTCTTGTTGTTTTTGCACTCATATGCCCTGTTATATTTGTACTATGTTGTAAACGGAGTTCACAGCACAAGAATTTCACACGTGATACTTGTACCACGGAGTGACAATAAAAATCTTGAATCTTGAGTTACTTTGACATGAAGTAGTACTACTTTCTTTGAGTACCACAATTTAGTTTCATGTAGCTGCTCTATGCAAAGGATGTGTAAATGGTTCATTTTAACACACGTTTCAGAAAAATCACTCTTCATGTCACCAGAGCAATGGCTTTTGTGCCCTGTCATGTGACCTTGTGCCCTAAAAAAATGGCGATGCTGAAGGCCGGATGGCCTTGAACCTAAAATGGTGAATTTCCCACCCTGACCACAAGCATATCTCAAAGGGCTTTACACAGCATCATATACAGTACATGTCACACCCACAACTTGTTTAAGGCAACTAGCTACTAACCACTGAGCCACTGTGCAGCTTAAGATCATTTCAAAATGGCTGCATGTCCATGTTGAGGACATTATTCACAAGCTGTAAAATATAGAGAAGCCTGCCAGCAGCAGTGTTATTGTTTTGATATTTACAATTACTACTTTCTTAAGAGTACCACACTTTGTGTTTGGTTGTTGTAGTGAGAATATTGTAAATTATACAACAGGTAGTTCCGGCCGAGCAATTTGATTGGACAAGAGGGATCCTACGAGTGCCTATATTTCACGATAATGCACTGGCGCTTCACTGTGTGTAGATCACTCCGCTTCACAGCTGCCCTAATCAACAAAACGCTTCACAGCTGTAGAGTAGACAGTAGTAAAGTAGACAGCCTGCAGTTAATTAGGCTGATTAGGCTACATTTTCAGCAAAGCAGAAAGCTGAGGGGACTATTT
>NC_139645.1:16695319-16777819 GCF_964638095.1 Poromitra crassiceps | reverse complement strand
TCCTTGTTGCCTCGAGCCAGTCTCCCCCAAATCTCAGTGCAGACAAATCTCACCACAAACACACAAAGTCACTTATAGAAGCGGCTGCACTGCTTAAGAATATTGGTTTGTTATTCAACTCACCCCTGAAATTCGACCGGCAGATCAACTTTGTTGTAAAGGGAAGCTTCTTCCAACTCAGGCAGATAGTTCAAATCAAGTCCTTTCACTCTGTCCATTTTGACTTTGAGAAATGAATCCATCTCCTTGTTCTTGTTATTGAGTCTCTTTCTGCAATAACTCCACGTTTATGGCAGTTATTATAGGCAGAGGTAATGTTATTACATTACCTCGTTTCTTCGGGGGCCAGTTACATTGTCAACTATGAGGCAGGTCAGGTGATTGGTCAGTGCACTTTGTAATTTCTGGAAATCACTGCGGGCGAGCTGGAGGTCAGACCCACAGAACGAAACAGGATGTGAGTTCATGTGATGGTTTAACAGGCTCGTAGGATACATGCAAGATGGACTGTTTCCATGACTGTTTTATCAGTTGTGCTGTCCTGCATTGTCACCTTGGTGAACTTCATATTGTTTGTTGCAGAGTGTCAGCTATGAGAACTGGCCTCCAGCCTCCAGATCCCAGCCAGACCCCACCTACCAGAGCCTCAGCCCAGCCACCATGGATCATCAGGACCAAACATACTCTACTCTGAAGCCAGACCCCACCTACCAGAGCCTCAGCCCAGCCACCATGGATCAGGACCAAACATATTCTACTCTCCCACAGAGAGAGTAGCAAAGTGCTGAGATGCTAGAGTTAACTGTAGGGCTTGCAATTAACTTTTTTGATCACCAGCCAATATAGTTTCTCAGATAATCTGAATTTCCACTATAGTCCATGGGCCAGACCAGATTCCGGTACCACTCAAGGTGGCAAAACTTGCTTATAATTTTTGATAAGACACATGTCTGCAGATCATATTTTGCTATGATAGCCATTCCTGAGTAGTAGCTGTGACACAGTTACCAGCTTGTGAAGTGAACCACCCCTAAAGTAAATTGCATTTTAGATGCTGGTGCATATCCTGGGTTAGGTCAGGGCATTTTTCAATCTTTTGTACTATTGTTTTTGGTCCTATTTTAAAGGGGACCTTCTTAGCTTTCATTTAAGGCAACTGCTGCTAACAACAACTGCTGTTTGCTTCAAGAGGAAACCTGCCTATCTCTGCTGCCAAAAGGGCCTAAACACCTCTGCCCTTTTCACACCTAGAAAACCCCCACTTTGCACTCAACAAGAACAAGAACAGCTCATAAGTTAATTGAAAATGCATGCTGATTGCTGACATAAGCATTTTCACAGCATTTTTAATCATCTATTCATATCCTCATTAATAATTAGGTCAATAATAGATTAGTGTAACTGTGTTAATATTCCAATGAAATAATTAGGCCTATAGATTCAAATGTTATTTTCTAATGTTAGAAGTGCCTCGAAAAGGTGGTTGAACACCCGCCCCCATCCCCCCCACCAGCAGCTAAACGACTAATATAGCCAGTCCAGTAATAGTAGTCAATATTTTTTAGAAAATGAAAAATGTAATATATATGTGCTGTTTGAAGTATCCAACTTTCACTTTGGCAAACCTCAACTCAAATACACAATGGAGTCCACTGCAATGAATGTGCAAGGCCAAAACAGAAGCTGCCCTGGCATTATAGCTACACTCACTGAGCACTTTACTGGAACACCAGACTAATTCTGGATAGGTATCAGGGTGGGAATGGAACGTCAGACTAATAAGGCCACATGTCAGGGCACAAAGGCAATTACTCTATTGACATCGTGAAGAGTGATTTGTCAGAAATGTGTGTTAAAATGAGCCAATGACACATCCTTTGCCCATTAAACTGAGACCACATTTTTAAAGCAACTGACAGTAGCAGGCTGGTAGCAGGGCATCACGGCCAGAAGGAGGAGCAATGGAGGCCTCCGTGTAATTCCCACCCTGGTAGATATAGCTCAGCTCGGTGTTAACCGGCTACTAAAGTGACATCCGCCTTAAGGTTTGACGTGTTGCATTCTGAGATACTTTTCCGCTGACCAAAGTTGTTGTTTTTGCACCATTCTGTGTAAATTCTTGTTGAGAGATCGGCAGTTTCAGAAGGGTTCGTGCCAGAGCTAATACTGGGTAGGTATCAGCTTTCAGCTCTGTAACCCGCTACCAAAGTGACAGACGTGTTGCATTCTGAGATACTTTTCTGCTGACCAAAGTTGTTGTTTTTGCACCATTCTGTGTCAATTCTTGAGACTGTTGTGAGATCAGCAGTTTCAGAAGGGTTGTACCAACAACCATGCCGTGCCGCGGTCAAAGTCGCTTATGGTGTGAGTTGCATACGTTAGTTAGTTTGTTCGGCCCATAGTAACCACACACAATGCCAGCATTGGTAAAATAGCTGTTGAATTCAACAATCTGATCAGAGTGAAATAAATGATAAACAATAAACACATGTTGCATGCAGGTGTAACTACACCTCAATTAGGTCAACAACAGACACGTTTGATGTTAAATCCAACAAACCGGAGCTCTGAAATGAAACCCACCATGCCTCTTGCCCAGGACAAAATGATAACTTTTTTCTTTTCTTTTTTGAGGGAATGTAATTATTTTATCTATCACATCCGCTATTTCTGTTGCTCTTCCCCCCCCCCCCAATATTTTATTTAAATTGTTTCTTAACAGTACACAAACAAAACACACGAACAAGCTCGGACAGAGAAAACAAAAGACAACAACAGAAACATCAACATTCAATATTACATCCATGTGGTGCTACAAGCTGCTTAAGCCTTAAGGTGCTTATGTGATGTGATCCTATCTCTTATGTGCTCATAAGAGATAGGATCCCACCCAAGGGGTCCACGAGCAACCAGCTGGGTGAGTCACCAGAATCCCGTTAGTGAAGGGCAGAACCAAAATGATCCCTTATTTTGACCAATGTTCCATACGTTTATGGGCAATTAGACGGTAATGTGCTTTTTGCTTTAATTGAGTGTACCTGTGCTGTAAATCCTGTGTTATTGAGACAGCGTCCAAAATTAGCACCAGCCACCAGCCAAATGCTGGTATGCAAGTGGCTGCATGTAGATTTGCTTCACTCACCATCCAAAACCCCCACAATGGTCTATCTATCTATTGAGTGGCTGGCAAAATGTTAACATTCACTAGCCATTTGACTGGTGGACAAAAAAGTACATTTTGGACCCAGATCCAGGTGAATTTATTTCTCGTTATTGTGCTGTGGGCTTTGGAGTGTTCAGGTGGCTGTGCTGTAAATCATGTTGAGAGTCAGGTGAATGTGTCTTAGTTATTCTGGATACTGCATACTGGTATGTGCGCTGTGAGGGGGGGCTCTTTATGTGACCATGCCATGCCATCATGTCATAATCCACCTGGGCATAAGATGTTGGGAGAAGTACATTCCTCTATACCGGTGGAGAGGAGTGGAACAACATCCCTAACGGAATTAAATCTGCATATTCTCTAAATGGTTTTAAAAACCTGAAAACAGGCTGAAGGCAGCGGACGCCAACAGACTCAACAAACTGATCCGTAAGGCCAGGGACATTGTGGGGCTGGATCTGGGCTCTCTGACTGCGGTGTCAGATTGAGAACGTTGTCCAGGCTACACTCCATCATGAGCAATGACTTGCACCCACTCCACGGCGTGCTAGTCAAACACAGGAGTACGTTCAGTGAGAGACTGATTCCACCTAGATGCAATACGGAGAGGCACAGGAAATCAGTCCTGCCTGTGGCCATTGGTCTATTTAATGCCTCTCTTAAAAGAGCACCTCGGAGACGCTCAGTCTCCCTGAGACTGAGCCAGCCGATAGGCTAACTGTGCCTGGCTGAGCCATGTGTAACGTATAGGGCAAGCCGACTTAATATAAGTCCAGTGTGCAATAAAGATAATTCGCACGTAATGTATACTTACTCTACTTATTTTGCTTACTTTAGACGTATTCTACTTATTTTTGCTTCTATCGCATTTACTACTGTTTATTCTATGCTATGTTGTGTTCTTATTCTGCTTCCTTACTATCGCATTTACTACTGTTTATTTTATGCTATGTGTGTTCTGTGTAACTTGTCCCAATTTCCCCCCGGGGATCATTAAAGTCTTTCTGATTCTGATTCTGATATATATATATATATATATATATATATATATATATATATATATATATATAATATATATATATATATATATATATATATATATATATACATATATATATATACTGCGGTGTAGCACTAAACTCTATTGCAGCGGATTGGGCATGATCAACCCTTCCGCGGGCAACGTTGCAGACAGAGTAGGAAGGCTGATCCGTGAGCGGCTGCTTCTGGGACGCGGGTCGGTGTCGTAATCGGCCTCGGCTGGGTCTACTGGGCGAGGGTGTATGATGTTGTCAGACTACAGCGCATGCTGTAGCATGTATACTGAAACCTATATATATATATATATATATGATGCTGTGTGTTACTGCTTAAGGCTGTGAATACCTATGTGTGAATTGCAAATATTGTGTGATGTTATTGGCTGTAGATTGGAAGCACAGTTTTGACCCACGCCTTAAAAGGAAGAGTGGGAATCACCAGGGTCACTACGATATGATCATCATACATAACTCACAATACAATATTATTGTGAATTAAAAAAACATTGTGATTTTTTCATTTTTTTCATTTTTTTGACATCTGTTTTATCTAATTAAATCAAGTTTCTCGGCTGTTCATCTCACTTCAATCATTTTTATTGCACCCCAATTGGATTGCCAAGCAGACAGACGGACCAACACTGTCATAAAAACCTCTCATAAATGTTGCATGCACTTAAAAATGTTTATAATAAAACATCGCAATGCTTGGAATTTGTATGATACGATTTATTGGCACACAAAATATCACAATAATGCTGATTTCATTTAAAGTTGTTTGATTTTTAATGTTTGATTTTTTTTTACTCATATCAAAAATGTATAGTGTAATGATTCATTATTCATGATTCTGTGTCTGTGATTTGAATTTTAGGTGCTGGGGTCCCCAGCGCCTTCAAAGCCTTCCTTTAGATATGACTATGTCTTTGAGTTGGGAAGAGGACGATGTGTATAATCCAATCCCTTGTAAACAATTTAATCAAATAAAGAAAATTCAAAACAATAAATCTGTGTCCCACTGACTGCAGCTGAGCACATCTTTGAGCATAAAGGAGAACATTTAAATGTGTACGTAGTTTCATATAATAAAAAAATAAAGGAATTGTCCGCACACTGATTAGCAGCTCCCGTTTTTATTTGCTCAAGGTTGGCAAGCTTTCGACCCTACTGGGTCTTCATCAGGCAAATGAATGACAGCAGTTACAGAAGAGAATAAATAGGCCTGTGCGTATGAGACGTCACCAGGTACAATCAAGGCAAGTCATCACAGCCGGGCGGGGGATATAATAATTAATAATAATGGTAAAACTAATAGGAAGAAGACAACAATATTACATATCAAAATAGATAAACAATGTTAAGTAGGCCTAGAAAATACAATGTAAATACAACGTAGTTTCATATAAGCCTACCAAAATGACCACGTGTGTGTGTGTGTGTGTGTGTGTGTCTGTGTGTGTGTGTGTCTGTGTGTGTGTGTGTGTGTGTGTGTGTGTGTGTGTGTGTGTGTGTGTGTGTGTGTGTGTGTGTGTGTGTGTGTGTGTAGGTGTGCTCGTTGTAGTCCAAGGAGCGCCACAAGTGGGCGTGGGTGGACATTAAAGCAACACGTTTGAAACACCACCCCGTCGGGAAACGAGAGGGGATCTCACCAAGCCCCAGAAAATAAACGTCCTTTCCGTCCTTTCCGTGACATTATGACTGACTGAGTGAATGACTCACCCCAAAGAACGATGCCTTGACCACGCGCTGCGCTGCACACGTGGTACAAACAGAGAGCACCTAACCCTGAACAAATTGATACACAACGGTTTTCAATTGATTCTGGTACTATTGGGCATGTTAATTAACATACTAAAAGTCTACCAAAATGAAAATTCAGGAAAGGGGTAATTTTCAAGATGGCTGCTTAAAATGGCTATATCTCATTTTACTATTCAACCATCTTGAAAACGACCTCCTTCTGGAATTTAGATTTTCCCAGCAGAGTGAGAATGTGTTACGGATGCATGGAATGTTTCTGATACAGATCAGGCTCCCTTTCTTATAGATGCTAGACTGATATTAGTCAGTTCATCAGTTTGCAGCAAAATTAGCCATTTCTGCTACATCAAACATGCTGATTTACTGGCTCACTGCTGTCATACATGCTAATAATGAAAAGAGGAAGGAAGTCTGCTCTTTACCAGCTTGTTTCTCTCCAGTCTAGCCTGCCTGTGACGACCACACAAGACCACATCTTCTCCACTGTAAGTTCTCTCTAAGACAGAGAACCTGTCTTTTAATGTTACTTTGAACGTCTCTGCAGCCTGGACAGAGAGGAGAGGAGCAGCTATGACTTTTACAACAGCAGCAACTGGATTCATCGTCTTCCTTCTGTCTGTGCCAGGTATTGTACATTTATATTTTAAGCATTTTGCTGGCATGCTAAGAGCAACGTAAAGAGACGGTAGGCTAAAGTAACGGCGCAGTGGCTCAGTGGTTAGCGCTGTTGCCTCACAGCAAGAAGCTCCCGTGTTCAAACCCCGGTCCGTTCCAGGTCCTTTCTGTGTGGAGTTTGTGTATTTTTACTGGTATTTCTAGTTTCTAAGTGATTGTGAAATAGAAGGAAGCTTCTGAGCAAAGTTCCAAATTTGAAGTCCTCATCATAAGAATATGATTTGACAGCAAGATCATCCATATCACACTAGTCTATATAATTGCCATCGGCTGCCAGTCTGTGGCTGCAAAAATATATATATCATGAAGCCTCCATATTATCTAAATATCTAATTGTTTTTGGAATGTATTTGGTTATGAGTGTACCAAATCATGCTTTCATCACAAAATGCACAATTGTTCTGCTTCACTGCCCCGCTATAATGCTTAATTTATACTCAGACGTGAAAGCCTTCTCCCTCGCCGTGGCTAGCGCCGTGGCTAGCGCCGTGGCCGGCCGGCACCACCCACGGCTTTCATGCAGCTCCGCTCAGCTCTCTGACGGAGAGGGGCATTTGAAGCCAGGTTTAGACGAATAACTCATTTTAAATTAACAGTTGTGATGTCATTATTCAGTCTTAACCACCAATATTTGATCCTTCTCGTCTCTTTGAGTCAGCTAGCAGATGATGATACAACTCTCTTTTTACAGGACAGATCTCAGATTGATATTGCAGTTAAGCTATTGGATGTTTTCTGCAGCCTCTGGTCTCAAACTTAATCTATCCAAGTGTGACCTGCTCCCTATCAAGACTTGCAATGACTCAGAAATCTCAGGAATCCCTGTGAAAGCTAAAGTTAAATACCTTGGTGTTGTCATAATTAAAGAACAAAATTCAAGAATTCGTGAAAACTTTGATCCTTTAATATCCTTACTACAGCAGAGATTTAATTTATGGATTCAAAGAGACTTAACCATTACTGGTCGAGTCTACTCTCCAAAGCTGAAGGACTATCGAGACTTGTTTATACAAGCTCAGCTCTTGATGTTTCAAAAGATGTCTATACAAAAGTTGACAAGACCTTGTTTGATTTTATTTGGAAAAGAAAGTCTCATCTTATTAGAAAGAATGTAATGATTAATAAGCTTAGTAGTGGTGGATTCAATGTTTTAGACTTTCACACTCTACATTCTACCTTTAAAATTAAGTGGATCAAAAGGTATTTGGCCAATCCAACTTCATTATGGAATTTTATTTCAATACATATTTTTGAAGCCTTGGGAGGATTAAATTATTTTTTACGGTGTAATTACAAGATAGAAAACATTCCTGTAAAACTCTCAAATTTTCATAAACAGTTACTTTTATGCTGGTCCTTGGTATATAAGCATAATTTTTCCCCACACAAATACTACATCTGGAATAACAAGGATATCTGTTTCAAACGTAAATCATTGTTTCTCAAAAATTGGGTTGATAATGGTATACTGCTTGTCAGTCAGCTGTTTAACGAGGAGGGTCATATGTTTACTTATAGAGAATTTTTATTAGAATATAATATTCCTGTACTTCCTAGAGAGTATGCAATAGTTTTTGATGCTATTCCTTCAGGCATTAGAGCCTTGATGTCATCTAGAACCAGAGGTATTATCCATCTTTCTACCTTACCAGAATTATACATAGGAAACTCAGATCCCTTTTTGAGTAAAAAAACTGATAACAAATGTATAAGAGAACTAATTCAGAGGGAGACTTTCAGTAGACCTGCGTGTATATTTGTTTGGAACAACTCGTATCTCGACATAGATTGGGGAAAAGACTTGGTTATTACCTAGAAAATTCTTTGTCTCTAATAAAGTAAGAGAAGTATCTCTGAAAATATTGACAGTTATCCTGTCAATTCAGTTATTGTAAAATATAAACTAAACATTGACCCTCTTTGTTCCTTCTGTCACCTTGTTGATGAAACAGAAACTCACCTTTTTTGGGACTGTACTTATACTCAGACCTTTTGGCAGGACCTTCATATGTTGTTGAACAGGAAATTAGGTACTCAACTCAACTTTAAAATTGATTTTATTTTGTTTGGTTTTTTTGTTGATGAAATCCCCTCTAAAAAAATATATGTCTTCAACCTCATTTCTCTATTAGCAAAATTCCATATACATGCCAGCAAATTTGCAAAGCAGAAACCTAATCTTACTGTCTTCAAGGCATACTTAAAAGCATACCTGGATACACTAAAGTACTGCACAAACTCTAAAGCTGTGAAAACTAAAGCCTTGTCTATAGAATTTGATTTGTAACCTTATCTAGTCTCTCGTATGCCTCCTTTTTTTCTTTTATTTTTGTATTTTCTGTATGTTTTGTTGAATGGCCTTTGCATTTGTCTTGTAACCTCTATGTTGTGAACCTGTATTTTCTTATTATGTAAATAAATTTGTAAAAAAAAAAAAAAAAAAATTTGATCCTTCTCTCACTCACTCCTATGTCACCACCTGCTCTTCCTGCAGGGCTTGAAATTAACTTTTTTGACCACCTGCCAATATGGCTGCTAGATTTTAAAGTTACCAGCCTATTAGAATTTCCACTAGCCAAAATGTTTTTCTTGAAATAGGGCCGTCGCTACCATGTAGGCCTTACATGGTATCGGCGGCCCTGTAGAGCGAGTGCTTGCCTGGTGCAGACGGGTTGAGTCAGCTCGAGCTCAGGGCACTGAGGGCACTGTGGTGACAGGAGAGGAGAGCGAGCAGGGAGGGGCTCCGGTGTTGTGCCAAAAAGTTATTTGTTTCCAGAAATTCATTTCGCTCCATGGGACCGTGCACAGCGCTGCCTCTACCCACCCTGTGAGCCCACATTCTCTGGGAAAACCACCTCCGGGGGGCAGACCCCCCTGTGCCAAAAAGTGCTTTGCGTTTTGAATTGGATTACCAGGGGAACGAGGGTCTGGCGGGGCGGGAGTCTGTGTGTGTAGCCTGGGGAGGGGGGCTTAAGTGTGGGGTGCGCAGGTTCGGCTAGTGCGCCGGATCCTGGAGGGGGGGTCTCCCCCGGAGGTAGTCTCCCCGGAGAAGATGGGAGCTGGGCCAGGGTAGGCAGGCTGGGTGGTGGGGGTGGGTCAGTGCCCTGGGTGTCTGCGGGGCCAGCCATGGGGCTCACAGGGTGGGTAGAGGCAGTGCTGTGCACGGTCCCGCGCAGCGAAATCAGTTTCTGGCAGCAAATCACTTTTTGGCACAACGGGTTGGTGACGTGACGTCACTGCCACCCAAAAATGCGTAACCCTGAGTTGTGCCAAACAAACATTAATATCTCAAAAAGTATACATCACATCGCTTATATTTTGACATTCTGAGTGAGAGCAGAAGTAGCTCAAGAGTTTGATGTATAATATATGCATGTCGTGTTAAAGTTGTATAAACTGTCGCAGTTTTTAAATTGTAAACACAATCAGCCGGCTAGAGTCAGATGCTCAAACTCAGGCTATATAGGGTTCCATTGCCGTTGCCACCCAGTTTGTTTACCAAAATGCTGCTCGGCTTATACCTCGTATGGGAAATGCTATTTCAGTACAACTGGTTTGGTGGTTCCAAAATAATTCAAAATAGACGTGTTTATTCATCTGAGGTTTAGTTTACTGTAAGTGATCTTGTTTATTTATAAACCTGTTGAACACAAGCTTATCTCAGAGAGGGTTTATCAGTACGTATGTCACACCCACAACCTTTCTTTTGCTGTAAGGTGACTAACTAACCACTGAGCCACCGTGCTGCCTCAGATCATTTCAAAATGGCTGCATGCAGTGGCTGCTCCAGAGATGGTTTCCTTGCTACATGTCCACGTTGAGGACAAAATTAATCATTCACAAGCTCTAAAATAATAGAGAAACCAGGGAGCAGCCAGTTACTTTGACATGAACAAGTAGTACTACTTTCTTTGAGTACCACAATTTAGTTTCATGTAGCTGCTCTATGCAAAGGATGTGTAAATGGTTCATTTTAACACACATTTCAGAAGAATCGCTCTTCAAGATGTCAACAGAGCAATGGCCTCTGTACCCTGGCATGTGACTTTGTGCGCTAAAAAAATGGCGATGCCGAAGGCCGGATGGCCTTGAACCTAAAATGGCGAAATTCCCACCCTGACCACAAGTATATCTCAAAGGGCTTTACACAGCATCATATACAGTACATGTCACACCCACAACTTGTTTAAGGCAACTAGCTACTAACCACTGAGCCACTGTGCTGCTTACAGTAAGATCATTTCAAAATGGCTGCATGTCCACATTGAGGACATTATTCACAAGCTGTAAAATATAGAGAAGCCTGCCAGCAGCAGTGTTATTGTTTTGATATTTACAATTACTACTTTCTTAAGAGTACAACACTTTGTGTTTGGTTGTTGTATTGAGAATATTGTAAAATACTATTACGGAGAGAGAGAGGGAGAGAGAAGGAGAGGGAGAGAGAGAGAGGGGGGAGAGAGAGAGGGAGAGAGAAGGAGAGGGAGAGAGAGAGAGAGGGAGAGAGAGAGAGAGAGGGAGAGAGAGAGAGAGAGGGAGAGAGAGAAGGAGAGAGAGAGAGGGACAGAGAGAGAGAGAGAGATGCACAGTAATGGCAGTCATAATGATACCATTATCAACTATAATAAGTAAGAAGAGCACATAGTAATGGTCATGTAACAACAGTTACAACAGTAGTAACAGTAGTAATGGTGATGCACAGTTACAACAGTAGTAACAGTAGCATGTTGACACTTTATTTAAGGACACTGCACAACCCTCCAGCAGTGTGACTATTCTACAGAGGTGTTGAATGTTCCTGTGTACCTATGATAATGTATTATGGTCCAGACTTACAAGATGTAGTGACTTAGATGATGCTGCAGTCAGCAGCAGTTGTTATTCAGAGGAGTTTGAAGCTCGCTCATCTTCCCTTTTCCCAAAAGCATCTTAGATCATTTCTGTGTGTCTGAGTTGACCTGGAGCTGAGATGATCTGAGTGTTTTCACTGTAATAAATGTAGTCAGGTCTCCAGCAGCTTCACATACTGCAGCAGCTCCACTACAGATGAAAGTCACTGTTTTTATGAATGACTGTGGTTTGTGATGTGCTCTGTGTTACAGTGGTGCAGGCTCAGGATTACTGGGGAGTGACTTACACTGCTACTGACATCTGTGCTTTAAAAGGATCAGCAGTGGACATACTCTGCAACTACACATACACATCCAACATCAATGGCCATACTGTCTACGTTGAAAAAGCATTCTGGTTCACTAAACGGGAGGCTGGTGAACCTGTGGATCTGAACACAGACTCACAGTATGCAGGTCGTGTGAAGTATCACAGTGACCTGAAGAAACACAGGCTGAGAATCACAGACCTGAGAGAGACTGACTCAGCTAATTACAGGTTCAGGTTCACAACAAGCCAAGATGGGAAATGGCGTGGTTACCCTGGAGTCACTCTGACTGTCACAACAGGTAACACTGAGCTGAGGACTTGTTCATTCAATTCAAAATATAGTTCAACATCTTGGAAATGCTGATGTTGTGATTGTGTGTGTGTGTGTGTGTGTGTGTGTGTGTGTGTGTGTGTGTGTGTGTGTGTGTGTGTGTGTGTGTGTGTGTGTGTGTGTGTGTGAGAGAGAGAGAGAGAGACGTGTGTGTGTGTGTGTGTGTGTGTGTGTGTGTGTGTGTGTGTGTGTGTGTGTGTGTGTGTGTGTGTGTGTGTGTGTGTGTGTGTAGGCGTGTGTGTGTGTGTGTGTGTGTGTGTGTGTGTGTGTGTTTGTGTGCGTGTGTGTGTGTGTGTGTATGTGTGTGTGTGTGTGTGTGTGTGTGTGTGTGTGTGTGTGTGTGTTTGTGTGCGTGTGTGTGTGTGTGTGTGTGTGTGTGTGTGTGTGTGTGTGTGTGTGTGTGTGTGTGTGTGTGTGTGTGTGCGTGTAGGTGTGTGTGTGTGTGTGTGTGTGTGTGTGTGTGTGTGTGTGTGTGTGTGTGTGTGTGTGTGTGTGTGTGTGTGTGTGTGTGTGTGTGTGTGTGTGTGTGTGTGTGTGTATGTCTGATTGGAGGTCTCCAATGACATTTCTGTTCCATGTTCACATCCAGATCTCCCGAAGGTGCAGGTGACCAGATCCCAGTCTTCTACCCAGGCAGATCAGCTGCTGTGTCTCAGCAGCATCTGTCCTCATCCTTCCTACATCTGGTCCAAGAATGGACAGAACATCAAGGAAGAAACTTCTTCTTCTTATAGAGGCAACGTTGGTCCTGAAGACAGCTATTCCTGTGCTGTAAATGGACTTGAGTCCCTGCCAGTGTGTGAGTTTACTCCACAGTGTGTCACTGACAAAACGCCATCTGGTGGAGCTTTTTACCTAATGCACCATGACTACATCACTGCATGTATTTAGGTTAGAATAGCTAAGCTGTAATGTCTTGCTAAAATCTGCTTTTGTGTGTCCTGTGTGTTTGGTCTATATCATTCTGTTCTATGGTTGATTGTTGATCAGTTTGTTAGTAGGCTCATTTTCTGTAAAGTCTCTTGAGACGCGTGTAATAAAACACCATCTAAATAAATAGACTTTGGGCGTGACCCCAGTGGGAACTATTAACATTTGAAATAAGTTCCATGATAAAACCCCATCCTCATCTTATAGTTAAGATTCAAGATTCACTTGAATAGCCACAGCAAGTAATCAGATTACAAATGAGGAATTTTGACTTAGTGCAAAAACAATATGGATAGATGAGGGTTGTCAGTGTCAATGGAGTGTTTGGCAGATGGTTTGTTGTAGCCTGTGATCTCTCTCAAACCTTTCAAAACAGAGTCATTGTCTGAGACCTGCTGATGGATCGTTGCAGCATTGTCTTATCAAACCTGTATTTGCGCTCTTTAAACCACGATTAATGTACGTTATATAATAATATATTTTCTTCCAGATGCTCCAAAGACCCCCTCTGTGAGTTCCTCTGGTGAAGCAGTGGAGGGCAGTTCAGTGAATCTGACCTGCAGCAGTGATGCCAGCCCAGCAGCTACCTACACCTGGTACAAGAAGAGTGGACCTCCAGACCAGAAAGCTTTGACAACAGGTCCACAGCTTGACTTGGTTTCCCTGCAGTCCTCTGACTCTGGACAGTATTACTGTGAAGCTGAGAATGAGCTGGGGACAAAGAGATCTGACTTCATCTCTGTTACTGTGACATGTGAGTGAAATATAACTTATGAATCACACTGTAGCGATCTGGTATAAACCAACATGTTGCTTTATACCTCCAGGATTGCTACAATACAATGTAGCAATGTAGCAAGTATGTAATCATACAATGTGGAAGCTACCAGCAGCTTTCTTACCAGCCGCGACAGCAGGGCTGATATTGTTGTGTGTGTGTGTGTGTGTGTGTGTGTGTGTGTGTGTGTGTGTGTGTGTGTGTGTGTGTGTGTGTGTGTGTGTGTGTGTGTGTGTGTGTGTGTGTGTGTGTGTGTGTCATGGAAAATGTGGTGGTGGAGACACCTCTTGTCGCGAGAACTACAGAAGCTGTTTTGAGTACTTTTCCAGGTGTTTAAATATGTCAGTAATGGACCTAAACATCCTGTAATCCCCCAATTAATAGTTTGTATTTTCATCTGATCTCTTCTCAGCTCCATGGAAATTAACAGCTGCTGCAGTGACTACAACTCTTCTCCTGGTTGTCATCGTGCTCATATGCCTATTTGTCTTCCTCTGGATCAGGTGAGCTATTCTGTTTAGAGGTAGAGGATGCCAGGATGGAAAACCCTGCCTTTATTTTAATTTGCCACAATGCTCCAATGTATGCACACAGACACACACACACACACACACACACACACACACACACACACACACACACACACACACACACACACACGATTAGAAGCGCCATGGATTTTTCCCATCGTGGCTCGTCCTTCCTCCACAGGCCGGCCAGGAGCGATGGGCAGCTGCAGTGAAGCGCCCGGGGAGCGTTTCACTGTACAGTAGTTATGTTCTGGTAGTTAGACATTCAACTTCAGTCATTTGTTCACTAATTCAGTTGTTTGTTCATTGTCCTCCTAACAGAAGGAAGAGGGCCTCCAGACAACCATCTGGACCTGGAGGAACACCAGCCAACAGGCTGCAGGTGAGGAAGAGGAACTCAACAAGTTTAGAGCAAAAGAAAACAAGCTAAACATGTTGTTGCCCACCAGTGATGTAGATCCACCCATGGGTCAGTCCCATGCATTTCCAATGCCGCCCCCTAGCGGCACAAAGTCAGCATTACAGCGTAAATTCACGTTCAAAGGACAATCACATGGTTGCAACACCAAACCACCGAAGTTCCATCTTTTTTTTAGATCATCTTTTTGACCAACAGCTTGGGGCCATTCAGGTTGAATATTTGGGTAGTTGGAGAGATAATGCTAATGCATAGGACTAGGTATTTCATACCTTTGTTTTTTCCAAACAAAGCCCTGCTCAGTCTGATTGAGATGTGTGTTGGTTCAGGGAAATCACCTCACCTTTACTCCAGGTGATCTCATATTATAGAGTCAACAATGTCAAGGAGTGCAGGTAATGAGACTGAAGGTTCACTTAGGGCAGTGGTTACAAACCTTGTCCAACTGTGTTTGCGCCCAGTCGTGCATGTTTTGGGGCGCTCTCTCCATAGCGTGCCAAAGTCTCGCCAATGAGGAAATTAATTCGCCATTAATTTCCAGGCGTATCTTAAATGATGCGTGCGCGTTATAGTGTGCGTGGATGTGTCATGCATGTGTGTGTGTGTCCATTAGGCTACCGACTTTGAAATTCGTCGTCGAGACAAGTTCTTACTCACTCTCTCTCTCTCTCTACGCCTGTGCCTCAGCTGTCTGTGCAGACCAGGGAGCTGGGTGCGGGGTCACACCCTCTTCCTTGTCGCCTCGAGCCAGTCTCCCCCAAATCTCAGTGCAGACAAATCTCACCACAAACACACAAAGTCACTTATAGAAGCGGCTGCACCGCTGAAAAATATTGGTTTGTTATTCAACTCGGCTGTCAAATTCGACTGGCAGATCAACTCTGTTGTAAAGGGAAGCTTCTTCCAACTCAGGCAGATAGTTAAAATCAAGTCCTTTCACTCTGTCCATTATGACTTTGAGAAATTAATCCATCTCCTTGTTCTTGTAAAGTTTTATTGAGTCTCTTTCTGCAATAACTGCACGTTTATGGCTGTTTACTCTACTAATGTTAACATTAGCTCTGATTTCTATGGGAGCCAGTGAGGCAGGTCAGGTGATTGGTCAGTGCACTTTGTAATTTCTGGAAATCACTGCGGGCGAGCTGGAGGTCAGACTGATGCACAGAACGAAACAGGATGTGAGTTCATGTGATGTTTACCAGGCTCGTAGGATACATGCAAGATGGACTGTTTCCATGACTGTTTTATCAGTTGTGCTGTTCTGCATTGTCACCTTGGTGAACTTCATATTGTTTGTTGCAGAGTGTCACCTATGCGAACTGTCCTCGAGCATCCAGACCCCAGCCAGACCCCACCTACCAGAGCCTCAGTCCAGCCACCATGGATCATCAGGACCCAACATACTCTACTCTGAAGCCAGATCCCACCTACCAGAGCCTCAGCCCAGCCACCATGGATCAGGACCAAACATACTCTACTCTCCCACAGACTAGAGAGTAGCAAAGTGCTGAGATGCTAGAGTTAACTGTAGGGCTTGCAATTAAGCTTTTTGATCACCAGCCAATATCGTTTCTAGATCAGCCAATCAGAATTTCCATAGCCAAAATATTTTTTTGAAATAAAGCAGTTTATGAGTGCTACTAAATATTAGTGAAAAATTAAAAATTAAATATAGTATAATAAAATCATAAATTACAGTTTTTCACTGATATTCCTAAATTGCGTTGATTTCAAAATTGTAAAAATAAAAGGTGATCAAAATAACATTTTTTAATTAACCCTTCCACGACCCCTCCTCCCCCCCACTTTGGACGACATACTTGGTTTTTACATTACATTTTTACATTACATTTTGATTTAGCAGAAATTATTTGTAAACGTTCTGAGGTACTGTACATTTGACCTGAAACAGTTAGATAAAGCACTTACTATCAATATATAGAATACATATACACATATTACATAATTATGCAATATAAAAGAAAAATCACACATAACCAAATATTTACATAGCACAATAGTAATAGGCACCAACCTAACTCCCAGTCAAAATATATATATATATATATATATATATATATATATATATATATATATATATATATATATATATATACATTATTAGTATTATTAGTATTATTATTCTTTTTATATTATTATTTATATATATATATATATATATATATATATATATATATATATATATATATATATATATATATATATATATGTGTGTGTGTGTGTGTGTGTGTGTGTGTATATACATTATTATTATTATTATTATTATTATTATTTTATTATTATTTTTTTGTGTATTCACACCTTCACACTGCTAAGGCCTCATCCCTCTCCTCTGTCCTTGTCCTCCTTGACCTGTCTGCTGCCTTCGATACAGTCAATCACCAAATCCTTCTTTCCACTCTGTCTGACCTCAGCATTTCAGGTTCTGCACTCTCCTGGTTTGCTTCCTATCTCTCGAACCGCTCATACCAGAGCCCTGTACTACGAAACTAGTTTAACAGATCCGCGATAAGTCCCTTTGATCTGGTTTGACTGAACAGGATCAAAGCTATCTAGTTAACTGATACTACGACGCTGGTTTTTTACTAGGTAAGTGGACCTGGGATCTGCCTGTGCACGCGCACGTTTTTCGCTCGTGCACAGGCGCGCGTCCACGCGAAAGAGGTGCGCCAGCCAATCACATTATGAACAGCTGAGTTTATCCACGCCCACACCCATTTCCACACCCATTTCCTCGTTCAATGAAGCGCAGTGCATGATCAGAGTTTTAGCGGATATTTAATGTATCCGCGATTTAATGTCAGAATGAAAATCCGCGTTGGATAGTCTGCTGAAGGGCTGTCTAAGGCAGCAGCTTGTATTCACATCAGTCATTTGATTTACTTTGATCAGCGATTGATACAGCTGCATTGATACAGGCAGCAGCAACACATGTAAATGTGTAATCTCAGTCTATACATTTCCACAATCTGTAAGCCTATTTAGACCATAGATTTAGAAACGCATGCTCAATGAATAATGATCTCTATCACTCATGTGTGTGGTTGCACTGATCGAATAATTCATATATAAAATAGCCTAGTATAAAGCCTAATAGCCTACTATAAAAGAGAAAACTGCTGGGGCTATCCATATTTATCCCATATCTATATTATATGTATAGGCTTTTCTGGCATGTAGGAGAATATCACCCTCACTCCATTTGAGGGTCCATTCATGATATGCGCCGCGGTGATTAATAGTGATCATATTTCTCCACGCATCGTTGAGCTGTTAAGACATAAAGTGGTAGGTAGGCTTAATTTAATTATGTAGCCTACAGAGCCACAAATGTTTTTCTTGTTATATTCTCAGTTGACTGCAATCTATTTTTCATATGGCGATCTTATATGAACGGTGAGTGACTCCAGAGAGCCGATTATATGGGTCTGTCATGGATTTTGATCTTATCCTCTGAAGCTAACCTGGTCGCGACCAGGTTAGCTTTGCAGCGTCAGTTGCCATGGTGATTGAAAGTTAACTTGCTTTGTAGTACGGCTAAACCAGGTTTAAACTCAAACTTACTCGGATAAGGCATTAAACTAGCTTCGTAGTACAGGCTACTGGTCTTATGGAGAGGGTCCGTCTCCAGATCCTGCCCTCTTACCACTGGTGTCCCCCAGGGCTCAGTCCTGGGCCCCTTACTTTTCCTTCTCTATATCAGATCTCTTGCCTATGTGATCTCTTCTCATGGCTTCTCTTATCACTGCTATGCTGATGACACCCAACTTTTCCTTTCCTTCCCCCCCTCTGACACTCAAATCGAGGCTCGCATCTCTGCATGTCTCAAGGACATTGGCGACTGGATGTCTGCCCACCACCTCCAGCTCAACCTTGGTAAGACAGAGCTACTCTTCCTCCCAGGGAAAGACTGTCCTCTCGCAGATCTCTCCATCTCCATCGACAACACCACTGTACTGCCCTCCCAAACAGCTAAGAACCTTGGGGTGATCCTCGACAACCAGCTGTCCTGCTCAGCCAACATAGCTGCGACAGCACACTCCTGTAGGTTCTCCCTCTACAACATCCGCAAAATCCGTCCCTTCCTCACAAGAGAAGCGACTCAACTCCTAGTCCAGTCACTTATCATCCCTCGCCTGGACTACTGCAACGTGCTCCTGGCTGGCCTACCTGCCACCGACATCCAACCGCTTCAGCTCATTCAGAACGCTGCAGCCCGTCTGGTATTCAACCAACCCAAATTCTCTCATGTCACTCCCCTCTTCCGGGACCTCCACTGGCTTCCCATCTCAGCTCGCATCAAATTCAAGACACTGGTATGGCCTACAGGGCAGTACACCAGTCAGCTCCCCTGTACCTGCAATCTATGGTCAGGTTCCAAACCTCTCACCGCTCCCTTCGCTCCTCCACCAGTGCAGGGCGCCTCGCTCCTCCTTCGCTACGGGCGCTCAAAAGTCGCTCATCCCGATCTCGACTCTTCTCGTCCCTGGCACCCCAATGGTGGAACGAGCTGCCACCTTCGGTCAGGACTGCTGAATCACTGCCGATCTTTCGGAAAAGACTAAAGACTCACCTTTTCAGGCTCCACCTGGGCCCTTCTTGATCTAACTTCTTTCTCTCTCTTTCTATTAAAAAAAAAAAAAAATCCTAAACTAAACTCGTACCACTGTTCCTTCAGGATTTGTAGTTGTCATAGACTGTGCTCCATAGTTGATTGAAAGTGTGTTATTGTAAGTTGCTTTGGATAAAAGCGTCTGCCAAATGACGAAATGTAATGTAATGTAATGTGTATATATTTATATATATATATATATTGTAACGAAGTAGGTATTCGTCCAAGGAACTGGAGACTTGAAGTTGGTACAGGCTCTTTATTCTTGTCTTCACAATACACGCTCCTAGCAGCTAGCTTCGCTGCTAGCTCTAAACCACCCGGTCAGCTCGCCCACCCTGGCCTGACTGCTCCTAGCAGCTAGCTTCACAACGCTAGCTCTAGACGCAACAACCGGTCTGCTCGCCGCATGGCACTGACTGGCTTCCGCCCCGGCCGCTGGTCACATATATCCCCTTCCCCCTAGGAACACACCCACACACATCAGTTCCTAGCTGCGATCCAGACACTTAGGTTGCACATCACATTACACGTCAAACCCCGGATCGCTACATTATCCCCTCTCGACATAGCCAGCTCCCACGCTGGCACCCACAACCCACACATATCCCCCTGTACCAAAACACACCAACCCCATAACATTTTTCCCCCGTCACCACATCAAATTCTAATTCCCACAAACAATTCCTTCTTTCTTCCCAACACCCCCGTCATAATGTCCAGTTTGCATCAGGTACTCCGTAATGTCTAGTTTTCCATTAGGTACCCCCATAATGTCTAGTTTCCCATTAGGCACTCCAAAATGTCTAGTTTTTCATTATTGCCTTTCTTTTTCACACATTTCAATTCAACCCACATTTCCCTTAGCTTTTCTTTTTTAAACCCCATTTCCATCCCCCCTTTTCCCAGCTTCACCAATTCCCCTGAAGCACTCTTTTCGGTCCCCCCTTTTTGTTTGTTCCAATAGCAAATGCACGAACGAGCACCGGATCGACATCCTCGTCCTCCGGTCTCCACTCGCGCCCGTCGACTCTCCAGCTGACCCTGGCGTCGTCCTCCCGGCCTCGCACTCGCTCGTCCTCCCGTCCCGCTCCCCCAGGGGGCGGCGTGTTGAGGACAGCAGGGCGGACACCATCGGCGTCGATCTCCGCCTCGACTTTCTGCAGTGCAGCCGTGGGGGTTGTGTAGCGGCATGGTTGGGCCGGCTCCTCCAGCGTTGACCCCTCTCGCTCCCCCGGGGACACGAGCGCCGCTCCCCCGACTGTAACAGCATTGCAGGTGATGTCGCTCACTTCCCTCTGGCTGTTCAAAACGATCCCCGCTCCAGAGCAGCTAGCCTGGGCCGGCTCAACAGTCACTCTCCTGCCCAGCACAATCGGCTCTGTACTGCCCCGTTGCTGCGCTGCTTGTAGCTCAGGCTGCTCCCCTGGCTGTGTGTCTCTTCCAGCGTTCGCACTCTTAGTGCAGTCTCTAGCTAAATGTTCAGGCGACTGGCAAGCCCAACAAAGCCTCACCTGTCTGCCGCCTGCACGTCTCTCTTCTCCCGCTGTCCCCCGATCTCCGACAGCCTTTGGACACTCTCTGGCTAGATGTCCAGTCTCGCTACATGTCCAGCAGGCTCCCTGCTGTCCATGTCGTTGTCCCGCATACCCGGTCCGTCTCCCGGAACCGCATCGGCACCACCTCGCCACGTGGCCCGGCTCTCTGCAGGTCCAACACAGTCTCTTTCGTGGCTCTTCCGGCCGCTCTCCCCGCTGCATTACCTCCGCGCTCATCAAGTCCACCCGCTGCATGACTTCTCGCAGCGCCCGCATCACCTCCACTGCCCAGGCAGGAGTCTCTTGCACCAGCCGTCCGACCTCTCTCAACACACGGGCCTCCATGCCCGCCAGCATCGAGCTGATCCCCGCCGTCAGCTCTCCTTTCCTCCCGTTCACCGATGGCCATTCTCCGGAGATACTTGATTCTCCGCGCACCATCGCACGTGGTTGCAGCTAGCAGTTAGCAGTTAGCACCCCTGGTAGCTAACTTACTAGCGCCAGTTTGTAGAGCCAAAAAGCCGCACCACCCGTCTCTTTTGCCGTTCCTTCTCACCCTCTCCCCTCTCGGCCGAATCAGAGGCGTTACCGCTTTACTGTCTGGCACCAATGTAACGAAGTAGGTATTCGTCCAAGGAACTGGAGACTTGAAGTTGGTACAGGCTCTTTATTCTTGTCTTCACAATACACGCTCCTAGCAGCTAGCTTCGCTGCTAGCTCTAAACCACCCGGTCAGCTCGCCCACCCTGGCCTGACTGCTCCTAGCAGCTAGCTTCACAACGCTAGCTCTAGACGCAACAACCGGTCTGCTCGCCGCATGGCACTGACTGGCTTCCGCCCCGGCCGCTGGTCACATATATCCCCTTCCCCCTAGGAACACACCCACACACATCAGTTCCTAGCTGCGATCCAGACACTTAGGTTGCACATCACATTACACGTCAAACCCCGGATCGCTACAATATATATATATATAATATACATTGCCCAACTTGCCAAGTTGTGCTAATATTTACGCATTGTTTATTGACGCTGTGTGTTACTGCTTGCGCCTGTGAATACCCATGTGAATTGCAAATATTGTGTGATGTTATTGGCTGTAGATTGGAAGCACGGTAAGGGTGGGAATCACCAGGGTCACTATGATATGATCATGATACGTAAGTCACAATACAATATTATTGTGATTAAAAAAAGAATATTGTGATTTATTAAAACATTTTGACATCTGTTTTATCTAGTTAGATCAAGTTTCTAGGCTGTTCATCTCACTTCAATCGTTTTTATTGCAGCAAAATTGGATTGCCAAGCAGACAGACTGACCAACACTGTCATAAAAACCTCTCATAAATGTTGCATGTATTTGAAAATGTATATAATAAAACATCGCAATACTTGGCATTTGTATGATACGATTTATTGGCACACAAAATATCACAATAATGCTGTATCGTCCCCTATTGTTTTTCTTTTTGAAGTAAGTTCATACCATAACCTCAGACCTTGTTTGACAAAATGATCACTTCCTGCTATATTATGGGGCGGCTGTGGCTCAGGGGGTAGAGCGGCTCGTCCACCAATGGCTTTGGATAAAAGAGGTCGGTGGTTTGATCCCTGGCATGAAGTGTCCTTGGGCAAGATACTGAACCCCAAATTGCTCCCGATGGCCAGCACCCTGCTTTATACTTTTTTCAACTATTACTCAAGTATTTATTTTTTGGGCACTTTTTACTTCCACTTGACTAAATATAGGCTATTATAAAGTAACTGTAGGCTACTTTTACTTGATTACCATTTTTGCTTACTCCACCCACCACTGTAATTAGCATAATCTGATTCCAACAGGTTCATGCTTTATAGAGCTGACCTTGAGTAACCATGAAGGGGGAAAATGGGGGGACCCGGGGGAGACAAGGAGATGAGTGGTTTCACATAATACTAATAATAATAATCATAATCATAATAATAATAATAACTATAATAATAATCATCATCATCATCATCACAATCATAATAATAATAGTAATAATAATAATAATAATAATAATAATAATAATAATAATAATAATAATAATAATAATACATACAACGTTTGAATAATAAACTTAAAAAACAACATAAGATAAAAGCAATAAAAAGTAATTCAGGGTGTAAATAGATACTCAGCACAATGTCTGAGTATAGGCAGCATGTTGATTCTGCATCCCCCAGGGCTCAAACTCGCAACCTTTGCCACCAATGGCACATTGTGATCTAGTTGAGCTATCTCCACTAGGAGGCTTCACACTAGCCAAACCAGCAGGGTGCAGTATAACAGCTGTCTATGCATTTACAGGCAGATTTCAAACTACTATGTCAAAAATTCACTATTCAAGATTCAATATTCAGTAGTAGCCTATTCAAGACAACATTCTGAGAATTTGCATACTTCATTTAGCCAACAATAGAAATGTATGTAATTTGTTTTTACAAATATTGAATGTTCCACAAGTGAAGCTGATGTTTAAACATGGTGTTTTTTTCCATTGAGGGCAGAATTCAAAATACTGTCAAAAATTCAGTTTTTGAGATAAAATTCTAAAATTTTACATAGGCTACTTCATCTAGCACAACAGCAACATTTTGTGAATTGTTACATGAACATTGGATATTTATTCAGCGAGAATCTGTAGTAGATATTTACAGTATTGTTTACAGTAAAACATGATGCAGTGTGGGCTCAATTTGTGATAATTCAAATCTGTTTATTACATTTGTGTAGGACAGTCTGACGATGCAGATGTGATGTGGTGTTCATTGAACAAAAAATATGCTTATCATTTTTAATATGTCGTCAACAGATCAAGGACAAACAACAGTTTGAGTTGTCACCTTGAATGAGTCATCAAGACCATGTTCTAACTTGAGCAGTGAGGTGAGATGTTTTCCATAGATTACTGCTTGGGCCGTTTAACACGTGTGCACAGTGTGACATGAAAGTCACACCTCTGCTGTGCAGCCAGAGTAGAAGACAATCAACACACTTCACTTATTTCAGATGGGACACTATATAGACTGTTTCAACTTGACAATAAACACTCTAAATGGACCCTATAGCTTAACTTCTGCAGTGTTTGCTAATACAATAGATGACAGGTAATAAACTAGAGTCCAAGCTGCAACATAAATGCAGCTAAACAGTTTATTGTGATTTTAGGCAATGTAACGGGGGATCGCTAGCCTATGACGTCTGACTAGATCATTATTGCAAGAAATAAATTGCATAATGTCACATCAAATGGGCATAGCCTATAGGGCTAGGCTACTACTGAGTCAACAATATGAAAATATTCAAAATAAAACACAACGTCAACCGCACAAGTACAGTCATCCATATGCATCACAACCACAGCTGTAACACCATGTCAACCCAACAATGCCAATATCACATCTACTGTAGAAAGCAGCAGTGCATGTCAGTCAGCCCAGCAATCACACTATCTGAAGTAACAAACATAGTACAAAGTACAAATAACTCAAGGAATAACGTTACTTTTTTTGTGTTTTTTTTACGTTTTCTTTTTCCTTTATTTACATTGCGTTGTATGTTTTCTTATTGTGCAAAGCAAGCTTTCTGGATGTCTTCTTATTTGCTAGTTAACATTTCTTGGTGCACCAACATTTCTTGGTGCCCACCCCATGTCCCCTGGAGCACCTGACCCAGTTGCAAGGCACGCCGACCCCCACGGGCCCCAAGATCAAACTGCCTCCACAAGAGCCCGAGAGGACCCAGACCAGTAGCCTGTACTACGAAGCTAGTTTAATGCCTTATCCGAGTAAGTTTGAGTTTAAACCTGGTTTAGCCGTACTACAAAGCAAGTTAACTTTCAATCACCATGGCAACTGATGCTGCAAAGCTAACCTGGTCGCGACCAGGTTAGCTTCAGAGGATAAGATCAAAATCCATGACAGACCCATATAATCGGCTCTCTGGAGTCACTCACCGTTCATATAAGATCGCCATATGAAAAATAGATTGCAGTCAACTGAGAATATAACAAGAAAAACATTTGTGGCTCTGTAGGCTACATAATTAAATTAAGCCTACTTACCACTTTATGTCTTAACAGCTCAACGATGCTTGGAGAAATATGATCCCTATTAATCACCGCGGCGCATATCATGAATGGACCCTCAAATGGAGTGAGGGTGATATTCTCCTACATGCCAGAAAAGCCTATAGGCCTACATATAATATAGATATGGGATAATATGGATAGCCCCAATACTAAATATGCAGGCTATTCTTGCATCTTTCAGCTGGAACTGTGAAAGTGATAGAGATCATTATTCATTGAGCATGCGTTTCTAAATCTATGGTCTAAATAGGCTTACAGATTGTGGAAATGTATAGACTGAGATTACACATTACATTTGTTGCTGCTGTATCAATGTATGCAGCTGTATCAGACAGAAATCGCTGATCACAGTAAATCAAATGACTGATGTGAATACAAGCTGCTGCTTTAGACAGCCCTTCAGCAGACTATCCAACGCGGATTTTCATTCTGACATTAAATCGCGGATACATTAAATATCCGCTAAAACTCTGATCATGCACTGTGCTTTCATGGAACGAGGAAATGGGTGTGGAAATGGGTGTGGGCGTGGATCAACTCAGCTGTTCATAAGGTGATTGGCTAGCGCACCTCTTTCGCGTGGACGCGCGCCTGTGCACGAGCGAAAAACGTGCGCGTGCACAGGCAGATCCCAGGTCCACTTACCTAGTAAAAAACCAGCGTCGTAGTATCAGTTAACTAGATAGCTTTGATCCTGTTCAGTCAAACCAGATCAAAGGGACTTATCGCGGATCTGTTAAACTAGTTTCGTAGTACAGGGCTCAGGGGCCTGTACTACGAATGTTGGATAAGAAGATCCAGGATCTGTCCCTTGATCTGGTTTGTCTAAACCAGATCAGCTCGATTGTAGTTAACTTGTACTACGAACGTCGATTGCCACTCGTTAACGCGAACCAGGTTTTTCTAATCTAGCTGACAGCTCGTGCACATGAAAATGCCCGTGCACTGGAGCTCGTGCCCGCAAAAGAGGCGTGGTTTTTAACAACTGCCAATCACAGTGCAATATGGACTGCTCCAACTCCGACAGCGCCAGACACGCCTATTTCCTCATTTATTGAAACCGCAAATACAGATCTGCGTTGGATATTATTACTGTTCCCGAATGACTGTCTAAAGTGACCACTTTTATCCACACCAGTAATTTCTTTGAAGAGCGGTTTCGTAGGCTATCTACAGCTCTCTATCTACAGTCTTTTGTGGAAGCAATGTGTAATCTATCTCAGTCCAAAATCCGTATGTATAGACCATTTAGTCTCAATGAATAATAATGATCTCATGATGTGTTTAGTCGCACTGTGCGACTAAACACATCTGAGATCATTATTAGGCTATTTGATTGAATAATTCCTATAGGCTAATCAATAAAAAAAAGAATGATAATAAAATTAAAAAATGCTTCTGAACTGAATCGACACGGTACGTGCGGGCATAGATTTCATTTATAAAAAATAGCCTATTTTGCTAGCCTATAGGCTATTGTCAGCAGAGCGCATATCTCCATATTTCATATAATGATGCTGGAAATATGAAGTTCAATCACATCATACAGGCCAAAAGCAACACAGTTGCAGCTGCAAAATGCAGGAGTAGCCTAGATGAATCATCTTAATATGATTAAGATGATTCATCATCATGATGATGATATGTGCAGGTGATCCCATATTAAATTGCTTAGATGTAGTAGGCTATTCTAGCATGTAGGCTATGACCATTTCAATTCCAACCCAACGTCAGTCTCAGCTCCGTTGCGCACACGGCACCGTGCGCTTTGGAGACGTTTATGTAACCTTTTTATGCCGGTTTAGTGATATTTCTCCACTCACTATTCAGCTGCAATCGATCAGCGGGGTCAAACAACGTATCTAGGCTACTTGAGAGCATTAAAATTAATATATAAAAACATATTCCAAAGTGGTAAGTAGGGCTTAATTAAATTATTCGTCCTTGATTCATTCAAGCTGCTGATTCGATTGGTTCGTGGGCAGTGTATTTAAGGTCTAATCTTATCCTTGCAACTTAACCTGCTGCGGACCAGGTTAAGTGTGAAGCATAAGTTGCTATGGAAATATATGTTGGTAAGAAGTTAACTTGCTTTGTAGTACGGCTAAACCAGGTTTAAACCTGAAGTTACCTCGCTAAACCACTAATCTTGCTTTGTAGTACAGGCCCCAGGAACTCACCCCCACAAAAACCCTGTTGTGTTGTGTTGTGTTGTGTTGTGTTGTGTTGTGTTGTGTTGTGTTGTGTTGTGTTGTGTTGTGTTGTGTTGGAGTGTTTTTTGACTGTGCTGTACAGCTCAGACAGATCCTCATCAGCTTCCTTGCTTCTGCTTCTGAGGGGAAAAAGTGCATTCTGAAGATAAGAGGAAATTGATAAACGTTCATTAAAAACAGCTTTACAAAATAGACAATTTAAATACAACGGTAATGAAATGGTTATAATCTATAAAGATCTTGGACATTGTCTAAAACGTGCATTTTTCCTCTCATAATGTGAAACCCAGCATCAGTTTGTGGTGTTTTGATGTTGACAGCAGCGTAGTGGTCAGTCTCCTCCTTCACTCGTCTCTGAGGCCTGACGTTGGAGTAGACAGGATCTGTCTGTGTGTTGGGGAAGTGGACGGTGGTGTAGTCCAGGTCGTCCTCCTGGTCTGTCGGTTGTGTCTGTGCTGCAGCTGACCTGTCAGACACACGACCTGGACCTGGGTTTACCTGAGGGGTGACATCATCACACAGACAAGGTTACGTTACACTTGAGAAAACTCACTTTCTGACCCTTACTCTGTTTTGGAAGGGAAAAACCCTCACATTGGTGTAGTCCAGGTCGTCCTCCTGGTCTGTCGGTTGTGTCTGTGCTGCAGCTGGCGTGTCAGACACACGACCTGGGTTTACCTGATGGGTGACATGATGACATCACACAGACAAGATGTTACATCACATTTGAGAAAACTCACTTTCTGACCCTTACTCTGTTTTTGAATGGAGAAAACTCTCACCCATTGGAATTTCAAGACACTCCCAAGCTTATAATTAGTTACATCTTTAACTGCTCAACAACAGCCGATGGTTCTACGAATGAGTAGGCTCGGGCCAATATGTGATAATATCAAATATTGCAATATTTCATGAATATCACTCAATTGTCAAGTCAATTTATTAATAAAGCACATGTAAAAACAAGCTGAGTTGACCAAAGTGCTGTACAACATGCCATTCAAAACAACATAATCAGGCAATCAGGCAAACAATAATACAGAGGGTAAGATAATAAAGACATGCATGATAGACAGAAGGATATAAAGTTTTAAAGCAATGTGTCAACAGGCGCCCACAGAGCGGAGAGCGATTTTTTAAGATGTTATGATTCAAAGGCCAGAGAGAAAACCGATGTTTTTAGTCTTGATTTAAAAGTGTCCAAAGAAGGGGCAGACCTACAGTAAAAGGGAGGGTGGAGCTAACAGGGAGGGGCAGAGCAACAAGGAGGGGCGGAGCTAACAGGGAGGGGCGGAGCTAACAGGGAGGGGTAGAGCTAACAGGGAGAGTGGAGCTAACAGGGAGGGGCAGAGCTAACAGGGAGGGGTAGAGCTAACAGGGAGGGGTAGAGCTAACAGGGAGGGGTAGAGCTAACAGGGAGGGGTAGAGCTAACAGGGAGGGGCGGAGCTAACAGGGAGGGGTAGAGCTAACAGGGAGGGGTAGAGCTAACAGGGAGAGTGGAGCTAACAGGGAGGGGCAGAGCTAACAGGGAGGGGCGGAGCTAACAGGGAGGGGTAGAGCTAACAGGGAGGGGCGAGGTATTCCACAGTTTGGGGGCAGCAGCAGAAAAAGTCCTTTCATTTCAACCTGGAGGAAACTAATGGTCCCCCAAAGGGGTTCGGTGCTATGCATTGGTCTCTGTCCATCTGTCTGTTCATCGGTTTGTTAGTCACACTGTGATTTTGACTTTGTACCGTTAGGGGGCGGCATTGACAATGAATGACCCAAGGGTGGATCTACATCACTGCTGGTTTTATTTTGCACTAAACTTGTTGAGTTCCTCTTCCTCACCTGCAGCCTGTTGTCTGATCTTCCTCCAGGTCCAGATGATTGTCTGGAGGCCCTCTTCCTTCTGGTTAGGAGGTCAGTGAACAAACAACTGAATTACTGAACAAATGACTGGATTTTAAATGTGTGCATGTGTGTGTGTGTGTGTGTGTGTGTGTGTGTGTGTGTGTGTGTGTGTGTGTGTGTGTGTGTGTGTGTGTGTGTGTGTGTGTGTGTGTGTGTGTGTGCATAAATTGGTGCATTGTGGCAAAATAAAGGCGGGGTTTTCCATCCGCTACCTCTAAACAGAATAGCTCACCTGATCCAGAAGAAGACAAATAGGCATATGAGCACTATGACAACCAGGAGAAGAGTTGTAGTCACTGCAGCAGCTGTTAATTTCCATGGAGCTGAGAAGAGATCAGATGAAAATACAAACTATTATTTGCTGGATTACAGGATGTTTAGGTCATTACTGACTGAGCAGTGTCACACCCGCGATGGGATCACCACACCAGCCATGACTTCAAAGCAATATGAGCCAGCTGGGGCATAAAGTGGGTGGGCCAATGTGGGCGTGGCCCCCTTGCTTGGATCACGCCCATTTTTGAACTCAGCATTAATTTTGATGTCAACTACAAACTTTTGTTACTGCATCTTTTTCTTTTTTTTTCTTTTTTTCTTTTTTTTTTTATTATTTTTTGGTTTTACAGAGATACAAGACATTAAAGCAACGGCACGCGACAAACAACATCACACCATACTAGCAATTACAAGTTACCTAGCAATGCTGGCAACAACTCATATATATCAACAAGACAGGTGTAACAACATCGACAACCTCAAAAAAATAAAAAAAAATAAAAAAAAAGGGGGGGGGGGGGGGGGGGACAGTGCTCATATTTGATTGGGGTACAGATCCTGGAGGCCAGAGGAAATCAAGAACATCTAGAGTGGGCTGGTCTGCTGTGGGCTCTGAGATTCTGCAGGAAAAAAATATCTGTGTGCTTGTAGATCTAGGAAAGATCTTATAATATCCCAGAGCTCGCCCGCATCCTGATCCAAATCCCTGAGGATGGAGGTGGCCTTCTCCATACTTAAAAGTTGGAGGAAATCCTCGAGTCATCTGTCTCTCGAGAAGCAGGAGGGTTTCCTCACTTTCCAGTTCATTAAAATCAATCGTTTTGTAGCAAGGCATGCAAGGGCGATTAATCTTTGCTGCTTCTCGTTTTGCACATTTTCAATACGGGACCCCAACAGACAAGTCTTCGGTGAAAATTGGAACTCTATGTTGAGGATCCTTGTAAGCATTTGTGCCACATCCCTCCACAGGGATCTGACAGCCGGGCAGTTCCAGAGCATGTGCGTGAGGGTTCCTACTTCACCACAACCATGCCAACATTGATCTGACAGGTTCTGGTCAATCTTTTTAAGTTTGGCAGGCCCTGTGCATTATTTTCATCTGTATTGTTGTTACTGCATCTTGCCCTGTTTTGACCCTATTGCGTTAACAAAAATCTAAGCACAGACAGACATATTTGAACACCTGGAAAAGGACTGCCGATCTTTCGGAAAAGACTAAAGACACACCTTTCAGGCTCCATCTGGGCCCTTCTTGAACTGACTTCTTTCTCTCTCTATAAAAGAAAACAACAACAACAACAACAACAACTTACTAACTTAACTTTACCACTATTCCTTCAGAAGTTGTAGTTGTCATAGACTGGGTTGCATAGTTGATTGCTCTATTGCTGACAAAAATGTGTTAATTTGTAAGTCGCTTTGGATAAAAGCGTCTGCCAAATGATGTAATGTAATGTAATATGTAATGTAATGTAATGTAATATGTAATGTAATGTAATATGTAATGTAATGGAAAAGTACTCAAAACAGCTTCTGTGGTTCTTGCTACAGTACAATAGGTGTCTCCACCACCACATTTTTGCCATGACACACACACACACACACACACACACACACACACACACACACACACACACACACACACACACACACACACACACACACACACACACCAACAATACCAATACCAGCCCTGCTGTCGCGGCTGGTAAGAAAGCTGCTGGTAGCTTCCACATTGTATGATTACATACTTGCTACATTGCTACATTATATTGTAGCGATCCTGGAGGTATAAAGCAACATGTTGGTTTATACCGGATCGCTACAGTATGATTCATGAGTTATATTTCACTCACATGACAGAGTAACAGAGATGAAGTCAGATCTGTTTGTCCCCAGCTCATTCTCAGCTTCACAGTAATACTGTCCAGAGTCAGAGGACTGCAGGGAAACCAAGTCAAGCTGTGGACCTGTTGTCAAAGCTTCCTGGTCTGGAGGTCCATTCTTGTACCAGGTGTAGGTAGCTGCTGGGCTGGCATCACTGCTGCAGGTCAGAGTCACTGAACTGCCCTTCACTGCTTCACCAGAGGAACTCACAGAGGGGGTCTTTGGAGCATCTAGAAGAAAATATATGAACATAAATTAATAGGTTAAAAGAGCGCAAATACAGGAGAATTCCTGTTTTTTACAACCTGGACATTATCTTCAGCTTAGTTTATGTTATCCTACTCATGTAGAACATAACTTTCTGAAAACAACTCTGTATAATCAGAATCAGAATCACTTTTATTGCCACAGTATGCAAGTTACATACAAGGAATTTGTCTTAGTGTCTGTATGCAGCGTAGCGGTTACATCAATGTACAGGGATAAGAAGTAGGAAGATAACTAACGGCAATCGCAAGGTTGCAAGTGCAATCAAATCGAGTAAATATATACAATATGTACATGAGTGGTGAAATGTTCTGTGGATGATAAATATGAATTTACGTTGGATTTACATGAGATTTACAGACTGAGTTAAATATACGTTAAATAGGCAGTGGATTTACATGAATTTACAGTCAGAGTTAGATAAGAGTTTACATTGAATGTACATGAAATTTACAGGCTAAGTTAAATAGGCATTAATGTGCAGGGAATTTACATCAATTTACCAGTCCCAGTTAGACAGGCATTAAATTAGATACAGTATGAGTTCCAGTTTTATGGGGGGAAGGGGGGGGTTCAGTTGAGTTTAGGAGGAGGTAGTGAGTTTGTGTGTGTGTGTGTGGGGGGGGGGGGGGGGGGGGGGGGTTGTTGGTGAGGCCCTTGGCGGAAGGGGTTTCCGGGCCTTGTTGGTGAGGCTGATGGCGGTTGGGAAGAAGCTGGTCTTGTGGCGGGTGATTCAGGTGTTGGCAGACCTCAGTCTCTTGCCGTGGGGGAGTGTCTTAAAGAGTTTGTGGCCAGGGTGGGAGGGGTCAGCCATGATTTTGCAAGACCGCTTCAGTGTCCTGGCTGCATGCAGGTCCTGGAGGGATGGCAGGTTGCATCCGATTATCCTCTCAGCGCAGCGGATGATGCGCTGAAGTCTGTTGATGTCTTTTAGAGTGGCAGCAGCATACCAGACGGTGATGGAGGAGGTGAGGATGGACTCAACGATGGAGGAGTAGAAGTGCACCATCGTAGCCTTTCTGATTCTGATTCTGATTCTGATACCGATATTGTGCAATTGCGATGATGTTTAATAATGCAAATTATTATTATTGTTATATTATTATTATTTTTATTACTACATAATTATACATTTCTATATTTTTTATTACCTCTATATACAAGACATTTTAGAGCTGTAGTCTATTTAAAAATCAAACTAGTGACTGAGGTTGGAAATGGTGTGCTGACATATTTTATATCTGTAAGATAAGATTAGTGTGTCTATAGGCTACTCAGCAGAGGAGTTGGAGTGACATTATCATATCTCTAATAGGATTTCTATAAAAGGCCTCATGGGGACTAATAGACTGCCTGTGATGGTGGGTTAATAGAGACCAAATTGTGCTCTATTTTTTTTTATATCCTATGACATTACTAGCCTATATATTATATTATAAATCACTATAATATTCCACAGGGACAGAGGCTATACACGTCTGCTGTGGTATAGTAAGCTATCCTATGATTATGGCATTATATCATTCCCCTCTCCGCAAGGGATTTTCTGTTTGAGATTTCTGCTTGTGTTGGGAGGCGTTTATATATAAGCAATACATTAAAGGGATACACCACTTTTTTGGAAGTTTAGCTCATTTGCCACATCCCCCCAACATAACCAAGATACACCATGCCTTACCGGCACTGTCCGCTCAGTTTACAGTGAGCTACAGTCGTGAACTTAGTAATTATCGCCATAGAATGGAGGCTAATGGTACAGCTGTTAAAAATCTGCCAAAACACACATCTCACGGCGCCAAAATACATGGTGTGCTTCGGGTACTCACCACACGATTAAATATTAATCCAAAATGCACATAATCTGTCTTTTTGGAAGGAAAAGAGGTCGGCGGCTATGTTTGGAAAGTAGTGCCGGCTACGTATTTTGGCATGGTGATTTGTGTGTTTTGGCAGATTTTTAACAGCTGTACATTAGCTTCCATTCTATGTCGATAATTACTAACTTCACAACTGTAGCTCACTGTAAACTGAGCGGACATTGCCGGTAAGACATGGTGTATCTTGGTTATGTGGGGGGGATGTGGCAAATGAGCTAAACTTCCCAAAAAGTGGTGTATCCCTTTAAATTCGTGATTTTTCACAAAAAAATATTTAGACTTAAGGCACAGAGGCTTGTTGGATTTGCCTAATGGAGTTTTAACGTAGGTTCGGACAGGACGATCTTGATCCTCACCGGTTCCACAGTCACTGCACTACTCCTGCTTGCTCACCTGTTAACCGGTCAGCTTCCTGGTGATAATTGAATAATCAGTGGTTGCCTCCTAGTTTCCCATAAGCCAATAGCATAGCAGCACATCACCTCATACACCTTTGCTCACCTGCACTGCTAGCCTATCACATTGTGACACTCCCCTTAGGCAGCCTATCACATGGTTGCTGTGTGCATAAATAGGCTTTTTTGTGTCTCATTCAGTCTCTCTAAACCCTGCTGGCTGGCGCACACCCACCACCTCCCCGTCTCCGCCAAGTTTCCTTGATCCATCAGTCATCAAGAGAGGTTTCACCAGCACCAGTATCCTGACTCCACAGGGGGGTATAAATGGCTGTGTGGTTTCGAGCTGACCCAGCTCGATCTCGATATCTCCCTGTGGTCTCAAGCTCCAAAGACTAACTAACTTTTCTCATCATAATATTCTGTAAAGATCATTCATCATCATTATAATAAAATCATTGTTTATTCATCAAGTCTCCTGATTGAAATAAATAATAGGCTACCTTTCTTCAGCCTTTGTTAGGAAAATATTTTCATGTTATTTGAGGTGAAATTTGGGTTGAACACAGTAGGTTATTAGACAACCTAGATTGTAGTGTCCAATTTGTCTTGCACACAACAGTGCCTTCTGTAGGCTATCAAATATCAAAATACACATATTAACACACATCGTCCGCAATAAAGCAGCTGTGAATCACTGCGGACTGCTGCAGTTCACACCTTGTCGTGTGTCTGTTTCGGCGCTAGATGGCAGTACAGCCCTCCTTTCAGGTGGTCGTCATGGAAACCGACGGGCGCCTGGAACCATGGCCTGGAAGGATGTGCAGAGTGGCGGAGCTCGAGGCAGCCAGTGACGTAATGTTATGGATGCGAGAGAGCGAGTGGGACCCTGCTGCTGCCTTCAAGTGCTCCTCGTAATCTACTCATTCCCACTCGGCAAGTGACCTGCTTTTGGAAATAAGAACACACAGTGAACCATAACACAACTGGTTGTTGTGGGAGCTGACTGTTATATGTTACAAATTAAACGTTACACTCTCATTCCTGTTGTTGTTGTTGTTGTTGTTTTTCTTGTTGTTTCGTGAGCGCTTCGACTTCTCATCGTTCTCTAGCGATATTTCCGACAGTCCCTGGAGGCGGCAGCTGGCTGCCTGCTCCGGTCGGAGGAGGAGACGGACATCAGCACGCTGCACGAGGCAGGCAGGCAGGGAAGGGAGAACGACAAGTGCAGCGCGGGGTGAGTAGGCTATCTTTCTTTTAAATGACTGCAAATACGTTGTTTTCCAATGTCTAGTTCTACTTATAAGCTACCATGTTTTTCTTTATTTTCTGGCAACAACGAGCAGTTGCAGAAAGCCGGGAGGAGCAGCCAGCCAGTCAGTCAGTCAGTCAGTCAGACTCAGAGAGAGATTCTCCTGCAGGGATGTTGCGGCTGCAGACCTTTGCGGTAGATAACCTTCTCCAAGCAGTTTGTTTCCGCGTTTACCTCTGGAGTTTAATTTGACATGAACCTATCCGTTTTTACGCTGAATAGTTCTCTATAGTCTCTACCTTCACCTGAACTGCACAGCCTAGGAGCAAGTTTGTGACCAGGTGGAGCACTGAAAACCTATACTCGAGCAAAAGTACAATTACAGGTGAGGTACTCTCATCAAAAAATGGCGTAAGTAAAAGTGAAAGTTACCATTTGAGAAACCTACTAGAGTAAACGTTTTTTTTTTACTACCCGGTTAATAATACATTGTTCAAAGTAGGCTAATTTCACTTGGTGGCTGGGGATGTTGGTGATGTTAAGAGGTGAAAACCCCCACACAGGTCTGCAGTCTGCTGATGGTTTAGTCAGCCATGTCTTACTGCTTCCCAGTTGTACTGCCATGCATAAACAACTTCCATAATTAGCCTGTAAGTATCCTGCACGGGATTCATTCCTACATGCTTTAATTAATTAACCAGCAGATGAACTTTGTAATTGGATGTGTTTTTGAGGTTTATGAAGCAGTGTGTTTACACTCTTAAGTTGTCTAATCTGTGTGTGTCTGAATGTCCTGTTTGCTTAGAATCTAAGCATACAAACAAAACAATAAAAACAAAACAAAACAATAAAACAAAGTGAAATTGAAGCGTCTAAGCCTTAGATGCTTCAATTTCACTTTGTTTTATTTCTCAACACAAGCACTTGTTTGCAGGATACCACACTTGGCCTTTGGAGCTGCCAGCTCCTCCTTTTCACATTTTCTACATTTTTTTGTATTGTTGGATACTACCTGGAAAACTATTAAAAAAAAAAAATCTATATATTTTTTTTACTGTTTGTACTGATTGGAAAACTGAAACCTACTGTTTTTCCCCAAGTGGAAGACCGGGCTTGACTTTTGGCGGATGGAAAATAATTGCGAGCACATCTTCTGACGAGAGCAGATCTCCATGGCAGCAGCGGCGATGGCGTCGGGAGGTAGAGCCGCCACAGTTCTGTCAGCTTCCCCGTCCTCTGCCCTGGTGCCCACTTCAGACCAACAGCAGGGAGAGATGATATGACTACAGCCAGCCGTAACACAGAGGTTGGGTGTCACTTATTTTTCCACGATGCAGAGTTGACAGACTGGCAGTTCCGTTCTTTTCGGGCCACAGACATCCATGCAAGCACAATTTGGGAGCGAGCGGGAAGGGGACTGTATTACGTTTGAGTAGGTATTTCCTCTCGGCTGCTGTTGGCTGGATACTGAGCTGTGGAAGAGGAGCGTGGAGCTGTCGGCGCCCCCTATGGGAAGATGGAGGCAGGAGGGGAGGCGAGTCCACCGCAGCACCAGAGGAGGAAACCGGTGATGCACGGCTTGGAAGACCAGAAAAGGGTGAGTGATGTCAGATCTTCTCCATCTAACCGTGTCCTGCTTAGGGGGGGGTAGCACAACATTCTGGGCCCTATACACAGTCTCTGTGGCGCCCCCTGTCCTTTTGTTCCATGTCTCTCACATATCTTTAGCTTTTTGAGTGCACCCTCCCTGCATTGGGGGCTTGGGTATCATTGACTGTATATAAATATGGATGACGCGTCTCCACTTCCTACCGGTATGCGAAAGTGAAGCTAAAATACTCCAGATACCGGCGCTGCCATCTTGCACTGGTGACGTCATTTGCAGTCTGCGGCGCAGTAGTGACCGGGGGCATGGAACCGCAGTATAGAGTTCCTGCCCCCCCTCCATGAACTTTTTACATAGCCTGGTTTCAAACTTTACAGCAGAGATGGGGACTTGGACTTGGTACTTGAGTCGCACTTGAGTCTCACACAGTGACTTGAGACTTGACTTGAGACTCGTCCTCAAATACTTGAGACTTGACTTGGACTTGAGGTTTGGGACTTGTGAACAATCTTAATTTTTTTAATAAAATTTTGTGTGTGCATTAACATCAGTGTTGGGAGTAACTCATTCCAAAAGTAACATATTACATGTAATATATTACTTTTAGCAGTCGCTCAGTAATATAACTTATTACTTCTAAGGTTTCAGTAATATTATACCAGTTACTTTGTCAAGTAACTCAAGTTACAAATTGAGTTAAACAAATAAACATACAATCATTTCCTAATCAAACTGTCTGTTTTTAAGCAAATAACCACTATAGATGACAATAACAAAGAATAAAGAATAACATTTAGAATTTTGGATTGTTTACACTGACTTCAAGGCGGTCGACATTATTTTTCTGGATGGTTCCGGGGCGGCAATGTCATTCTGCTGCTGCTGTTGTTTTGGTGAAAGTAATGCAAAAGTAGTGTAATAAGTAACGAGTTACTCTACACAGAAAGTAATATTGTAAAGTAACATATTACTTTCAAATGAAAGTAACTAGTAATATGTAGTATTACATTTTGAAAGTAACTTGCCCAACACTGATTAGCATTAAGGAAATATCTACTGATGTCTACAGTATGTACATTCTGTGCCTGCGTGAGACCTTGGACCGTGGATACAAACCAGATACATGAAACAAAGGAGCGCTTGACTACCATTTTCACAGCGCTCTTGCTCACCACTTATATAGCTACTTCTAATGGAGAATATGTGATAAGAAGTTGCGTGGTCAGCACTTGCCTGGTCTTTTGCTTGTGGAAGAAGAAAGGAAGAGGTGGGAAAATGAGGAGAAACCACATTAAATGGGTGATATCATACAGAGACAGGGTCACGGGGCTTTCCTGAAGGCCACATCGTTGTGAAAATATTTGTGTATTGGAACGATCAGATCAGATCAGATCAGATGAGTTGAAGTTGAAAGGTGAGAAGAACATTTTGTGATTGGCTGGTCAGCAGCAGTGAGAAGAGATCTCTTCTCACTGCTTCGCTTAACCAGCTGACCAGCCAATCAGAGGGATTTCTCTCACCGGCCAGCTGACCAGCCAATCAGAGGGATTTCTCTCACCGGCCAGCTGACCAGCCAATCAGAGTGATTTCTCTCACCGACCGCTCAACGCCGATTCAACATGAAAAACCGCAAAGACGAGGGCCAAAGACGCTCACCGACGGGTCAGATGTTGCCCTGGTGTGTGTGGGCTTTTAAAGGCATGCAGGGGCGATGAAGTGGTATGAAAGGCTTTATTCCTTTCTTTCTTTTCTTTTCTGTCCTCCCTCGTCCTCCCTCGTTCAATTATTGATTTGATCAGGTGTGTTAAATTGATCTCTTGGGGTTTTCCACAACATGAATATTAATCGATGAGACCGAACTACAGGAGAGGGGGGGGCACACACCCCCCAATCACCATCAACGGCACAGTGGTGGAAAGGGTGGACAGCTTCAAGTACCTGGGAGTCAACATCCACCAGGACCTGACCTGGGCCGGCCACACCGCCACTGTTGTCAAAAAGGCCCAACAGCGAATACACGGACTCAGGCGCCTGAAGAAGTTTGGGCTAAGGAAAGAAATCCTCAGGGACTTCTACAGAGGCACCATTGAAAGCCTGCTGACTGGCTGCTTCACCGCCTGGTACGGGAACTGTACCACCATGGACCGCAGGGCGCTACGGAGGGTGAGGCGCGCGGCCCAGCACGTAACAGGAGACGAGTTGCCAGAACTGCACGAACTGTATAACCAGCGGTGCCTCAGGAGGTCCCTGAAGATCATCAAAGACACAAACCATCCCCACAACAGCCTGTTCTCCCTGCTACCCTCAGGGAGGAGATACAGGGTTCCAAAAACACGCACAAATCGCTTGAGGAACAGTTTCTTCCCGCAGGCCACGAGACTCCTAAATATGCACAAATAGTGCAGTAGTCGTACCGCAGTACCGTACTGCAGCTGCTACTATTACGGATGCCTAACGTTTAATTGTAAATTTAAGTGTATGTTTAATAAGGTGCCTAACGTTTAATTGTAAATTTAAGTGTATGTTTAATAAGGTACATGCTATTTGCACATGTATGTATAAAACGTCGAATTTGGAATGTCTGAACACGTCTAACGTATGCACATGACATGTGCACCTATGTGCAATGAATATGCCACTGTCGTATAAGCCACCGACTTGTCTTATTGCTTATAAGATGCCTATTTCTTATTGCCTCATTGCTGTCTTATTGCTTATTGATGCCTATTTCTTATTGCCTATTACTTATTGCTTGTTGCCTATTTGTACTATGTCGTAAACGGAGTCCACTGCACAAGAATTTCACACGTGGTACTTGTACCATGGAGTGACAATAAAAATCTTGAATCTTGAATCTTGAATCTTGAATCTTGAAGTACCAGCTGCTGTTTTGCAGTTTGCCAGCTTGCCGAGTGTCACTTCAGATGCTAAGTGTGCCATGCTGAGCAGCACCAGGACCTCTGGAGGTTCTGCCAGAAGGACTTGAGTCTAGGGGGCTGGGAATCACCAGAGTCCCCACGATATGATATTATCACGATGCTTAAATACGATACAATATTATTGTGATTTTAATAATGTGATATATTGCGATTTATTACCTTTTTTTTTAACCGATTTTTTTCCTTATCTAATGAGATACATTTTCCAGTCTGTTCATCTGACTTCAATCATTTGTATTGCAGCAAAATGGGATTGTCAAGCAAACAGACTGACCAACACTGTCATAAAAACCTGTCATAAATTAACTTGACAATTTATATAATAAAATATCGTGATACTTGACATTCATGCGATACGATATATTTGCAGCACAAAGTATCGTGATACTCTGCTGTATCGACCCCGCCCCCCCACCCTTACCTGAGTCTAGTGGCTGGACTGAAGCGCATGGTGTGAATGAAGCTTTTATCTGTGCATTGTTGTTGCTATGGTAACCGACCCTGATACCATCTACAGAGCGAGTCTGTGGCCTTTGCATGCTGGGTGAGGTATGGGCAGGGTCGGCGAGTAACGAAAATACAGTATTTAAAATACAAAATATGACTCACTGTATTTTCCATTACAGTTACTGTACAGTTTAAATTGGTGGTATTCTGAATACAGTTACTGCCTTTAAAAATAGATTACTGTAAGGCATTAGTACTTTATTTGTATTTGCTATCAAATTAATATGAGGCACACATTTCCCATAAACGGATTACTTTACGATACAGTATTCTGCAATACTGTATCGATATTTCAGAAAAATATCGTGATATATCGCTATATCGATTTTTTGGACATCCGTGTGTTCAGTGACACAATAAGAATACTTTTTATTTCAGTGCGTTCAGTAACACACTCCACACTCTGTAGTTTTGACTAAATTTGTCCACTCATTTATCAATATTACTATTATTATTAATGTACATTATTATTACACTACCTGCGTGGTACACAGTGTGTTTTATTTTAGCTCTATTTTAAAATTTTCAGTAAATTATGTAGAGTATTGCAATATATCGCAATATGTATTGTATCGCAATGTATCGTGATATGATCGTATTGTGACCCATGTATCATAATACGTAGCGTATCGTGAGGTCCTTGCCAATGCCCAGCCCTAATTCAGAGTGACCCAGACAAATGGGCTCAACTAGTGTCCTCTAGTAAGAGAGTGGCGTCAGCGGAGGACCAAAATGCGAGACTCATTAGCCAATGAACAGCCAGGAATGGGTCTCGCGCTACTTTTGCATGCTAAAATAAAGCTGATAATGTACAATTTGATTCAATGGATGAAAAACCCTTTCAAAGTACAACACAAACTGTCTATTTTGCTGCAACTCGACAGTGCTGCTTTTTTTACTCAAGAGTTCCACTTTCTACTTCCTGGAAAAAAAACTGGTCCATTGGACTGAATGGAGATGTCGGAACTCTTCTATTATAATGTATGGCTCTGGGCTCAACAAGAGGATTTTGAAGTATTCCAAAAGTAATCCAAAAGTATTAACACTTTGAGTGCCACGGCCCTTCGGCAAAAGGTTGCTTGCTGTGCCACATAGGCCGCAATGCATTTTAAAACAGTCATATAATTTTTTTAATAATTACTATGTAAACACTGAACACGCACAAATAACGATGAGACTCTCTTCTATCACCTGCAAAAAAAAGTTTATTGATCCCATTTTCCGTTCTTTAGTTATGAGCCGGAGAAGATAGCTTGATTGAAGCAAAAACATCCCTTTTTTTCTACGAGCTGAGATAATGAGCCTTTTGTGAAATTAAACATTTCAAGCACATCACTGACTCTGAAGCTAATTTTCTGATGTCTGGGTCTGTCTGGGTGAAGTGTATGCTGCTCTGCTGCTCTGCGTGCTCCCCCCCCCCCCCCCCTCAACTGCACACGCCTCCTGGGTGTGTCTTATGTGTCTGGTGGCTCTCAGTCTCTGCTGAGTTTGCTGCGCACACACAGTGAATGGTGCGCGACATTCAGCTTTTTGGTTCCGCGTGTGTTTGTCACGGGCTGGCATGCTTCCAGTTCGGAATAATAAGGCTGATTATGTGAATGTGCTGTTGCAGCGTACATGGAGGTGCTCAGTTGTGACAGCGGATGCTGCTGCTGGGGGCACAGCTGGCGTTGTGCTCGTTTATGGAGGCACGTCGATGCATACGGACGGATGCGATGCGATTTCCTCATTTTCCCCAGTGACTATTTCTGTGTGTTTGGCTCCTTTTTCTCTGATCAGGAGAGTGCTGTCGCCACCTAATGGGTTTGTAAAATAGGTTATCGACCTCCAATAGCTACAATATTGTTAGAGGCGACGTAAGAAGCTTAGATCGTCACCCCCCCGTCAAAAAAACAATTTGGAGTTATGACGCCATTTGGCGTCGCTGGCACTGTACGGTAAATTTCTAATGACGCCATATGGCGTCGCTGGCACTGAACGTGTTAAGAATACGTTACTTAAACTTGAGTAATCTAATGGGAATATGTTACAAATGACATTTCAGGGCATGTACTGTATTCAGTAATCTGTAGTGGAATACGTTCTAAAAGTAGCCCTCCCAACAACACTGGGTATGGGGCAGCGGTGCGCCAGAAGCCAGTCACAGCAGCTGCAGGCGCAGACCCGGTGACATCATCAGCGCGAGACGAGGCTAGGGGGGGGGGCGCTCTCCAGGGAAGAAGAGAGCCTGTGCTAGACTGAAGCAATTCTCACAGTGTCTCCGTTAATGGACATCAGCCATCTTTAATAAATTGAAAATCACTGAGGTAGTAATGTGGACATGGGGGTCTCATTGTTGGAGAATTACCTCAAGCCCTCTGTAAACCCCCGCACCAAGCCCCCCCACCCCCCCACCCATTACCTCTGCTGTGTCAGTTCCAGATCCTATATGTGATACAGGAGGTAATTGGATTTTGTTCTCTTTGTACTGATTTCATCTCTCACATGTCCTCTGCTCCGTATATGAATGTTCATTGAGTAGCAATCACGGACCTACAGGGCAGAGCCAGTGAGCGGTAGAGGAGAAGCAGGTGTGTGCATTGTACTGAGAGGGATCCTCTCGGGGTGTGGCGGAGCCATATCAGAATCAGACATCTCATTGGTGCATTGGTATGCATTGAATGAGGATTTCCTGAATGAGGATTTTTGCTATACTGTTAAGATGTACAATAGTGTTAATATCGTCTGGCTGCAGAAGAAACGGTTGAGGATGTGCTGTCGGTGTGTCTGACTGGACTAAACCTGTCTGGGGCGTTCTGGTTGCTCAGCGGGTTAAGGCGTGTACCATCATGTCAAATGCAACATCCTGGGTTTGAACCCGGTCCAGGCTCTTTATTGCATATCATCCATTGTTTCTTGTCTCTCTTCTTTGAACAGATGATAAATGATAAAAAAAAAAAAGCTGAATTTAAACTGTATATTTTTCTCTCTGATGAAATAGCAGCTGAATGTAACGCTTAGCAGCTGACTTGGAAGTCCTGGATGTTGGACCTTCTCACCAGCATGGCTAAACAAATGGCATTGTCTCATCCTTATGATGGAAATCCCACATTCAGTTCTTCACCAAAATCTAAACTCTATCATCTAAACCAGTGCTGACCAATTTGGGGCCCGCGGGCCAAGTTTTTATCCCATTTTTTATCCCCCATTAGTGCTCATTTTAATTTATTTATCCTGGTTGCTGCTCCACCCTCTGCCGATCTGGGGAGAGCCGAAACTGGCTCCATGCTTCCTCCGAGACATGGGCAGTTAGCCAGCCGCTTCTTTTCACCTGACAGAGGATGCATCACCGGTAGGACATAGTACGTGGGAGGTTTACGCTATTCCAACCAGTTCCCCTCCCTCTGAACAGGCGCCCTTAACGACCAGAGGAGGAACCACATTAGCAACCAGGATATTGCATGTTTTTGTCAAATTGTCATGGCAAATTGTTTACAAAAGATGGACAATAAAGCTGATTTTCAAAGTACCTTGAGGATTTTTCAAGTTGTGAATTAAGTCAAATTTCTCTCTTGATTACAAAGGTGGAAAATACAACTGTTTTTAACGGGGTGTTTACTGATTAAATGTTTAAGCTCCCCACAAATGCAGATGTTTTTTTAAATATATATAACCAATTGCAAATTATTACAATTACCAAACAGATAAAAAGTAGATTATTATATTGAAATGTTATTTTAGATTTAGAATGTTAATTTTCTATAAAACACAATACATTTGAATGTAATTCCACAACGTTTATTCTTGGCCCTCGGCCCTCCACCCAGATTGAGTTTTGGCCCTTCATGGGAAAGAATTTGGGCACCCCTGATCTAAACTGATCCTTGGGCTGAGGGTGATCTGTCCACCAAATCATACCAATTCATATATTTGCATTTGTATCAAATCAAAAATGCATGGCCATCAAGCTTTAAATAGTTCCTGAAAAGTTTGACATTTTGGAGACAGGATTTCAGTCTTGTCTCATCATTATAGAGTCACTCCTTGTTTCTTTTTACTCTACAGATTTGTATGAATAGCCTGATATTATTACAGTCTCATCTCCATGTCTAGATAAGAAGTACCGCTACCAGGACTTGAACCCGTGTCTCTGCGATGGTATGCGAGTGCTTTTACCTCTACACTACTCAGACACGCCCCCCCCTCCCCAACTCCTCCCCACCTGAAAACTGTCATGTTTCCGTAAGGCAAACGGCTAGCAGCTCTCAACACCTTTAGCTAACCTCTGGTAGAGACAACAGAGGGCGTCCTTAATTGAAACTCTTATTGATTTATCCCCATGGCGATGAAAGGGAAGCTGACACTAATTGCTCAATCAGAACCATTGGAAATAATGTGATTATTTCCAGCGGTGCCTTCTGACTGCTCGTTAGGACTTGTGACTGCTCGTTAGGACGTGTTTGATGCGGTTGGGTGGGGTTCTGCAGGATAATGAGCTGTTCATATTGTGGATGTGTTTTGCTGCAGTCACTCTCTAATAGCCTCCTAATGAGCTAAGAGGTGCAGATGAGAGGGGGAAACCCTGCGTGTTTATGTTTATTACCTTCACAAGGTGGTCTTATTAAGAGGGACTTTTAACCCCGAACATCCACATGCGCTGCACACACTCAGCACTCAGCAGAGGCCTGCTAGCCAAGCAGGAGTGCAGAAATAGCTGCTCGTCTCAGAGCCTGAGAGCAGTTTTCTTCTCCAGACCCCCCCCCCCCCCCCCCCTTATTTTCACTTGGTCAATTCGCCCTGCCTCCTCTGATGCATGTGCGGTCGCCAGCCGCTTCTTTTCACCTGACAGCGAGGAGTTTCAACGCCACGGCGTAGCGCGTGAAAAAAAAGTGACGTCAAATCAGCAGACACGCCCCTCCGCAAGGCTCCGTGCGGACGGTTTTCGCCTGGCCGTGCGCACCCCGAATTTTGTAACTACGCGGATGCGGCTGGGCGGACAAAGTGGAGTTTTCAAGACTCGCGCTCAATTCCGCGAGCAGAAACCCACACAGAGTATAAAAGCTCCACACGTTTCCTCGTCTCTCATTTCCGTGCGGCCGGCCAAAGCGTCAAGCATAATCCAAGCTTTAATCCGGCTTCCCATCCGCAGACACGGCCAGTCGTGCCTGTAAGCCGGAGGTAACACGGGGGGCTCGAACCTGCAACCCTCGTGTTGGTAGGCATGGAATCTACCACTGCAGTACCCAGACCCCCTTGTAATGCACTTGATTGTATGTATGTCTGAACTTTAGATACAGACGTTGAAAGAGATAGGAGTCTTGTCTTGTTAGACAAACTCACTGCCCAGGGGGCGTTGCCAAGATGGCGCGCGACTGAACCGACATAACTCGCACGAGGTAACACTTGTTTACCAAAGGTGCAAACAGTTCCATGGACAAGCAGCACGTTTACATGCACACCAACATTACTCATTACTGGAGGAATCAACTTCAGGCATATTGACCACAACCAACCTTTATATGGTTCAAATTAATGTGATTTTTCTAATAATCCTGTTTATATGGATTCATTCATCATAATTGGACTACCGCTCGCCACTCCACTCCACTGCACTGCGCCATGTTGTTTGCTTTGCAAATACAGCAGCCGAGTTGCTGCATCTGTGTGACCTTTGTTTCAAAAAACAAACAAACAAACAAACAAATCTGACTTAAGGCAATTTCACGGCCCAATAAATGGGAAGAAATGAGCAGAAATATGTATGTGTGTGTTAACAGGGTTTTGCTTGTGATTATGGCTTTACACAGATTTAGATCATCAGATACAACATTTCAATAGTCGGCGACTCGGCGTGTTGCCTTAATTGGTTCAGATTAGGAATGCACGATATGTCGGCAATCATATCGGTACATGCTATCAGCATCGGTCTGATGAGCAAAATAACCATAATATGATTTATGGGCTTTTCCAAAATATGTTTTGGAAATAAAGAAATGCATTCGTTTTTCAAATTCACAATGTTTACATTAGGGGTGTCAAAATTAATCGTTTAATCGATGCATCGCGATGCGGACGTGTGAATCGAATCGAATCGGATCATTGACAGATGAATCGTTGAATCGTTGATGTTTAGATTTCTGTTGACATTCAGATTTTAAAGCACTCTCATGTTCAATTTGCAGGCAAATCCGATTTGCTGATAAAGTCATTAGTCATCATTATCTTGATTGGTTTCCAAAATCTGATTTGGGAGTGTGTCCACACTGCCACAAATCTGATTGTCAAGTCGGATCTGTGTGTCCAGACCTAAACAGCCTATCTGCATGGGTTGCTATGGTAACGACGTGGGCATCAGTAAATACGTACGTTGGTGACGTGGTTTTCCTGCGCAGAAGCATTTGATGACCAGTTGTGAGTGACGTTCAAATCAGATTTGGTGGATCTGCGCGTCCACAGTCACACTGAAGACACATCAGTCAAAAGCACATTTGAAGCAGATTGGAAACTACCTCCATATGTGGTTTGGGACAAGTGACACAAATCAGACTTGGACTGTCCAGACTCATAAAACCAATCTGGATAAAGTCATTAATAGGTCACTAAAGTTCACAAATCAGATTTGGCTTCCTAGTCTGAACATGGCCTACCGTAAATTCCGGACTATAAGCCGCGGCTTTTTTCCCGTTTTTTGGCCTTTTTTGCCCCCTGCGGCTTATATAACGGTGCGTCTTATCTATGGATTTTTTCCAAAAAAAAAAAAAAATCTCTCTTTTTTAGCACTCTTTCTAACTATAAATCCACTTCTGTTTTAATTTCCTCTCTTGCGCTCTTTTAACAACATAACATAACATAACATAACACAACACAGGTAAGCAGAAAGAAAAAGACGAAGCAATCACGCCATGAATGAGGAAATGACTCACCTGCTGGAGGCTGGCCGCTGGAGATACACGGCTTGGGCTAAACTTTTACTCCGTGAAACACTATCGATTAAGTCCGACATCGCTCAGAGGTTTGAGCAGCTTGAAAACAAGTTTGAAAACGTGCAGAAGTCCATCCACTCACTCACTAAAGAAAATAATGCAACGAAGAGTTTCACTCGTGTCCAGCCATCTGGCCGAGTTAGAGCAGAAGTCCCGAACACAGTGAGAAAACCTCCCGAAGCTGCTGCTGGAGCGGGGTGCATATTGTCCGGCCAGCCGACCGAGAGGCATGCGAGCCGGGCACTATTAAACAGTTGGGGTGTGTGAGGTGGCTGGCTGTGGAGGTGGCGGTTTCTCCTCCTCCTCCTTTCTCCCGCACACCGGGCGCCTCGGCCACGTCCAGACCCCGGCCTGCCACCGAGGGCCATCTTCATCTGCCTACTCCGTCAACTCATCCTCCAGGCTGCGGGGAAGAAGCAGCTTTTTCGCTTTTCACCACACCGCGGACACTGTGTGCCCAGCGGCGGAACAAGAGCTCAAAGTGAAACTGCCGAATATCTTTTGAGTTGGACTGGTCAATAGTACTGTGAGTAACTAAAATAAAAAAATAAAAAACGGAATTCTCTCTTCTTTAGCACTCTTTCTAACTATAAATCCACTTCTGTTTTAATTTCCTCTCTTGCCCTCTTTTCACCACACCGCGGACACTGTGTGCACTGTAAAAAAAACAAAAAATACCACAATGTGTGATTTTGTCTGGGGATTAGTGACCTGACTTTTGTTTTGTTGAAATGTTAATAAATGGGAGCTTCCCCAAACAGCCATCGATCCCGACAATCCCCTCTGTGCACGAAGCCTTACATATGGTAATTAAACATCAAAACACCCGCGGCTTATAGTCCGGTGCGGCTTATAGAAGAAAAAAATAGTCACCTTTGAAGGTGCGGCTTATAGACCGGTGCGTCTTATAGTCCGGAATTTACGGTAAGTCAAAAAGGGACTTGATATTTATCTGACTGCTTGTATTAATTGATGAAAAAGTAGCCATGTGCAGTAGAACATTGAGGATTTGATACTTGGAACTGCAATACTTTGAGCTGTATCGAGATGCATCGTGATGCATCGTGGAATCCAATCGAATCATCGTTGACAGATGAATCGAATCGTGAGGCCAGTGAAGATTCACAGCCCTAGTTTACATGTGTTTTTCAGTATGTGCAAAATTTGATTATCATAGGAAACTCGTTTTTGTACAGCTCACATCGACATCGGGTAAATATTGGTTATCGGCCGTAACAGCAATGTCCCCGCCCACATTTTCACACATCGGCACATCCCTCGTTAAGATGGAATGTGTCTGCATGAAGACGTCGTCGTCACGGTAACAGAAAGACAACAACGTTATTTACCGTTGTCTCTCTCTGCTGTGTTTCCTGAACCGGTGGATTTTCTCCCAGACATATGGCACAAGGTCAGCGCAGCCATTCACCTCCCCGAGCCGCCCGGTCTGTTCATTAGCGCCGCAACATCTGTGCTAACCAGAAGCACTCAGATTGCTGCAGTCAGTGTGTGTGTATCCTCATTATTCACCTCAAACGGCTAGCCAACAACAAGCCATCCTCTCTCTCTGGAGGAGACGCGCGTCGTCGGTAACCTCGCCTGTGGCGCGTTTCCCTCAGCCTTTTCCGACCGGTTGCTGTAAACATTTGTCGCTGGCACCTGAGCACATTTGAACAACGAGCGTTTCCCCCACGTTGCTCTCAGCGAGAAATTGACGGGCGGATTTCGACCCCGAGTTGAGACATCCGTTAGACGTGGCCTGGTAATAATCGCCACCCTCAAGTCATCTGGCCACTGCTGCTATGTTGGCCCGTCGCCTCGATATGGAGAGAGAGGGAGAGCAGGCGACAATTTGTCATTTGACGGGGGGGTTTGATTGATGGCGCGCGCCGGCAGCCTTACACCGCTGCTACGTGAAACTAATTGAACGTTAATATCAGGGAGATAGGAGGGTGTGATGATGAACGAGCTGCCCTGTGTGGTTATTTAGAGCCTATTGTCGACATTATCCCCCCGGTTCACAGTTGCTCTGTTGCACTGGACAGCTCAGCTAGTGATTTGTATCTATAGCGGTGATGATAGCTCGAGTGTTGCACAGACAGGAGAATCAACGTTTTTCAACATTTTCAGTTAACTCAGTGTTTTCCATTAATTAATTACCTAGACTAATTTGTCCCATCACGGTTGCATAATGAACCGAGTGCTAGAATGGGCCCTGATAACTAGTAAGAATTATAAACGTCTTCATTTTCGTTCGTGAGAATCCGTGTGCGTTCAATTTCACTTTTATTCGTGAACGGTTGCAAAATCGCTTTGTTTGGAATGTGCTCGCTGTAAACACATGGTAGTTGCGATTGTTTGACCCGTTACTATAGAAACCCAGACTCGTTGAGGCCATTTACACCTGGCATTAACATGCGTTTTCTGCCATCAGATTGCAATCAGATTGTGCTTGACCACATTAGCCTGATTTCATTTACACCTGGCGTTAACATGCGTTTTGGGGGATCAGATTGCAATCCGATGGCAATCTGATCACCCAAAATGGGTGTCCTCTCGCTCTCAATCGGCAGACAGTTGCTGTATCCAGATCGAGAGGACACATTGCATTTACACTCGTGTTCAATGTGTCCACAATGCGTGCCTGACCCCCCCCGGAGGTGGTTTGGCCGATCAGATCGCAATCCGTCTTCAATGTGTCTTGGGGGCGTTTACACCTGTACTTTCAAGTGGTCAAGCACAATCAGATTGCAATCTGATGGCAGAAAACACATGTTAATGCCAGGTGTAAATGGCCTCGTTGAGACCCAGGGCGGCTCACGTACGCAAATGATTCACCCTCATGTCAGTAAACAAACACTGGTTTAGGTCAATTCATATATACATGCACACAGCAAGTTAGCTAGCGCAGCTTGTAGCCTTCAAAACAACACAAGCTGCTGGGGGTACCGTTTCTTAAACGCAGAAGATCTCATCAGCAGCGGCAGCAGTTTGCGGTGTCAAAAATCTTAATTGCATATGAACGTCATTTTGCCAATAGAGACGAGGCTCCTTCGGGGGGCGCCGGAGAAGCTCTTCTTCTTCTCGCAGAGCAGGCAGCTGCAGGGGAGACGGGGGATTCATTTGGGTGAAGGACTGTGTTTGCCCAGTCATGCAGCACTGACGAGCACTGGGGCTCAGGGGTTTGGATTTGGGGGTGGGGTTGTGGGGGTGGTGGTGATGGGGGTGGGGTTGTGGGGGTGGGGTGGTGGTGATGGGGGTGGGGTGGTGATGGGGTGGTGGTGATGGGGGTGTCAGAGAGTGGACCGAGCCTGCAGCTCTCAGGCAGGCTGGGGGTGGGGGAGGAGGATGCTCCTGTCAGGATGCTGTTCGCCCAGCCCTCTCAGTGGGAGCTGGGCAACATGGTGATATTATATCGATATTGTGATATGAGATTAGATATCGTCTTAAATTGTGGATATCGTAGTGTTGTCTTAAAGGCTGCATTACAGTAAAGTGATGTCATTTTCTGAACTGACCAGACTGTTTCTAGCTGTTTTATTATTTGCCTTTACTCACTTCACTCATTATATCCACATTACTGATGATTATTGATCAAACATCTCATTGTGTCAATAATATTGTGTGAAAGACAATAGTCAGGGAAGGAAACCCCGTCTTTGCTTTTTATTTTGATTGGTCTTGTTTAAAACAAAGTGTTTGTGACATCTCACTGACATGTGGCTTTGACTTACAACTGAACATTTAGCCCACTTTGTACAAAATACCAAGATATGTATTGTGTATCGCCATTCAGCCTAACAATACAGAGATATGATTTGTGGTCCATATATCACCCAGCCTTAGGTACTGTCCAGTAACTTACAAACTACATTTACATTTACATTTAGAACTTTACACCATTAGATTACCGCTTAGACTGTAACTCATATTTAATTTAAGGCCTATTTAACTTGGACTGTGTTGCATATTTAATGCCTACTGAACAGTACTCCTACTCGTGTATATATTGTATATATTGGACTGCACTTGCAACGTTGCGATTGTCTTTTAGTTATTTTTCCTATTTCTTTATCTCTGAATATTGAGCTGACCGCTACGCTGCATACTGACACTAAGACAAAATTCCTCGTATGTAATATTGCATATTGTGGCAATAACAGTGATTCTGATTCTGATCCTGATTCTGATCCTGATTCTGATCCTGATTCTGAAATAGTCTCCATGAAAAAGAATGGTGATAAGATATGTTTGCCATCTCTCAGGCAGGCTGGGTGATGGGAGCCATCTGTCCCACTGTCCCCAGGCCCTGAGGCCCCGAGGGAGGGTGACGGGCAGGTGGCAGGAGCTGGTGCTCCGGCTACCGGGCCACACCGTTAGATAGCCGGGCCTAAAAGCCAACCCCCTCATGTACGTAGCACATGCCTCGGCCTGCAACAGAAAGGACATTCTTGATGACCCTGGAAATGAGGAAGAAAGTAACTGCTTCTCAGAGGGCGTTTTCTGCCCCCCCCTTGATCTGATTTTTATGGCTGTGTTGGTCCTTTTTATGGGACAATGAGATGAGACATTTGCATTGCAATTTGTAATTGCCATTACAGCCAAACTACGCGGCATCCACGGCACTGTCCGTTTGACCGTGGTATCATTGTTGCCAGGGTTGATGATGCCCTCCGAGCTGCTTCGTGCCCTACGCACAGCGCGTGCGAGCGCGTGCAGCCACCATCCAAAAACTACGAATTAAGAACCTTTAAATATCCCATATATAATATGTCTTTGGGATATTAACAGGTTCATGGAAAATGTTTTTTTTACCCTGCTGCAAAAAAAAAGAACAGAGAGCCGTGATAAACAGTGACTGCGTTGTCAACAGCTCAACAGCTGATTGATAATTGGAAGAAATCAGAAACACATTCTCAATGTATCTAGAGAGTGATTTCTGTGTGTGTGTGTGTGTGTGTGTGTGTGTGTGTGTGTGTGTGTGTGTGTGTGTGTGTGTGTGTGTGTGTATATGTATCTGTGTGTGTGTGTGTGTGTGTGTGTGTGTCATGTTATGTAGAGTGTGTATGGCCAGAGAAGTGGTGTGTGTGTGTTTCACGCCCAGCGGGGGGTGTCAGGGTCCGGCTGTCCCAACTCGCACAGGACTGTAATCCCCGTCTGGGCTCAGGGGGCGGAGTCTGTCCAGTCTGCCTCAGAGGAGGAGTGACCGTCTTCGGTCAGGGGGTGGAGTCTGTCCAGTCTGCCTCAGAGGAGGAGTGACCGTGTTCGATCAGGGGGTGGAGTCTGTCCAGTCTGCCTCAGAGGAGGAGTGACCGTCTTCGGTCAGGGGGTGGAGTCTGTCCAGTCTGCCTCAGAGGAGGAGTGACCGTCTTCGGTCAGGGGGCGGAGTCTGTCCAGTCTGCCTCAGAGGAGGAGTGACTGTCTTTGGTCAGGGGGCGGAGTCTGTCCAGTTTGCCTCAGAGGAGGAGTGACCGTGTTCGGTCAGGGGGTGGAGTCTGTCCAGTCTGCCTCAGAGGAGGAGTGACCGTCTTCGGTCAGGGGGCGGAGTCTGTCCAGTTTGCCTCAGAGGAGGAGTGACCGTGTTCGGTCAGGGGGTGGAGTCTGTCCAGTCTGCCTCAGAGGAGGAGTGACCGTGTTCGGTCAGGGGGCGGAGTCTGTCCAGTCTGCCTCAGAGGAGGAGTGACCGTCTTCGGTCAGGGGGCGGAGTCTGTCCAGTCTGCCTCAGAGGAGGAGTGACCGTCTTCGGTCAGGGGGCGGAGTCTGTCCAGTCTGCCTCAGAGGAGGAGTGACCGTCTTTGGTCAGGGGGCGGAGTCTGTCCAGTTTGCCTCAGAGGAGGAGTGAACGTGTTCGGTCAGGGGGTGGAGTCTGTCCAGTCTGCCTCAGAGGAGGAGTGACCGTCTTCGGTCAGGGGGCGGAGTCTGTCCAGTTTGCCTCAGAGGAGGAGTGACCGTGTTCGGTCAGGGGGTGGAGTCTGTCCAGTCTGCCTCAGAGGAGGCACAGGTGCTGCAGCTCGCTCCTGCAGCGATGCCACCTCCTCTATGCCATGGCCACTGTAGCCACCAACTACACACATACACACACACACACACACACACACACATACACACACACACACACACACACACACACACATACCATTTCTTGTCGTTAACACATTGACTGCCAGCCGTTTTTTTTTTACTGTAGGTAGCTTCTGCCAGGCCTTTTTTTGAGGATTCTGGCTCAAGAGCCGAGCATAATTTTCTGGTTGGACTTTGTGAACACAAAGTTCAGAAAAGTACTAATAGAATGTGTGCTTTCTCTGTCTAAAAGAGTTAGTTTGTAGAGTTAGTACAGTAGTTATGTAGATATTAGCCGTTGAGTACAGCATGGTTTCAGCGTCTGGAAATTTATTCAGAGATAAATGGCTTTTTGTGAAATTCGATAGAAAAGTCACTTTAACCATTCATTTTTGGCATCAGTAAGACCGTCAGACATTCTAAACAATAGTTTTGAACAGTAATTTCCTCCATAACAACAGGAAACACCCCTCTCATTCAAACTCCTCCCTCCGTGTGTCTTCTCCTCCTTCCTCCTGGCTCTACAGCGGGCGTGTCAGAAGCGCGTTGCTGCTGCCTGCCTGCCTGCCTGCATGCCTGCCTGCCTGCTTGCCTGCGTGCGGACGCTCCTTGTGCGAGTCAAGATGGGCCGGGGAATGCGTGGGCGATGGGCAGATGTTGATTCTGGCCTTTCTGAGGTGTTTCAAAGTGTGTTTCACCTATAATCTATTTTGCAAATCGCTCTCCGCTCTCTGTGTGCTGCTGCCTGCGCGGCCGCTCTCGGGCAAGACAAGTCTGGAATGGATTACTGTAAAATCGCCTCGCCATTTCCTTGAATGGCTTGCTCCCGCGGCAGTTTTTTCTTTGATTTCGCTCGTCTGGGGGAGCACTGTCAACACTTAGTGGGTCGGTAAAATAGATTATACACATTCAATACCTCCAATAATTGTATAGGAGACGTAAAAGGGATTGATCAACGCCCCACCGTCAAAAAAAAAAAAAACGATTTTTTTTGACGACTCAACTCGTCGCTGGCAGTGAACAGCTGGATTGTGTTTGACGACTCAACTCGTTCTTGGCAATTAACGTGTTAATATTTTCAGCAGGCAGTTTCTCCTCTCTCAGTACATTTTTACAGAATCAGGACTCTGTTAGTCTACTAAACCATCCTGAAACCATCCAGAAATTACAAAGTGCACGGGCCAATCAGGGACCTGCCTCATAGTTGGCAACATAACCGGCCAATCAGGGATACCGCTGGCAAAACAGTATGGCAGCTCCCGAAGCAAGCAACAAGCGCTAACGTTAAGGTTATTAGAGTAAACACAGCCATCACAGTGTGCAGTTATCACAGAAATAGATTCAATAACGACAATTAAACAAGAGCAAGAGTATGCACCAGCAGAGTTTCTCAGCAGAAAATATGTTTTTCTTCCGAGTGGATTTGGGATTGGATTTGGCGATGCTGATTGGCTGAAGGAGTTCAAACTGAGACGTAGAGTGAAACAGATGTGACATCATGTTACAACTTACCAGGCTCGACTCTTTTGTCCTTTGTTCTAATTAAAGCTGAGAACAAACGTACAGGAGGTCATTTCTTGGCAGAACTCATTTCAAGGCCGTCCTCGCCTTTGCCCGACAGAAATACTTATCTCATGATACAATTCAACAGTTCACAATCCAACACAACCACAAAGTGTGACTGTGTAGAATGATGCTGTCATTGGCTGGCTACAATGTAAACAACTATTTAAAATGTGCAAATAATGTCATCTGGAGGGAGAGCTTATCAACCTGTGATGGTCAAATGTCTCATTTGTGATGACTGCAGCAGAATAACACGGAGCTGATATCAACATTCATTCTTCTCAGCCACGAATGAGGTTTTCTGCTCAGGAGGAAGAGCGGCTCGTCCACTAATCGCATTGGATAAAAGAGGTCGGTGGTTCGATCCCCGCCTCCTCCGCTCTGCATGTCGGAAGTGTCCTTGGGGAAGATACAGAAGTCCAAATTGCTCCCGATGGTGTGTCAGCACCCTGCGTGGTAGCTTGCAGCCATCGGTGTGTGAATGTCTGTGTGAATGGGTACCTACTGATTGTAAAGCGTTTTGGATAAAAGCGCTATATAAACGCAGGCCATTTGCAATTTTCGTATTGCGTCATATTAGATTTCAATATATTGTCTCATCCCTTATAAATACCTGTGACAACCTTCACTGTTATGGTGTTCGATTCTCCACCCTCTACAACAACTGTTACTTTGATGGTTTCCTGCCTGTGGAAAAATATTCTTTATTATTTAGTATTTCTTTCATATTTTTTCATTTCCAGCTCATAAAAAATCGAGCGTGCGTGTGCAGCACCTGTAAGGATGGCTTCAGGGCTCAGGCTGCGTGTGTGAGCGGAATAGAGAAATGAACAGGCGCATATGAATAAATACACATGATAAGATTCTAGATGAAACGTGGCAACAGAGGCCTGGTCGGCGGGGGAGTGTGTGAACGCCCGCGCCGTTTATCCACTCCTCTGTGATAGAGCCAAGGTGTTTGCCTGCCCTCATCTCCTCGGTGCGAGTCCACTTTGACCCTTGTTCTAGGAAGATAGGGTTATCTCCTGTCTGCAGTTAATATGGGAGAGGGAGAGAGAGAGAGAGAGAGGGAGGAGTGGATTTGAGAGAGAAAGAGGAGTGGATTTGAGAGAGAGAGGGAGGAGTTGATTTGAGAGAGAGAGGGAGGAGTTGATTTGAGAGAGAGAGGGAGAGAGAGAGAGGAGTGGATTTGAGAGAGAGAGGGAGGAGTTGATTTGAGAGAGAGGGAGAGAGAGAGGGAGGAGTGGATTTGAGAGAGAGAGAGAGAGAGAGAGGGGAGTGGATTTGAGAGAGAGAGAGGGAGGAGTGGATTTGAGAGAGAGAGAGAGAGAGAGAGAGAGGGAGGAGTGGATTTGAGAGAGAGAGAGAGAGAGAGGGAGGAGTGGATTTGAGAGAGAGAGAGAGAGAGAGAGGGAGGAGTGGATTTGAGAGAGAGAGAGAGAGAGAGAGAGAGGGAGGAGTGGATTTGAGAGAGAGGTTGTCCCGTTGTGTTTTGTCCAATCCCGGCCCTCTCATCGTTATCCTGGGAAATGCCGGCCAAATTCAATTTTACACACCAGGAATTTCCTAAGTGATAAGGAGGAACGAGGGGTAAAGGGTGCGTGTGTCTGTGTGTGTGTGTGTGTGTGTGTGTGTGTGTGTGCGTGTGTGTGTATTTTAATCTAGACCCCCTGAGTGTGGAGGTTTCCTCATGTTTCTGCAACTCAGTTGCCAGAATAAAATGTCATTTTACGTTTCGGCAAACCACGGATGCATTGATTCAATATCAACGTTTCTGAAGCAAAAATACGTTGCCTCTCAACATTTCAACAAGCCCTCTGACCACAGGAGCGTTTCCAATGTCAACTTACCTTGGAAATGACGGTTAATGTCTAAAACGTCGCCGATGTTAATTTGAAAATGTTTTGCAAATAAATCTTCGGTTATGGTGAGGAAACTACTGTAAAACAACTTGGCTAAGGTTAGGGTTAGGGTTTGGGTTATGAAAAACGAAAACAGAAACGGTTCCTGCCACTCCACCCCCTTAACTCCACCCCCCCCCCCCACACACACACACACACACACACACACACACACACACCTCCATCAGTGCCCACGGTGTAAATGGGACACATTTGGAGAGGGATCCTATAGTCCAGGTTGTAGACAGGAGCTCCAGACAGAGAGAGGTGGAGAAGCATCCCACTCTGGAGAAGGTGTTTTCTGCCATGGGTGGTTCCTTGAGTTATTGTAGGATACTGTGAGCCTGGGGCCGGCTGTGGGAAATACAATTTCTACTGTGACGATGAACAATGGCACTCAGAGAGTGCCCCCCCTCCAGGTTTGTTTTACTGGGGAGAAAATTGTTTGTGCTAAAATCCTAAAAATAATTTATGGATCATTTTTCAGCGCTGGCTGGTAGGGATGGGAATTGATAACATTTTATTGATACCAACACCATTATCGATTCTGCTTATTGGTCAGATTCTTTATCGATTACTGTATCGATTACTGTGTGTGTGTGTGTGTGTGTGTGTGTGTGTGTATATATATATATATATATATATATATATATATATATATACATATCAATAATGGCATTGGTATCAATTAGATTCCTTGAAGTAGCCGCCCTAGGCTTTGGAAAGAAATTCATACATAGGCTCAACTTCACATTCACTATTGATATTTGTCTTTAATAGAAACCCATTCCAAGCATATAAGAAGAAGCCTTTAGATCCAACTGTCTTTAAAGTCGAGCTGAACCCAAAAATTACTTTTCTTTTCTTTTAGTTCAAATACCTGGGTATGCAGTGCACCTATTTAATAATGTATGCAAACAAAATCACAACAATCTACGGTAATTTCTTTAGTTTTTCACACTTTTTCACATCAAAAGTTCATTTTTCAAGATTTCATTGATAACAGTAATGTACAGTTTGCTGACGTCACCCTGTACTATCAAATTGCTACCCCATTTCAACCAATCATATCATGACATGCAGCTGTCAATCAAATCTTCATTTCTGGATAATTTTCTCTTCCAAATGAAGTCGAAAATGGCGCCTAGTGCCTCTCATCTGGCAGAATTCCTATCCCATAAACCAGGGGCACTCAATTAAAATTCTAAGAGGTCCAGATAGAGAAAATGTCCTCAAGCGAAGGTCCGGAACATTGAGCTTGCGTTATGATTCAGTGCCATTGAACTTAGGCTACTTCAATGATTGCAGTAGCTTAATGGTACAACGTCTGTATGTAGTCAGTGACTGACTGTTAAATCAAAATAAACATCAATAATGTTTATTTACAGTTTTCATATTTAACTGGATTAATTATAAATAACTAGCCTACACTAATAATAAATACATGTTCTTTTCTCATTTCAAGTAAAATAATGGCTGCATTTAGAAATAACACAACAGAGTGCTTTGGAAAAATTTGCATCTTAACTCATTGAGTGCCAGCCACTTTTGGAGAACGGACGCTCCCAGTGCCAGAGTTTTCAGAGCGTTTTCAGTGATTTCTCGAGGCCCACAGAATATTGTGTGATATTACTATGTAAACACTGAACATGCAAAAAGAACAAGGAGACTCTATTGTATCATCAGAAAAAAAAAGTTTATTGATACCATTTTCCGTTCTTTAGTTATCAGCCGGAGAAGATGGGTTGATTTGAGGAAAAACAGCCGTTTCAACTTAGAAGCTGAGATAATCACACTTTTGTGAAAGGAAACATTTCAAGCACATCACTGACTCTGAACCTAATATTTTCTGGTTTAGTGACACCTAAAACATTTGAACAGTCATTTCCTTCAATAAAACAGCAAAAACAAAGGAATTTTCATAGCAAAATATTATTTTTTAGCTGCAACAGCAGCTCTGTGGGATCGTCACTTTGGCTGTTTCCAAAGTTTTTATTGAATAATTCAAAAACCCCTTCACCAAAAAATATAAAAATTTACATACGGCAAGTAGAGACCATGAGTGACTATGCCAGAAAGAATGGGCAGGATTCATCCATAGGTGGCGCTATACACGTGTGTACAACATGTGTAAGCATTTCAAAATGCACAACTTTGTTGAATAATTCAAATTCAAATCCCCTTGACCAAAAATGTTCAAAGAACAGTTCAAATGGTAACAGAGGCCGCCGGTCCCATCTGTTTACCAGTAGTACCATGGTCTTCATCAATCACTCCACGCTGAGAGGAAAAGCACGCCGTGCTAACAGAGGCCGCCGGTCCCATCTGTTTACCAGTAGTACCATGGTCTTCATCGAACAGTTCAAATGTTCAAAGTACAGTTCAGTTATTTTGAGAAAAAAAGAAAATAAATTTGTACAGTTATGTATGTACTATGGGATGCTGCAACGATGCAAGTCCAGTTCAAAGTTATTGTTATGATGTACAGTTATGGATGTGAGTAGTCCAGCTGAGTGTGGTAAGCTATGAAACACACTCCTGAGTGCAAGGCGACATCACAGGTCTTGCACCTTATTTTGGTCTCGCTGCGCTTGCCCCTGCTTGTGCAGACCTTACACCTTCTTGCTGGTCTTGCCTTGCTGGTGGGCCGCAGGTAATCCAGAATGTGTTTGCCAACCGGGATATTGAGCCTGCAGTCTGGGTCGGTCCTGTATGGTGCCCTGCGTGCCTCACCCCCCTCAACTGCAACTTCCTCCTCCTCCTCCTCCTCCTCCACAGGTAGCTTTGAGGTCCATGACTTCACCACCCTCCGCATGAACTCCAAGAGGGTTTTACACTCCCCTGGGTTCCTGGCTTTGTAGAGGATGTAGGCGTTGAACATGCACACTTGGAACAGATATGCTACAAACTTCTTGGGCCAGTTCAGTGTCTTCCGGATGAAGGGGTAGTAGGCTATGTTTTGGTCCAACCTATCCACCCCATTCATGGAGGAGTTGTATGCTACAACACACTCTGGCTTGAGCTGAGCCACTTTGCTTGTCTGTCCCTTCTGCCACACGTCCACGCTCTGCATGGTGTCTTTGTGGCACGTTGTCACCATCTTCACGAGCCGTTTATCCTGCCAAGCTAAAACCATCACCCTCTCATTGTGACGCACAACTTTTCCCCCCACCCCCAGCTCAGCCTTTGTCACCTCCCTGATGATCGGAGGTTCCCCCCTATTTTTCCTCAGCGTTCCACACACATTGGTTTTTGCTCCCAGTAAACGCTCACACAGTGCAACAGAGTTGTAAAAGTTGTCCATGTAGAGCGTGTAACCATGACCTGGCAGGCGATCGAGGAGCGAGAACACAGTGTCTGGCAGAGTGCTGGGTACCCCAACATATGGCTGCATGTTGAAGCAGTACCCTGTGGCAGAGTCACACAGTATATACGATTTGATGCCATACTTTACCGGCTTCAGGGGGTTGTACACCTTGAATGACAGACGGCCCCTCCACAGCATCATACCCTCATCAATACAAATGTTTTGACCTGGTTGATACAGCTCCTTGAACTTGTTGACTAAATAGTTCAACACAGGACGGACTTTAGTCATTTTGTCCGTCGCATCCTGTGCTGCACTGTCACTGTAATGAAGGAAGCGCCAGATCAATTGGAACCGGTTCCTTGCCATTGTCTTATTGAAATAGGGTGTGGCATCTATTTCCTCAGTACTCCAATACAACGCAATGCTTGGTTTCTTTATATAACCAGTGATGAACGTTAGTCCAAAAAATGTTTTCAGTTCTGAGACTGACACTGGTTTCCACGCATTACCCCTGCTATGTGGCAGACTGTCTGGGTGTGCTTGGAGATACTGAGTGGCAAAATTGTTTGTCTGGTCCACAATGTGCTGGAGCAGCTCGTCTGTCAGGAACAGCTCCAGGAAGTCAGCTGGCAGGCCGGAATCCAGCTCCGCAGCAGCATTCTGGGGTCCACGCCTTGCACTGAAGGGGATCGGGTTTGGTTCCCAGTCTGCCTCCTGCCAGCCTGCATCTTCCCCACCTCTGCTCGATGCAACTGTAAATGATTGAAATATATATAATTATCAAATACATTTTTTATTGCTTGGTTATGTGTATATATATATATATATATATGTATATTTTTTTTACCTTTCTTCCTTGTCCTTGTGGATGTGGGAGTGGGAGTGGGTGTTCTCCTCGATGTAGGAGCTGTAAATTATTGAAATATATATATAAATTATCATAAATACATTTCATTATTGCTTGGTTTTATGATGTGTAGGATATATATATATATATATATATATATTACCTGTCTTCCTTGCACTGCCCGTGGAAGCCGTGGGAGTGTCTCTGCTCGATCCACAGTCTGTAGAAATATATAGGCTACAATTATCAACCACAATTGACCACAGTTTTATTGCTGTAGTTTTACTGACTATAATGCCTGAACCTGCTCAATCCATGATCTGTGGAAATATATCTACCATAAATATACATTGTGTTATTGCAATGTTATGGCTATTTAGAAAAAAAGTTTTACCTGCTCTGCTGCGTGTGTCAGGCGACGAATCTCTGCTACCTCCGTCAGGCGACGAATCTCTGCTACCTGCAGATCCATAATCAGGCAACCACTCGTCGGATGAATCGGGATCTGGCTCACTGAATTCATCCGACGTATCTGAAGTTTCAGTTGGCTGAGATGAAAATATGTCCGATTCTTCCCCAGTACCATCGTCTTCTTCATCTCTTTCTTCTGCACGCTGAGAGGAAGCGCGCACTCCACCATGCTTCACTGTGGTGGGTGGAGAGCTAACGCTACGCTGAGAGGAAGAGCACCCCGGTCTAACGGCTCTGGTGTCTACATCGATCACTTGTTCTTCTGCACGCTGAGAGGGATAACGCACCCGCCTACTCCTAGCTCTCCCACGCTCTGTGGTGGTGGTAACAGAGGCCGCAGGTCCCATCTGTGAAGAGCGCCCAGATCTAACGTTAGCTCTGGTGGTGGGTCCCGTGGCAGTAAAAGAGGCCGCCGGTCTAACGTTACCTCTGGTGGTGGGTGCCGTGGTAGCAACAGAGGCAGCCAGTCCCATCTGTGCGTCGATCACTCTACGGGGTGCCGTGGTAGCACTAGCAACATAGGCAGCCAGTCCCATCTGTGCATCGATCACTGTACGCTGAGATGAAGAGCGCGCTGGGCTACCGTTAGCTCCACCAAGCTGCACCGTGGTTTCTGCAGTGGGAAAAGTTTTTTCCTGGTCGCCACCAGAAGTGGTGGCACCGGTATCACCACTAGTGCCTTCTCCAGCGATCGCCACACGTTTAGGCACAGAATACAAGCTCTCTTGCAGAGTAAGCTGCTTGTACTTCTCGGGTTTCCTCTTACGCTTCGCCATGTCTGCCTCATCAAAGGATCGCCGCTCACTACAAAGGACCACCGCGTTTCCGTTTCCCCAAACGACTTCTTCTGTGTTTCTACTCCACTTTATCTCATCGGGAGAGCACTGTCGCCACCTAATGGGTTTGTAAAATAGGTTATAGACCTCCAATACCTCCAATAATTGTACAGGAGATGCAGGAGGCTTTGATCGACGCCCCACCGTCAAAAAACGCATTGGACGTCGAAGGACGTCCGTGGCACTCTACGTCACTATTCAATTGGACGTCGAAGGACGTCCATGGCATTCAATGAGTTAAAATAAAGTGCTTTAATTTTAGAAAAATAAGTTCCCCCTTTTCTTCCTTTTCTTAACTCCATTTCACATTTTATCAGTCAGGCTCTCAGCCAACAAACCTCCTTTTCTCTTGATAGAAGTGAGCTCCCACTCTGTTTGTCTGTGCCTGCCTGCCTGTCTGTCTGTCTTTCTATCTATCGGTCGCTCGCAATGCAAACTTTGCATGCCGTTGGGCAGTGAATGTGTGTGCGCCCTGGATTTGAGTGTGTGTGCTCATGTGTGGCACTTCCATAGACAGCTGGTCAGGATCGCATCACACTTCACGAGACATACTGGTTTTGAACTGCTCGTGAGACCAATGAATGAACATGACTCTGCCTGCTCTGGATTAAAACTAAAGCTTTGTTTTCACGGGCTACTCTTTCTTTTGAGCACGCGATGTGAAATACTTCTCTCGCATTTCTCCGAGTCTCGCCTCTCCTCCGTCCGTGTGTCAACTCTCCCGCAGCAGCAGCAGGCAGAATCGATTCGCTTGTTGATTGGCTAAGTAGCATCACGTGTGATGATTTACAGCGCATGCATTGGTCTGTGAGCTTCCTGACAGATAAACCAGTACCGTAAAGGCTAGAAAATGTGCCGGTTAAAATAGAAATGCTCCGTGAAAATGTAACTATTCAGTGATTTGTAGGTTATAGGGCTCGGTCCGGATAGGACGGCGTCTGGGTCCGGATGCGGACCGGAGTCCGGACTTTGAGGATCGCTGCCATAAACTAACTACTAACTTGGCCAATTGTTAGAAACATGAACAAAAAACAAAAACTATAATCTCTAAGAATGCAAAGAAATGTAACTGGCTCGTTAAAACGCACATTCCAGGGATATCGCATCGTTACAGCAGTGATAATGGAGCGCGCATCCGAGAGCTTGGTTGTCAGGGGTCGCACCTCGGAGATTCCAGGCCGACGTGCTGCACTCTCCGCTCGGCAACACAAAGACAGCTTGCTGCCTGCGGGTCGCTGACATCCACTCCTCCCGTCAAAAGGCTCTTCCCGAGGGGAGCGCCACAACACGACTGAATCCCACTCGATTTGGAGGCGGAACACGCCAGGATTGGCCAAAGCCCAATCCAGTCCCCAGAATTGTCAAATAAAATCATCGACATGATACTATGACCCGCCTCTCAACCTGTCATCTTAGACAAACTATGTTTTCAGTCTGAAACGGACTCATTATGCACGTGACGAACAGGTTCAGTTCGACTTTAAGAGAATGAAAAACACAGTGCATTCAATCAGGTGGGGTCTAGACTTTTGCCTGGTGGTAATATATGCAAGTCCTTCCATTGTGTTGCTTGTGTTTAACTGCAGCCTGCGGGAGATAATTCACGAGACAGGCTAATATATGTGATGCTATGCAGGGAGTAGGCCTCCACTCTGCTTTTATCACATTGGATTAATAATCCTGTTGTCTTCTCACCAGCGCCTTGCTGCTACCAACCATGTAATCCTCTGAACACCAGCTCATGCATCAGACAATGATTTCCTGTCTCTCTCTCTCTCACCTTCCCCCCGCTCGCTCCAGTCTCTCTAGACACCACTGCTGTGTGTGTGTGTGTGTGTGTGTGTGTGTGTGTGTGTGTGTGTGCAGTGTTAACTCCTACCATTCTACAGGCAAATTGCAAAAAAAAAATGCTATTTATATATTGCTATTTATCTCAATAAATTAATTTCAATAAACCTTTATGGCATATTATTACAATACAACAATACTCATAGCTTGTCCTGATGAAGGCCACTGCGTTGGCCTAAACATGTTGACGCTTTTATACTTTTATTGTTCCAGTATGAACTAGCACTATTATTAAAGCCTTTTAACTTATTAGTAGAAGAGTGCCTTGGATTCTGTATTTTTGGGATTTCACAACAATACTGGTGTTGACAGTGTTGACAGTAATAGAAGATGCCAAATCATTCAAAACAGTAAGCATTTTGCGTTTAGGAGCATCGTGCCAGCGTGCGGCGCTTAGGGATGCAGCGGTTTCCGGTTTGAAGGTATACCCCGGTTTGAAAAAGTCACGGTATCAAAACCACTAAGATTTGCCGTCATACCTTCTCCACGGTATCAGCTGTTTCCCCAAAACAACGTGCCGGTTGCTTGCAGAGTGCAGCTTACGCGGCCCCTCCCGCTTGCTGCATGCCTACCTAGACGCACAGTAGTGAGGAGCTGTCCTTGACTGTGTTTACAACCGTGTGTGTGATAAAGCAGGAGAACACAAGGAAGGACCCCCCTGAACTTTCCCCCCATCTAAAAAGACGACGTCGGCTGTATGGGAATATTTCGGCTATTGTAAAATCACAGATGGCCATAGCCTTAACGCGAGACTCATCAGATTGACTGATGAGTCTCGCGTTGAGCCTAGGATGGCCAGGGCTTAGATCTGCGTGAGCACGACCCGTCGTTATTTGTCAAATTCAAGCTACATTAAAACGTTGTCTTGCTTCAACATACATCGCATTGGACATAAACTATTTCCACCCGCAGGTTTGAGGAGTAGCTAACAAACGTCTGATAAATGCTCTCTCTATGCTAACGTTACCTACTGAGGCAGCTAACATGGCTAATTAGCTAGCTAACACCAGCTATCTTTCTCCACTAACTAACGTTAACGTTAGTTGACTGAGCGAACGTCGCTGTACAGCAGGTCGTTATCAAAACGTATTGCACTGAAGAGAAGTAACATTAGATAATGACGAAAGACTCCTCCAACCTGTCAGTGGAAAATTATGCACAAACTTTGTGTGAGTGAGAGAGAGAGAGAGAGACAGAAACAGGGACAGAGGCTGTGTGTGTGTGTGTGTGTGTGTGTGTGTGTGTGTGTGTGTGTGTGTGTGTGTGTGTGTGTGTGTGTGTGTGTGTGTGTGTGTGAGGAAACAATAATTGTGTCCAGTGTTCACCCATTACAAAAGAGAAGCGTGTATTTGATATTATTATGATGTTTTAGTTTCACATCAAATTAATTAGATTAAATCGTTTACATTTATAAGTAAGAACAGTACTATATTAACATAGTATAATAACAAACTATATTAACACATACTTGCCAGTTAACTGTCATTACAGTTGGAGGTTACATTAACATTTTTTCTCAGTCCACAATTCAGCAAACTGTTAAAAATAAAATAAATTTTGTTCATTGGCATTTTTTACACATAAAGGTCCGCAATACCGCGATACCGTGAAACCGTGGTATTTTTGTCCAAGGTTATCATACCGTCAAAAACTCATACCGTTGCATCCCTAGCGGCGCTGGTCCAAAACGTGTCAACGTGTGTCGTTGCCTGGGAAACGCACATCCCATAATACAACTGTTCGCATCGCATCCCATAATAGTTTGATGATACTTGGGATGCCATTGCGAAACATAGATGCAAACAGGTTAGCTAAAAGCTTAGCGTCGCCAGCGACGGCCCCCACCATTGCGGTCGGGGTACGTTTCTAAATCCCTCCAGGCCTGAAAAGTTTTCCAGGGGAAACACTGGGTGTGTGTGTGTCTGTGTGTGTGTGTGTGTGTGTGTGTGTGTGTGTGTGTGTGTGTGTGTGTGTGTGCATCTTAACACTCTCACTAATCAATGCACCGAGATGGCGACAGGATGAAGTTGATTGTGATGGAGAAAGACCTCCTACACTACAGCTTGCAGAGGTGTAAAGTAGTAAACTAGAGGTGGAAGGTGCTTGAGGAACACTGCTTTTCAGTCTCTGCTTTGACTTCTATTCCCATATTTCCCCTGAGGGGTCATTCAAGTTCAATCTTACATCCCAGCATCACAGCAAAGTGTTAGTAGTATGTGTAGCGAAGGTACTGCACCAGCAGGGTAGACCAGGAGTGTGGTGAGCGTATCGATTCGGTAGCATGCACGTCTTTCGACCGAGAGCGCAAGCGAGTTCGATTTCCTCCATGTTGGGTTTGTAACACCAACCAAAGCCATAACCCATAACCTTGACCAAGGTGTTTGACTTGCCTAAATCCCAACCAGGATGTTTTACTAGTTGTGGAAGTTGTTGAAACGCGCCACCGTTTTCACGCAGGAAACTGTGTCACAAATTGTCCATCCTGAAATTCAACAGAATTTCACTCAGTGGTTTTCCTGTGAAGTGATTCTGTCCATTATGTTCTCCAACAACAGATATGAACACATGGCAGTGATTGTTCCTTCCAAACACCTTAATATCCCAGTTATTCAGACTTCTCTCTCTCCCCCTCTGCCTCTCATTATCTCTCTCTCTCTCTCTCTCTCTCTCTCTCTCATTATCTCTCTGTGTCTCTCTCTCTCTCTCTCTCTCTCTCTCTCTCCCTCTCATTATCTCTGTCTCTCTCTCGTGGTAAACTAGTTATTTCCTCTGTTGTACCTGTCTGGCAGTCATCTTTGGGTGCATCCATAGATCAGCACATCTCTTTTTGCGCCACACGTTTCTTGTGAGAGTCAGACTCGCATGCACTGTGTCGCTCCACGTTGTACCTTCCCCTCCCCGGTTAAACAGAAAAATAACTGGCACATTTGATTTGAGAAGCCTTGCACCGGTTTCACCCACCCAGGTATAGTTTGTCTTTGTTGGAGCAGCATTTCCTTTCCTTTGTCATAGTTTCCATCATATCCCGTCTAAATCTGCATCGTGACTTTTAATGTTCGGCGTTGGGCGTCGCCACAGGCGGCAAGATGGTGACGGCTTCACCTGCACTTGACCCACCTGTGCTGCAGTTTGATTGACAGCCCTGTGATGATGACAGCCTTCCTCTGCTTTCTCCACAGCCATTGGATAAAAGCCAGATTTGAGGAAAAAGTGTCTGTTTGACTTTTGACATCGACAGCCAATCAAAATGCGGGACATCGTCTCAATGTGTGGGACGCGGGACAAGGGATAAAAAACCTGGTCGCTAAATGCTCTTCTCTTCTCTGAGTTGGTATGACAGTTAGTTAATCTGGAATTTACCTCCCATGACTGGTGCTAGGTTTGCTAATGTGATTAAAATCATATAATTAAACATGAACCATCATTAAGAATTGGGTTGGTAATGACCCATTAAATTATCTACCCATTATTTCAGTCTACTCCCAAACAGGTACTGGAGGGAGGGGATTTTGGCACATGCCCAAGATTTTAATGACTTTCACCCTCTAGAGCAGTGGTTCTCAAAGTGAGGACTGAGGACCATGGATGTATTGAAAGAACTGGATAGGGGACGAGCCACGCCCACCCATGCATTCGGATGGAGGCTGCTCACTGGCGCATGAAGCCATCATGGGGGGGTTTTCTTCCTGGTTTTACTTCCTGACCATGCGGCCTAAGGCGAAGTGCGCATGTGTGCCATGACGTATTCCATGACGTCTCCCACCCCTCCCACCCATGGATGTATTAAAAGAAGAAAATACACCCGTATACGGCTCTTAGTGGCTTCTGAAGAAAAAATGCCCCATAAAAAATTATTTGATAATTAAAAGATTCGTTTTATACTTTGAGTGACACCCGGAAAAAATTCCCCTGGGTTTAACAGCTGCCAGGGTCCCCATGCAAGTGGATGGGAATTTTCCTTTCTTGGCTGCATGGCGTCACGTGACTTGCAATACAGAGCTTCGCCACCATGTCAAATGGCTTCACAGCCCAGCGCTATTCCTGGGGGCTTGCTGAGGACCCCCCCCCCCCCCAGGCATCTTGAGAGGGTTCCAGGGTGTCCCCAATGATAGAATGTATGACTATTAGGTCATGGGTTTCATGCACTTTCTGTAATAAAACATCTAAAAGCAAAAATCTTATCAGATGGGGGGACCCTGGGACAAAATCAGATCAAAGATGGGGGTGTAACTTGTGTCAGTTTAGGGGTCCTTGTCATGAGAACATTGGAGCAGCAGCACTGCTCTAGAGAAGCACAGCAGCTCCCATAGTTGAGTCAAATGTTTCAGCCAAAGTCACGTCCTCTTCCCGGTCAGGCATACCAACCAAGGGATTTCACCCGCCATTCTTTTTTCCATTGCGTTTCGTAAAATCCTTGTAAAAAAATAGGTTTACTTGGTCAAACCAACTGATTCAGCTATATTTAGAATCAGGGAAGACAATATAATATTTATCTCAAAACCAAAACTTAAAAACAACTCTTTTTTATTTAGTTTTAGTTTTGGTCGGAGTGAAATGTTCTATGGTCTCTCCTGATTCTAAATATAGCTGAATCGCTTAGGTTTGGCAAAGTAAAACTATTTATACTAGCAGGAAACCCGTCCCTGTGTGACTGGCTAGTGACAGGCGTCCTCTCTCTCCCCACAGGGTTTTCATAGTCCTCTTCAGTGGCTGATTACAACTCAGCTCACCTGTGTGCTGCTCCAGAGTTCACTGGCTGATTCAACCTGCACTCACCTGAGTGCTGCTCCACTCTGGAGCTCTCCATGGTGCTGAACATGTATTGAGGCATTTTGGCCACTAATTAGCCATTTTTGCCCATTTAGTCGGCCCTAATTGCTTAATTAAAAAATCCGGCCCCATTAGATTACCTGCAGGGTAGTCTCAACGCCAGACCCATGAGAGTTCTTACACTGATACACTACGTTACTGCATGCTGCAGAGCTCTCTCTGTGTCTGATACACTACGTTACTGCATGCTGCAGAGCTCTCTGTGGGTCTGATACACTACGTTACTGCATGCTGCAGAGCTCTCTCTGTGTCTGATACACTACGTTACTGCATGCTGCAGAGCTCTCTGTGGGTCTGATACACTACGTTACTGCATGCTGCAGAGCTCTCTGTGGGTCTGATACACTACGTTACTGCATGCTGCAGAGCTCTCTCTGGGTCTGATACACTACGTTACTGCATGCTGCAGAGCTCTCTCTGGGTCTGATACACTACGTTACTGCATGCTGCAGAGCTCTCTGTGGGTCTGATACACTACGTTACTGCATGCTGCAGAGCTCTCTCTGGGTCTGATACACTACGTTACTGCATGCTGCAGAGCTCTCTCTCTGGGTCTGGGACACTTTCCCTCAGAGGGCTGGTTATGGGAGGGAACCGTTCACTTGGCCAGTCATATGCCAGTGATGGCTTCAGTCCTCTCCAATCAGTAACGACTTTGCGATCAGACAACACGGGAGGCGCAGCCCATTTTTCGAACCGCTCTCTCATCGGTGCTACTAGGGATGCACGATATATTGTCAATCATATCGGTATCGGCCCATGTTAGTCATTTTTTAACATCTCTGTATCGGTCCGATGTTACAATGTTAATATCGGTTATCGGTATCAGCCAAAATCTTCACATTGAGATTAAATAATGCAGTAAATCTATAATTTATGGGCTTTTACAAATGTTTTTGAAATAAAGAAACGTATAACCTTTTCAAATTCAGTGTTTACATGTGTTTTTCAGTATTTACAAAATTTTATTATCATAGAAATGTGTTTTTATACAGATCATATCGACATCGGTAAATATCGGTTATCGGCCATAACAGCAATCTTAATATCGGTTATCGGCATCGGCCAAAATGTTCATATCGGTGCATCCCTAGGTGCTACGACCTGTCACTCATTAAATTTCAACCCGCCTTCAAAAACCAGCAGTGGCTGTGAAGTGGCACAGACTCACTTATGTAGTATGCGGAGCGCAGCGATTCAATGTAATATTTGAGTCTGGGGAGAGACTACCCGCAGCGTTGCTCTTTACATTTACTGAAAGATTCAGCGCCTAAAATGGCACAGCTGTGGCCGAACACAAATAACTCACAGACACTCAGCATTCTTATTTTAGGCACTTAATGAAATGTCTCAAGAATGGTGGATGGAATCCCTTGGCTGGACTTTAGCTCTCTACTCTGTGATGGCTCATTAGTGCCGGATACCGCAGAGATCCAGCCTGGTATCACAGTGGGCCAGGATGTTTTCAGGACGACTGTGGAGTCCCAGGGGGAGCGCGTGTCGGCTCCCCCTGGTGGCTGCCTGCTGGGTGCTGGCTCAGCAGGATTTGGGGAGGGAGGTGCTGCAGAACACAGAGCTCTGCTGTATTGTAATTGAGCCATTCAGGTCCTTGGAGAGTACTAGGCTGGCTGTTAGAACAGATGTTTTTCATGTGTCTCTTGTCTATAGGAAAAGACTCAATCAATGTAAATAAATGGCAGCTGGGATGACAGACTGGTCAGGGCTTGTATTTCAGGAGGCGGGGGATGTTCTCTTGGTTCAAGTGATTTTGCATTTACATTTGAGGTAGTTCACACAGGGTGAGAAATTCACGTGGCAAAAGTTGCCTCAAAAAATGCCTGTAAAATTGAAAATAAGCAGGCACATTCTTTTTCAGTGTGTTCTGGGAGAGAAACATGTGATGGTGCATTCTGATTTAAAATAACCAGTACAAATTAATTTAATGTTTATTCATGTTTATGTGGCAATAAGCAATGCAAATGTAAAATGTCATAGTTCAACTAGAGGGCACTAGAGTGCATACCTCCGCCGACCTTTCTACAAAGTTTTGTGGTGTTATGTGAAAGCATTTCGAAGTTAGGTGCCTTTTTGTGCTTAGCCACGCCCACTGCCACGCCCCCTTTTTTGCCAGTGGGCGTGGACAGTTAATCAGTTCTAAGTTGGCCCATGATGCATTTTTGAAAGTGCCGTGCAAATCCGTGCATAACTTTTTGAGATATCGTGCAGACAGACAGGCAGACAGACAGACAGGCAGACAGACAGACAGACAGACAGACAGGCAGACAGGCAGACAGGCAGGCAGGCAGACAGACAGACAGGCAGACAGACAGGCAGGCAGACAGACAGACAGACAGGCAGACAGACAGACAGACAGGCAGACAGGCAGACAGACAGGCAGACAGACAGACAGACAGACAGGCAGACAGACAGACAGACAGGCAGACAGGCAGGCAGACAGGGGGTGAAAACATGACCTGGCCAACTGTATTGATGGAGGTAATGAAATTGCTCTTAGAAATTAAATAGACTCAATGTAAATTTGATACGAGCAGGGAAGCAGGAGGGGCTGACATGGGAGAATCCACCTCCACAGCTCAGGACTTTAGGAGTGTAAAGTGATCCTGGATGTCATGGATCATCCCAGCATCCATCACCAGCTTTGACATGACATGACCAAGACTCTTCGCTTTTTCAAAGAGAGGTAGAAGCATGCGTCAGCCAAAATAGACTTGATTGGAGCGCTTAAAGGATGGCTTTACCGATAATCAATCCACTTTGTATCATTCATAATCTGGGTAATATCAGCACATGGGCAGTGTTTACCTTTTCTCTCTGTTTTCCTCATGGAGAGCTCGAATTCCCTCCTCTGGCAAAGCGCTCTGTTGTGACGGGTTTTACGTCACAACGCAACTGTGCAAGTTCTGCTCTAAGACGCAGAATCTGCTCCGAGGGTGGCTGTTATTATTATTTTTTTTTTTGTTTATCTCCCCGGAGATAACGAGCGTTAATGACTTGCAGCTGGAGGGGGCGGAGTTTCTGCAGGCATTGAAATGGAGCATTTCTTTCCATGAGGAAAACAGAGAGAGAAGGTAAACACTGCCCATGTGCTTATATTACCCAGATTATTAATGATACAAAATGGGTTGATTATCAGTAAAGCCAACTAAAAACACTGAACTTAGAGGGGGGGGGGGGGGGGTAGCACATCCAAAAATAAAGGTAGTGTGCTCCTCACTTTTCAAAAAGTCACATGCTAACTAGGGATGCACCGATATGAAAATTCTGGCCGATGCCGATAACCGATATTAACATTGCTGTTATGGCTGATAACCGATATTTACCGATGTCGATATGATCTGTATAACACCAAGTTTTTATGATCATCACATTTTGTACATACATGTAAACACTGAATTTGAAAAAGTAATGCATTTCTTTATTTCCAAAACTTTTGGAAAAGCCCATAAATCACAGATTTACTGTATTATTTCATCTCAATGTGAAGAATTTGGCTGATAATGATAACCGATATTAACATTGCAACATCGGACCGATACCGATATGTTAAAAAATTACTAACATCGGCCGATACCGATATGATTGCCGATATATCGTGCATCCCTAATGCTAACTTCTATTTTTGGATGTGCTCCTTTTTTTTCCTCCAAATTGACTTTTGAATGGAGGCTGAAATATGGCGTTGCGGTGTGTGCAGCTCACGATCAAAGAGTTTTCTCTCCAGACAAAGTCAAGAAGATAATCCACCATGTCAAACCTGTCTGTCTGAGTGTCGCCTGCACTGCTCATTACGAGAAAGTGTTGTTTGAGGTGAACACGTGTGTGCGTCAGGTAGGGTGTCCCAGAAACATCTATTCATCATGTCTTTTTTTTTTATTACAGTACTTTAACTTGTTTTTTTTCTTGAACTCACTGAGAACTGAGAAATACAAAGAAGTTTTTATTTGTGCAAGTTTAGCATGAATAAGTATCAGGCTGTCTTAGGTTTACCTTTGTGTGTGTACTGTGTTTACATTATTGCAATCAGTTGATAAAACGTTCAAATGTAAAAACTACATAGCATAATCTTATACACTTTTTATTCTGCTTTCATGCCATCATTTGCTACACCGCATTTTTTTTTTCTTTTTTTTTGGAATTGGTCTGCTTTTTATTTATTTTTTATTTACTTTTTATTGACAGATTATTATCAATACATACTTGCATTGTATACATTGTAGATATGTACTGCCATAGTTTAGTTTTTTTTAGAGAAATAAAATAAAAGACAAAACCACAACAGCCAAACAAACAAAAACAAAAGACAAACAAACAAAACAGGGAGTGGACTTTTCACTATACATTCATCTTGGATCCAAAAAGATCAAATCTGGCCTAATGGGTGTTATATATTGAACCCAGCATTCCCATCTTGAGGTAAATTGTTCTACTTTATGATTGATAACAGCAGTTAGTCTTTCCATCTTATATATATCCATCGTAATATTCATCCATTCTTTCTCTTTAGGGCTTTCCTGTGATAACCACTTCCTGGTAAGAGCTCTTTTACCAGCTACCAGCAATATATTAATCAAATATCTGTCTTCTTTCAACCAGTCTTCCGATATACCAAAATACATTGTTTTACTATCTAGGGGTATTACACATTCGAAAACATCCTGTGTAGCTTCGTGAATCTGTTTCCAATAACCCCTGATAACGGGGCAGTCCCAAAAGACATGATAGTGATGTGCTATTTGACTTCCACAGTTTCTCCAGCAAGAAGATGAGTTATTATCATAGTGAGCTTTCTGAGATGGTGTAATAAAATATCTAATGATGCATTTCCATGTGAATTTGCTACACCGCCTTTCTTAGTGCACAGCGGACTGGACTAGATCCTGAAATCGCCCTATAGACGTTTTTTTCACGGAATTGTGTTTTACGGCACATCGCAACGCAGCGTGCCGTAAACAACTCTGCTGATTTGACTCACTTTTCCGTGCGGACACTCGCCGATGCGGGAAGCTGAGACCTAAGCGCTTGTTGTAGGCTACATGCTTTGCAGTATAGCATTTAGTTTTCCGTCCCGTTCAAAGACGCACGGGTATTTCACCTCGATGACAATTTCCTCGTTCTTTGTTTCTGTGCGGGGCTGCGAGCGGACGCGGACCAGATTATTTTGCGAAAAACTGTAATGGAAACGCAGCTACTACTGGCTCTCTGCTCAAGATGCAATCGCCTGTCGGGTTGTAAATATCTAACATGTTAGATATGCCCGATTCACAATCGGGAAGAGGCAGTCTTCCCGATTGTGAATCTTTGAACCCCACACACTACAGGATCATTTGGGAAGATTATCTGCCCGACGCGCTCCAAATCGGGAGCACCCCCGAGAAAATCGGGAGGGGGGAATCTTGGCCATAATCTTGCAAATTATCCTGTAGTGTGGGGTAGGCATAAGCTGTTGTAAAATGACTGTAAAACATGGCCTCTTGGGGCTTATTGCGTCATTTGAAACCTATCTTATTTCCTGTCAGCTGTTGTATTAGCAAACACTGCAACAGGAAGTAAGCTAGAGGCAATTTATAATGTACCCAAATATTCACACCCCTAGTGTCAGGTCAGGGGTCAAACCAGGAAACAGCGGGGACCAGTAGAGACCAGCAGAGTGCACGAGTCAATCTATACTCACTTAGAAAAACATATCTGTCCAACAACACACTCTGCCCTCGAGACAGTGGTTCTCAACGTGGGGGTCGGGACCTCCCAGGGGGTCCAAAGATAAAAAAAAATTAGGGGGGGGGGGGGTCACAAGATTACGACGAGCCGATATGGTTGAGAACCACTAGGGAGGCGTTTTACGCATGCTTCTATTCCCACATGCTGCTTAGCAGTGCTTAATTACCAGCAACACACACACACACGCGTGTGCACACACACACACACACACACACACACACACACACACACACACACACACACACACACACACACACACACAAACACACTCCATCAGGGTCACCACTAGGCCACAGCACTGTCACCTCAGTCCGGGTCGCCCACCACCCTCTCCATAACGTCCCCCACTCACATATCAGTTACACACATAATCAATATGGCCGCTCTGCTGTTATTGATCCAGGCAGGCTGTGTACACAGCTGCTGAGCCCCGACTGAGAGGCCTCCTGCCTGGAAGCAAAGCACCCAGAGAAGGACACCTGATCACCAGCAGCACCTGGTGCTTCTCCTCAGCTATCACCAAGAAGAGGAGAAACACAGACATCATCTGTGCATCTCTTCCACAGTATAACCAAGTAGGCTTCTACCAGCGAGGTTGGGCATCCGGGTAGATTCCCTGTCTACCAGCACGAGGGTCACAGGTTCGAGCCCGCGCGTCCGCTTTTTTATTATAATTCTTTATTTATTCATTTGCACATATTTAAAACAGACAGAAACGAAGAAAGGAGAACAACAAAAAGCATGTGCCGGTGGAGACAGGAAACCCTACATGGCCTTATTCTGCGTCTCTACCTAACCACCGTCCTGCCGGTGAAACGCTTCGCTGTCATGTGTAAAGAAGCGGCTGGCGACTGCACATGTATCGGAGGAAGCATGTGCTGGTCTACGGCTCTCCCGAGATCGGCAGAGGGGGTGGAGCCATGACCTGGACAGCTTGGAAGGGGGAATTGGCCAAGCTTTTATAGCTATCAAAACCTACGCGACGGGGCACGGTGGAGCAGTGGCAGCGCTGTCGCCTCACAGCAAGAAGGTCCTGGGTTCGATTCTCGTCTGGGACGCTGTGGGTGTGTCCCCGACTCCCCATTCCCATGTCCTCCCATGTCCAGCCCAGGTGGGGTCGTCAAGGCGGGCCTTTCTGTGTGGAGTTTTGCATGTTCTCCGCGTGCTCCCCTCCCTGGGGTTTCCTCCAGCTAGGAAGCCCCCACTAAAAAACATGCAAAAAATATATAAATAAAAGTTAAGCGACGGTTGATGGCTGTGGGCTGCCTGCAGTGTCTCTTGGTTCTATATTGCCTGGAGCATCAGAGGGGGGCTTTGCCCATAATAACAGCAGGCTGTAACTGCAGCCTGGGAATTCAATTAGCTTTAATTGTACCTTCCTCACTTGGACATATTACCTTCTGTCAGAGCCAATCGGTATAATCACATGAAATCGAATATGATCTGTTTGCCTCTGATTGATTCACGCATGGATCTGCGTCGGCGTAATTAAATTGTTCCAATATCCTGGAAGAATCGTAAGCTGTCAGTGATTCAGGCGGGATTTAACTCATTCCATCAGAGGGTTTGAGATTGACGTGTTGTGTGATGAGATCCTCGTGTTTTTGACAGATCAGAAATGACACCGGGATTAGTCTGCGTGATCAGGTCCTGTAGGGGTTATGGCTGGCTGTTATAGGAGATGTAACAGATTCAATACATTGAGACAGTCACAAATCAATATAAATGTGTGAAGATTCAAATAGGTGAGATGAGAAATGAATCGCAATACTTTTTTCAGTTTTTCCTTTTACAAAGAAAATGAATGATGAATTCATTGCAAAGTTTGTGTTTTGCAGTGACAGTATACCCTACCTCAGAAATAAAAAAGTGTAATTTAATTTGATAAAGGAAAGATACGAAAAATGACGAAGTAGGATTTACGTGTAATAGGCAATGGGACTTTTGGGATTTGGATTAAATGCATGAAATAAGGTGTGTGGTTAACAAAAGTGTATGAAACAGCAAAGTTTGTGTTCAGCAAGATCATCTTCAGAAACCAGGAGCACTTTTATGACTTTTGAAGTGTAAATGCGTTTTTTCCTTCTTCAGAAAACACTTCAAACGTCATAAAAGTGGTCGTCGTTTGCGAATATTATCTTGCTGAACACAAACTTTGCTGTTTCATAAAATTTGTTAACCACAGACCTCATTTCATTTCATGTATTCAACCAAAATTCCCATACAAAGTTCCCATTGTCTTTTCCCCTTACGAAGCAGCAGCGCAGGGAGTTTACAAAAACACATCCTCCCTGGCCTGTGGCAGAGTCCTGCACGGGTCCAATTTTGCAAACCCGTGCCCGCCCAGACCCGTCAATATAAGACCCGTGGCCCGCCCCGTTACCCGTGATCAATGAATCACACAGCCTAGAAACACAGTCGCTCACTTTGAACCAAACTGCCACCATTTCACACAGGGGGCTAATAATTAGCAGTCTCTAGCTGAGACTCATCACCTGTAACGTTAGCAGTAGCACTTAGCAGCAGCAGCTAACGTTAGTTCAGTAACCAGCTGGCCAGCACTATCAGACAACACATTGTTGTGCAAAAAGCAGACTTACCAAATATTTCCATCCAAAACATGTCCGGTATAATCCACGCTGCCTTTATGATCGCTGTTCCGCTGACAGAAATGCACTTTTACAATGTCCAATAACTAACGTTATCTCTCCACCACTCAAACCAGAGAGCGTCTCGTTGTCTCCAGTCACGTTGACTCCCACGGCTGAGTTTTAAATGTTTATGTGGTGCAGTCTGTAGCATCAAACAATGCAGTATGCACACTTGAAACATGCAGGTTATGTAGAGAAACAAAGCGTAAAACAACTGTTTGACAGGTTGTGAAAAATCTCTCCTCTCGCTCTGTCTGCCTGACTTCCGGAACAGCACACACTCACACACACGCGCGCACGCACGCACGCACGCACGCACGCACGCACGCACGCACACACGCACGCGCGCGCACACACACACACACACACACACACACACACACACACACACACACACACACACACACACACACACACACTACCCAGTGTCAAGCACCAGAGATTACTGTAGTGACTGTGAATTCAGCCTGAGCGCAACAAAAACATAGATGGCTCTAATACAGTCAATTATTGTTCCCATTAACTGTAGTTAAAGGAACACTCCGCCCATTTTCAACCAGCTTTGTATCATTAGAACATCAGTAGTATATCAGAAAACTGTAAACGGTTTTGAAGTCTGTCATTTAATTTGACAGTTATTGAGTGTTAAAGTGTGGACCAGTGACATCACTGGTCCACACTAACTCAAATGAATAACTCATTAACTCAAATGAACTCTCAATAACTGTCAAACTATTCATCATTCATCTAGTTTGACAGTTATTGAGAGTTGATTTGAGTTAATGAGTTATTCATTTGAGTTAGTGTGGACCAGTGATGTCACTGGTCCACACTTTAACACTCAATAACTGTCAAATTAAATGACAGACTTCAAAACCGTTTACAGTTTTCTGATATACTACTGATGTTCTAATGATACAAAGCTGGTTGAAAATGGGCAGAGTGTTCCTTTAATCTTTAGCCATGCCCGTACCCGTGAAATTATAGAAGTATTTTTTTTACCCATTATCCCACGGGTACCCGACCCGTTGCAGGACTCTGGCCTGTGGTACTCTACACAGTCATCATTTGTCTGCAATCTCATTTTGTCATTTAAAAAAAGCTGAGAAGATGCTATGGTGAACTCAGTATGGTGAATCGTATCCACTCGTGAGTTGAGTGTATCGTTACATCTCTCCTGGCTGCGTTTTCATTTTCACACATTGGCTTTGTGGTGTGGCAGGGAGAGGAGAGGATACCTCAGCGGCTCCTCGCCCCCACAGCCTCTGTCTGCACCCCCAGAGACTGCAGTTCAATCCCCGCATCATCAGCAACTTTCCTCCCCTGCTCCTCCTCCTTTCATCTCCCCCTCCTCTGCTTCCTGTCTTCAGGGAATGATGAGGAAATAGAACGTAACGCAGCGACTAGCCTCAGAGTCAAGATGATTCTGACTGAATAGTGACTGCTGCCAGCGACTCACTGTCAAATGAATGAGTTTCCAAAATTAGATAGACCGCCTTTGAAACAGCTGACACCTTCTGTTATAGAGAGTGACTGCTGGCGTAGAAATACCACTTTTTATTGAACTTTACTATTCGCCAACCTTTACAAAGTAGCAACACTTGATGACAAAATACTGAGTGATGCGCTTCAAGTACACACAGAAGAAAACAAAAATGCAAGCTGCTTTAAACAACCATTTGGTTCAAATATACATACTTCTGCATGCGCTGGGACGCGTCATCAGTGATGTTAACTGGGGTCGTGGGGTGTTTCGGGTCTGTCAACATCATACACCCTCGCCCAGTAGACCCAGCCGAGGCCGATTACGACCCCGACCCACGTCCCAGAAGCAGCCGCTCACGGATCAGCCTTCCTACTCTGTCTGCAACGTTGCCTGCGGAAGGGTTGATCACGCACAATCCGCTGCAATAGAGTTTAGTGCTACACCGCAGTATTGCAAGACCTTCGGTGCATGGATGTCTAAGGCCCTGTGGGGTGATTCCAGGCCGGGCACCTCCTTCGTCTCACCAGAACCTCCCGCGGAAAAAGGCAATCCTACTATGCCGTACCATGGGCAGGGAGGATGCCTCAAGGAGGCCTGTGCGCTGCACGTCATTCACCTGCGGCGAGCACCTCGCTCTAGCCTGAAGGACCCCAGGCCGCGCCGATGTTTACGCAGATTTTCAGGAGGCTGATCCGTAGCGTTTGTGGATTTCTCCCTCACGAGAGAGCCAGGCTGGGGTGCTAAAACCCATCCCGTACCGGATGCCGTCTCTCCGACCGTCAACTGTCTCTCCAGCTTGTCACCAAACTATACTTGGTTGTCACCTAGTCTATTCCCAAGTGTCACTGGCCAGGGGGAGCCAGGGGTTTCGGTTCAAATATACATACTTCTGCACGCGCTGGGACGCGTCATCAGTGATGTTAACTGGGGTCGTGGGGTTTTAGTTTTTTAGTCACTTGCGTTGTGTTTTTGTTGATCTCCCCTCGTATAGCCTCAAAGGCAACTGCACAATATATACCATGTTGCATGACTTGTGATTTTCTCAAGGCGACTCTTCCATCAACAAAGTCAACGTGTCAACGTGACGTGGACTAGTCATCATGTGACGTGGACTAGTCATGTGACGTGGACTAGTCAGCATGTGACGTGGACTAGTCATGTGACGTGGACTAGTCATCATGTGACGTGGACTAGTCATCATGTGACGTGGACTAGTCATCATGTGACGTGGACTAGTCATCATGTGACGTGGACTAGTCATCATGTGACGTGGACTAGTCATCATGTGACGTGGACTAGTCATCATGTGGTGCAGTGTCTGTCTGAAGTCTGTCAAAACCAGTGGTGTAGTCTACGTGATACGCAGGTATACGGCGTATACACACTGCGAAATGACTCAGATTTGCGTATGCGCACTGGGAAATGCGCTATGATACGTATCGTTTTCACTTTCCATTCATAAAATTCACCCTGTGCGCTCTGTGTGTTACAAAGCGCACAAATAGGCGTCCTTTTTAGTCAATGAGGCTGTGTGTACACAGGGCGCCTCAACGTGAACCTTGCGTGTACCCACGCCTCGCCTGAGCTGCGCCGATTTTATCGTTTAGGCGTGAGTTCTATTTTCAAGCCGACTAGTCGCGTGAAGGCAGACTTTTTCTGTCAAGCCATGAAGGAAAAAACGCGACAATCTAGTTCTACCGCTACACTACCCGGACGCCCAGGTCGTGGTCATTTCTTGTCAGATCGCACCCTTGATTTGTGGCCTGGTGAATTCGACCATGATGCCGTGGTTTTTAGGAAAATAGGAAAATCACAAATCTTTTCTTAACCCCCGACCCCCCGACACACACACACTCTCCTCTGTGCTGTGGTAACTCCCATCATCAGTGAAGGTAGTGTGAAGCACTTCAGTGTGAAGGTAGGGGGTGCTGGTGTAAGCACTACAGTGTGAAGGTAGGGGGTGCTGGTGTAAGCACTACAGTGTGAAGGTAGGGGGTGCTGGTGTAAGCACTACAGCAGCGGTCACCGGCCAGACGGCTCAAGGACTTCCCACTAATGTAATCTTAGCTGTTAATAGGCCTCAGAGGGGGGGTCTGATCGCCTGAGAGGGGGGGAGCACCGGAACCTGATAGGGCTACTTATATACGCACGCAGACACACACACACACACACACACACACACACACACACACACACACACACACACACACACACACACACACACACACACACACACTCCCCTCGACGTGTAGTATGAGTGGTTTACAATGCTGCTGTCTGAATTAGCTGACTATCATCTCATTAGAAATCACTTTAGTGAAGCTAAAGACTTTAAGCCTTTAACCTTTCGTTCAGATTTGACATTCAATGGTTACAGGAGGATGTGTGTGTGTGTGTGTGTGTGTGTGTGTGTGTGCGTGTGTGTGTGTGTGTGTGTGTGTGTGTGTGTGTGTGTGTGTGTGTGTGTGTGTGTTCATCTGAACGGTGATCACAGTCAGTAGGGGTCGATAAAGAGCGGATAAGGGTTCTAATCAATACCCATCAGAGTCCCACTGATCAAATATTTATCCAGGAAGAGAGAGGAGAATAGACTGTCTGCCTGTCTGTCTATCTGCCTGTCTGCCTCTCTGTCTGTCTGCTGCCTGCCTGTCTGTCTGCCTGCCTCTCTGTCTGTCTGTCTGTCTATCTGTATGTCTGCCTGTCTGTCTGTCTGTCTGTCTATCTGCCTGCCTGCCTCTCTGTCTGTCTGCTGCCTGCCTGTCTGTCTGCCTGTCTGTCTGATGTCTGTCTGATGTCTGTCTGTCTGTCTGCTGCCTGCCTGTCTGTCTGCTGTCTGTCTGCCTGTCTGTCTGATGTCTGTCTGCCTGTCTGTCTGATGTCTGTCTGTCTGTCTGCCTGTCTGCTGTCTGTCTGTCTGCCTGTCTGTCTGTCTGTCTGTCTGCTGTCTGCCTGTCTGTATGTTGTAGTCTGTCTCTAGGTGTGGCCTGTTGGTCTCTTTAATGCAGGGCTCAGATTACAAGAGTTTTTCTCCCCTCCTGACAAGCGGAGGAGAAATGTGTATCTGAGCCTTCATCAGTACAGATGTTGGGCTCAGAACATCTGGTAATGTGAGCGGTTGATCAATACTCCTTTTCATTAATTATGTCTTTCAACTTAGACAACACAAACTTCAACATCCCAGCAGGAGGGGAGCAGCTGACGCTGCCTATAGCAATGGTATTCCTTCAGCCCTTGAGGCTAGCCCGAGTACCCAAGTGATAAAAACAGAGATCAAACCTGACAGTTAAATCCTCCAGTTCTCACTGAAGAACGGACCCTTGATGTCGCCAAGGGACCAGGCTCGCTTGGTCGCATTGACGCCAATGCAGAAGTAAAAACTGTACTTCCTCGAATGGCCACTTGAGATTGGCTGCCATCTCACGTGAGCTGTGCAAGAACCAATATCCTCCCATCCTCTAAAACCATCTAAAATCACTGCATCCAAAGTGTGACTGAAACTAAAACAGGAGCAGGGGAGACAAATCGTGAATAGCGATTTTTCTGAAATGTGTGTTAACGAGCCAATTACATGTTCTTTTGTATCTACATTAAACTAAGACTGGGACGGCACGGTGGCTCAGTGGTTAGCACTGTTGCCTCACAGCAAGAAGGTCCCGGGTTCAAACCCCGGTCCGTCCCAGGTCCTTTCTGTGTGGAGTTTGCATGTTCTCCCTGTGTTCATGTGGGTTTTCTCCCACCATCAAAGATATGTATGTTAGGGCTAATATACTCCTGTCAGTCCCCTTGACCAAGGCACTGGCAAAAG
>NC_139645.1:16690319-16692819 GCF_964638095.1 Poromitra crassiceps | reverse complement strand
TTAAAGAGATGCAAAGAAGGCAGACCCCTCCCTATACCAGAATGTTAGGTGGGTTGAGCTAGCTAGACCTTTATCCAACGCTGGCACAGTGCTAATGTGGAGATACAGTAGGTCTGAGATGAATATGAGATGTACAGGTATTGATTTGATTGTTGTTATGGAGTTAGAGGATCCAATCCAGTGTTTATGTGTCTCTGTCAGGGGGGGGGGTTACATAGAGAGCATGGAGGCCATGGCCTGTGTTGCCCCTCCCTCTGGCTGTGATGCCCTGAGATCCCTAAGGACACCTTGGCAGTGTCCTGCTACCAGCCTGCTACTGTCAGCTGCTTTAAAAGCATCAGTGGTCTCAGTTTAATGTAGCTGCTCTATGCAGAGGATGTGTCATTGGCTCATTTTAACACACATTTCAGAAACATCGCTCCTCACGATGTCAATAGAACAATGGCCTTTATGACCTGACATGTGGCTTTGCAAATGGCGATGCTGAAGGCCAGCTGGCCACGCCCCTGAAATGAAGAAATTCCCACCCTGGTCTCTGGACTGCAGTAGACTTCCTGGTCTCTGGACTGCAGTAGACCTGTTCTCGTTCAGTATTGCGTCTCCCTGCTCACGTGTGTCTCATCCTCTCTGCCCCACTGGGTTTAACTGTGGAGCTGTCAAGTCTGCAGAGACCTCCTGCACAATCCCCCCACCTGTCTGTGATTCTCTCCCAGGAACGCTGTCTCCTGGAAGTGGATGGTTACACACACTGAGATGTTCTCCTGGAAGTGGAGGGTTCCACACACAGATGTTGGAAAGGTTGAACTCACTATAGGAAATGGCATTTCGGTGGCGTCTAATTTGCTGTATTCCCAGTTGAAACAGGACGTTGAGTCGGGATTTCACGTGGGGAGGGACTGTTCAAACTGTTACAAAAAATTCAAATTCTTCTAAATTAAAAAATTCCAGGCACGGGGAAACAGGGTATTTGGAGATGCACACCCACAAATGCCCCGGCGTAGATTTAGGTTTAGCTTATTTCTGTAAAATATAAAATACCAATAGACAGAATTAAACAAGATTGTTCAGTTTGCACAGGTGGTTGGGAAAAAACAGGGCTTTTGAGACTACCAGCTATCTATCTATCTATCTATCTATCTATCTATCTATCTATCTATCTATCTATCTATCTATCTATCTATAATATCTATCTATCTATCTATCTATCTACCTATAATATCTATCTATCTATCTCTATCTATCTATCTATAATATCTATCTGTCTATCTATCTATCTATCTATCTATCTATCTATAATATCTATCTATCTATCTATCTATCTATACTATCTATCTATCTATCTATCTATCTATCTATCTATAATATCTATCTATCTATCTATCTATCTATCTATCTATCTATAATATCTATCTATCTATCTATATACTGTAAAAGGGAGCAAGTGGGCAATGTTTGTCTGTCTGTTTAAGTTTTTGTTCCACTGATGATGTCATAGGCATTGTGACATCACTGATGATGTCATAGGCTAATTGTGACATCATCGGTGATGTCATAAGCACAATTGTGATGTCATCAGTGATGCAAAGTTGTGCAATCTCAATATCTATGACATCATCAGTGCCTATGACATCATCAGTGACGGCCGAGCTGCGTACAGCGAGCCCCCGCAGCGGGCTGGGTGAGCCTAGGGTTTTGGCCCCCTAGTATCTAATGGCTCAATTCCACCACATTTTACAGCCCTGCACAGCCCGTCACCACTCGGCTCTACTTGCTTCAACCCGATGGACGTTCTGCTTCGACCGCCCTTCATCTGCCCCCGCCCACACCTGGTCGTCATAGCGACCGCATATCTGCCCTCCACCCATGTTCTGAAATAGGCTATAACATAACGTTACAATTAAATCCATACACAGAACTTTTAAACTGTTTATGAAATACTGGTGCCTCTAAATTACCTACAGTGTGTGTGTGTGTGTGTGTGTGTGTGTGTGTGTGTGTGTGTGAGAGAGAGAGAGAGAGAGAGAGCAGTGCTGGCATGATCACAGTCCTTGATCCTGGCCTGAGCAGCCAGCTCATAGCATCACAGCATGTTGGGCGGGTGTTACAGTGTACATGGGCAAAAGTGACAATCGACCAGGAGAATGGATATCACTTTGTTGTTAGTCAAAACTCACAAGCGCTGCACGAGGGACGGGCGCGAGGGACGGGGGTTGCGCTAGAGTGAAGCCTCTACCCCCGCGGCCTCTCACCAGGCAAAACCGCGGCTTCACCAGGCGCCTGCGGCCTAGCGGAGCCGACGCAGCACTAACTACACAAGCGCTTCAGAGCAGCTGACTTTTGGACAATTGAAACCACCGCGCCGATTTTATTTCACCAGAGGCGAAGGCAGCAAAACAAAAGACTGATAGAAAAGCATAATAGAAGAGAAAAGAAGGTAAACTGGTATGCACCGCTGCATTGACAGTCAGTAGGATATAGAGAGTAAACACGATTCTGCCTG
>NC_139645.1:16675319-16685319 GCF_964638095.1 Poromitra crassiceps | reverse complement strand
GAGACAGAGATGCGGCCGAGTCCCGCTCGGCTGGAGTCCAGTCAGAGCGGCTCGCTTCACCTCACTGGCCCCTCTCTCTCTGCTCTCTCTCCCCGGGAAGCGGTGCTCCAGCAACCCGCCACCACGCACAGCTGGCTTGGCGAGGTGAACGCGAGCATTGTGTCCAGTATGATAACCATTCCCCGACCTGCTTTTCCATTCCACATCAGCGCTGCTGCCTCAGCCTGTCAAGTCATGTTGTAACGTGACGTGGATACAGGAGAGACTATTTGTTTCGTATTGCAAATAGAACGACATGAGAACGACGGACATAATAATAAAAATGCATCGGACTCACAAGTGTGCAACGTTTTCTGTGCGTGACGATATTTTTTCGGATGGCAGATAAAAATACGCATACCAAACTTCGGACTGTGTGTAAACTCCGCCTGATATTCAGACTGAAGATCGTTACTGTAACTCATAAACTCATTTCCCCTCTACTCAAGAGGACTGGTCTGGAGCCAGTCTATAAACTCCTTGTCCATGGATCATTTTGATGTTCTGTTGCACCTGTTTTCTTTTGGAAAAGTAAATGCATGATAGCTGTGGGATATAGGCTATTGGATTTAATTAAATTTTTGTATTCATTGTATTTGCACAAAAAAGCTCTGTCCAGTAGCCTAAACCTGGAACACTTTTATTTTGAGATGTGTTTGAGTGAGAAGGTCCTACTTCATGCAAATGATAAGAATTGTTTATTTGTTTATTTGGATCCCCATTAGATGTAAGAATTGTTCTATGAATCTTAATTTTTAAACAAAGTTACAAAAACGTTTGTGTAAGCTGTCAATTGTTGTTTTTAGAAAAAAAAATCGGAATCGGCAAAAATCGGTATCGGCAAGTCAGACTATTCAAAAATCGGAAATCGGAATCGGCCAAGAAAATGGCAATCGGTGCATCCCTAGATAAAACATAAAAAATTACATTTAGACTCTTATTGGCATGACGGCAACATACTGTATAAGCGGTCTGAATTTTGCATGGGGCCAGTTCTATAGTGAGGCATGGAAAGCCTCACTATACGCCATCATATCTGTGTCGTTTCACTTTTGACTGAAAAATGATGCCTGTAGTCTAGATTAAAGAAAATCCATGTATGTGATGTTGACAATTATGTAGGCTATGTGCGCATTCGTTTTCCTTATAGATCATGAGTGCTCCGCAGCTAGCTACGTTAGCTTGCATGTAACGTTTAGCGTTAGTTGATTTTGGAGACACAAACCCTGGACGTTTCATTTTGAGTAGGCTAATGCATGAGGTTCTCTATGGTTTACGCCAGCTCTGGGAGTATGAAATGCTTTAAATGCGGGGGTTTTGGTCACAACAAGCTTGTGGAGCGCTGCCTCTGCAACTAGATAGCCTAACCAGCTAGCTAACGTTAGCCATCATCACAACAACTAACGTTAACGCCAAAACAAATCCGCTGCCTCATCCCCACGTTTGGTTTAGCGTAACGCCAGCTCAGACTTTCCCCTAATCTCAGAAACCTTGCGGGACATGTATTGCAAATTGCAATAGTGGTTGTTTTGTTATAATTTGAAACTGTCAAACTGGTGCGGACGCGTGATTTCGAATCGCACATAGGTTAAGGACGGGTGTGTCTGACGTTTTGGCCCTGGCCATCCTAGGCTCAACGCGGCCTCTGTGCTGCTGCTGCTGCTGCTGCTGCTGCATGCTGGATAGAAATCCTGGAGCGGAGTCATGGAATGGAGTGCTTATATCGGAGCCTTGGATCGGTCATTTTCGCTGGAATCCGATCCGATCCGATCCATGTTTTTTGGCTGATATCGCGCCGATATCCGATCACATGATCGGATCGCAGCATCTCTACTTGAAAGTACAGGTGTAAACGGGTGTAGTCGGCATCAAGCTCCAAAAACTGTCGCCGAGGGCTTGCATCATGTAGTCTGAACTTAGGTTTAATTGAACGAAGAGCGTTTACTCCTTTAGATTGGTTGTTTTTTTGGTCAGGTGGGAACATTCAAACACTGATAGCACCAAATAACATGCTGAGCTGACGTTACAGAATCAGACTTTTGCAGAATGACAGGTAGAACTCTGCCTAATAAACAAGCTAGCAGCATGTGAGATTGTCTACAAGCCCTGATTGACTTGTAATTAAAGCAGCTACGAGCAAGATTTTCGATTGTTATTAAACAGTATAATTATAATATTGATGCATCACATCTTACCTATAGTAGTAGCTGAGACCAAAGCCGTGTGAATCGGAGATTGCTCTCTTGATGATTATAGAGTCTGTGTCTGTTTACCGGCCGGCCGGATAAACCCGGAAGTGAAACGAAACGGTTTCGCTCTGCCTAGCAACAGACCATAAACACGGAGAACGCCATGCAGGGGCTTGCTACTCTCGCGAACATCTCTCGTTATATTCTAACAGTTTGTTTGGAAGTAATTTTGTTATTTTGTGGTTATGGCCGAAGTGGAAGTGAAATTAAAAACCGCACAGCACTGCATTACCCAAACCGATAGAAGCACAATGAGACTGGCTTATCTTCTCAGGCATATTATTGATGATTCGGGGGATTTCAGGGGCTGAACTCAACCAACACATTATTGGACATTTATACACCACTTTTTGTCGTAACCTCCCAAACTGCCGCCGGATAAAAAAGCCACCAAGGTGAAATTGAGTAATTCCCAAGGACTTTGGTGTGTTGAGGTGTGGTGCGCAGTGGAAGTGTGTTCGGAGAGCAAACTGAATCATAAGCATTTCTTAATGGGAACCTGGCCTCATTTTGTAAGGGCCTTCACAACCAGGGCTTTTCCAGGTGTTACAAATGAGTCCAGGACGGCCCGTCTCAGTGGTCCATTCGTTGTGTTTCTGGTGGTCCTGGCTCCATGCTGTATAATAATTCACTAAATCCAATGACGGGAACATTAGTCTGCCTTGCTAAACTTAGTCTAACCTAATTCTCTTGCTTTTTCGGGAGGTTGATCATCACAACATTTTTCATTTGAACGCTGTGGTGAAGCAGTTGTTTTCTGGTGGTAAGACACGTCGTCTTGTGCAGGGAGACTGCATGGGTTTGCATCTGTCTGCTGCACCTTTTCAGTGTTCAAGTCCAGAGAGAAATTGTAAAAATGCTTACGACGCAAGGGTCTAGGGGTTTCTAGTTAGACCAGCAGAGAGACAAATGGGTAAACAAACCAAATGTGTTTGTCCTGTGTTACTACATCAACAGCCTTTCACTGGGCCACTTGTGTAATGTATGTGAGGGACCAGCTGAGCGGAGGGAAAGAGCCGTCCCGCTCTGATGATATCGAGCCCGGTCCCATCGGTGCTGTCGCAGCCTGATGATGTATGAGCTGGAGAGGAGCGTTCATCAACACCCAGGCAGATTACTCCTCTATCCAGAGACACCTCTCTCTCTCTCTCTCTCTCTCTCTCTCTCTCTCTGCCTCTCTCTCTCTGCCTCTCTCTCTCTCTCTCTCTCTCTCTGCCTCTCTCTCTCTCTCTCTCTCTGCCTCTCTCTCTCTCTCTCTCTCTCTCTCTCTGCCTCTGTCACCTCCCCAAGTGAGAATCCATCACCTGCTCTCCTCCACCCCCACTTCCTACACACATCACACTGGCTCTTCTCTTCTCTCTTTCCCTCTCTCTCCTTCTCTGTCTTTTTCCCCCTTTTCTTTTTTTAGGGATGAAGTTTTTTCAGATTGTCTCCTCCCCTTTTCTCCCCAATTGAACTTGGCCAATTCCCCCTGCTGTCCCGGTCGTTGCTCCGCCCCCTCTGCTGATCTGGGGAGAGTTGTAGACTAGCACCATGCTTCCTCCAATACATGCCAGCCACTTCTTTTCACCTGACAGCAAGGAGTTTCACCGCCATGGGAGGATCATGTTATTCCCCCCAGTTCCCCTCCCCCTGAACAGGTGCCCCGACCGACCAGAGAAGGCACTAGTGCAGCGAGCAGGACGCATACCCTCAATCCTGCTTCCCACCCACAGTCATGGCCAATTGTGCCTGTATGGACGCCCGACCAAGGGGCTCGAACCTGCAACCCTCATGTTGGTAGGCAGGGAATCTACCGCTGCACTACCCCGATATCCTCTCTCCTTCTCTGTTAGTCTCTTTCTTTTACTTCTTCTCCTTCTTCATCATCATCAAGCCATCCTGACTCTGCCATGTTGAAGACCATCCCAAAGCTCTCATCCCTGCCCCAAGGAGTGAGCAGAGATCTGTGAGGAGCTCTGAGTGAGGAGACACCAGAGCAGAGATCTGTGAGGAGCTGTGAGTGAGGAGACACCAGAGCAGAGATCTGTGAGGAGACACCAGAGCAGAGATCTGTGAGGAGCTCTGAGTGAGGAGACACCAGAGCAGAGATCTGTGAGGAGCTGTGAGCGAGGAGACACCAGAGCAGAGATCTGTGAGGAGCTCTGAGTGAGGAGACACCAGAGCAGAGATCTGTGAGGAGACACCAGAGCAGAGATCTGTGAGGAGCTCTGAGTGAGGAGACACCAGAGCAGAGATCTGCGAGGAGACACCAGAGCAGAGATCTGTGAGGAGACACCAGAGCAGAGATCTGTGAGGAGCTCTGAGTGAGGAGACACCAGAGCAGAGATCTGTGAGGAGCTCTGAGTGAGGAGACACCAGAGCAGAGATCTGTGAGGAGCTCTGAGTGATGAGACACCAGAGCAGAGATCTGTGAGGAGGTGTGAGTGAGGAGACACCAGAGCAGAGATCTGTGAGGAGCTCTGAGTGAGGAGACACCAGAGCAGAGATCTGTGAGGAGCTCTGAGCGAGGAGACACCAGAGCAGAGATCTGTGAGGAGCTCTGAGCGAGGAGACACCAGAGCAGAGATCTGTGAGGAGCTCTGAGTGAGGAGACACCAGAGCAGAGATCTGAGAGGAGGTGTGAGTGAGGAGACACCAGAGCAGAGATATGTGAGGAGCTCTGAGTGAGGAGACACCAGAGCAGAGATCTATGATGAGCTCTGAGTGAGGAGACACCAGAGCAGAGATCTGTGAGGAGACACCAGAGCAGAGATCTGTGAGGAGACACCAGAGCAGAGATCTGTGAGGAGACACCAGAGCAGAGATCTGTGAGGAGACACCAGAGCAGAGATCTGTGAGGAGACACCAGAGCAGAGATCTGTGAGGAGGTGTGAGTGAGGAGACACCAGAGCAGAGATATGTGAGGAGCTCTGAGTGAGGAGACACCAGAGCAGCCTTGCCGGAAGCTCCTTTCCCAAATGCAGGGTGACAGGGGGACCAATTAATCATGGAGACTACAGCTGTACTCTGCCCCGAAGCTCATCTGAAGGAGATTTAAGTGTTTAGTGCCGTCATACGATACTGATATATAACGTTAATACAAGAACATGGGGAATCTAAATTACGTTTAGTTCACACCCCGTTTTAGCTGCGCAAAATAAAACCTTTTAGCTGTGATCTGCTGCCACCGCCATCAGACACGGATGTGGTTTCACCTGACGCTTCAGAGGAAAGCACGGCTCATTTCTCTCAATGCACATTTCCTTGTTTCCTCTCTCCTTGCATGGTTTCCTCTGTGCCGGTGGGAGGGGCTAGGACACAAGGAAAAGACGCAAAGGTGGGGAGATGAAGAGAAATGAGATGTGCCCCTCCTGTAGGTTCAGAATAGACTCTCCCAGATCCTTCCCTGTCTGTCACAGTGTGACATGGATGCTCACTAAATCAGACTGTCATCCCAGGAGACTGGCCTGGAGAGAACTCACCTCTGAGCCAATATACTGTACACACACGCACACACACACACGCACACGCACGCACACACGCACCCACACACACACGCACGCACACACACACACACGCACCCACACACACACGCACGCACACACACACACACGCACGCACACAAATCATGGGGGGAAATCATGACACACTCGCCTGGTCACACACTTTTCAGATTCAGTCAAGCGATTCAGAGACTGTGGTTTGTTCTGGCTCTGAGCCAACTAAGGTTTGAACTGCTTGTGGGGCTTTTCATTGGTGTTTCGCCGGTTGTTGAAATCACCCTGTTAACCAACGTCTTTGCAAAAACTCAATTTTGTCAAAATCGACCAACATACTTAGTACTTAGTAATGGTCATCATCAGTGTGACTGAAGTAATGCCAGATATATCAGTCCCCTAGTAAAAATCTACCTGTCAATCACACCCCAATGCATACTCTGCTTTATCATGTATTTGACTCTAAATGGTAGCATAATTAACTAAATGAACTTCATGATGTGTAGAAGAAGACTTGAAACTAGTGATTGAGACCATCAACTCGTTAGGAAGGTGTTTACTGAGGTCATAAATCAAGTGAGAAGTAGGGTCATTTCCCCATTGACTTCTATACAATCAGACTTGTTTTTGGAGCCAGTGGAGAATAGAATCCTAGGAAGAGTCTTAGGAAGAATGCAGGTTTAAGGCACTTCAGCATTGGCTTCATTTGTCACGAGCGGCGCTACCCCCTTGGTTGGAATGAGAACCTGCAGACTCTCGGCACATAATGACCCGTCCCTGAGGAACACCTACAGCTAGGCTCTCCGCATTGATTTAGCTCTTTATCTTGCTATGTCTCTACTCCATGCTAAAAGCTATAATATACAATAATAATAATAACCTTCACCGGTTCATTTTGTCCACGCAGTCATCATTCTCTATTTAGGGATTTGTCTCAGTCTGCTGTAACACACGCACACATTAATGGACGCATTTAAATGGCCTATATCCGCTGCAGCGCCGCCCTGCAGGACCTCACCTCACCACAGAGAAATGAATGAAATGAATATGCAAATGAGCGGAGGTGGAGATAAATGAATGGATATGTAAATAAGGAGGTGAAGTAAATAGTGGGGGGAAGGCAGAGGCATGAATAGTGCATGTTTTAAATTGATTTCTGCTTCCCTGAGCTTTAACTCATTTACTCAGCTCAGGGACTACCGTTATGAACCCTTGGAAATCTGTGTGTGTGTGTGTGTGTGTGTGTGTGTGTGTGTGTGTGTGTGTGTGTGTGTGTGTGTGTGTGCGTGCGTGCGTGCGTGCGTGCGTGTGTGTGTATGTGTGTGCGTGTGCATGCATACGTATGTGTGTCTCTTATAGTCTAGGATGAGTGTCCCTAACAAAGGCTTATAATCACCATCAGTCCCTGTGGTTTGTGTCTCTATTCACCTTGTAGCCCCGCCCACTTGACCCATTGTGTCAAAACTTCCTGTTCAAAACGCCGGCTGTTTTACCTGCTCAAAACTAGCCTGACTTACCTGGTCAAACCTAGTTTGACTCACATTATGAGTCAGACTAGGTTTATGAGTCACAGGAAGTGTAAACACAATCAGAACTTCCGATTGTGTTTACACTTCCTGTTAGTCTCTCAAGCCAGACATACATAATATAGGCTGAATAGGCTGCGTCATTCCTTCTGAATGCAGTCGGTCTCTTTGGACTTGGCGCTTGGCGCTTGACGGGTCTAATTTGACATTTCTGTGGCGTCAGCAGCTGTGTCCCCGGCATTTCACTGTCACAATGGGTCACGTTAGCCTGGTAACCAGCCCCAGAGCCGTATATATAGAAGAGTCGCAACATCTCCAGTCACTCCAATGGACCAGTTTTTTACTCTCAAGAGTTCCAGGAAGTAAGGTCCTGGATTAAGCAGCACTGTCGAGTTGCAGCAAAATGGACAGTTTGTGTTGTACTTTGAAATTATTATTATTATTATTTTTTTTTTTTATCAAATTGTACATTATCAGCTTTATTTTAGCATTCAAAAGTAGCGCGAGACCCCTTCCTGGCTGTTCATTGGCTAATGAGTCACGCCACTCTCTCTCTCTCTAAATTGCTCTGACCAGCCCCAATGAATCCTTCATTCATTCTGGACGCAAGCCACTGATTTGGTGACGTATTTCTCAGCACCACCTGATTGGTTCCTTTTCTCCGCCAAAGAACTTAAATTGATAAGAACTGGAGGCTAATAGTTGTTGCTAATTGTTCCTCTCAGTGGTTCCACAGTACTGCAACATCAATGCGGGGGCGCTGTTGTCAAAAAACACACAGGCTTCGTCTCTTGCCTTCAATACTCTTTGTCTGCTCCACCAGCAACAGTTTTAACATTAACTTGAGCTGCAAGCCACAAGCAGCTCAACGGATTTAAAAGCTGATGGGTTACTTAATGGAAAGAGTGTGACTCTGACTGGTGAACAAGTGAAACGTTTCGGGGGGCCTGGTCAATAGGGCAGCATGGGGTTAAATTGGCCAAGTATAATTGGGGAGAAAATGGGGGGGAGGAAATCAGAAAAATAATAATAAAAACAAACAAACAAGTGAAACGTTTGGTCACTCACCCTGGTGTTTTGAGCCTGGTGTTGCTGAAGTGGTTACAGCAGCAGTAGTGGGCTTAGCTAACAGCTAGCTAGCTATCTAACATACAGGGGTGTTGTTGCAGCGTTCTGTAATGCGTCATCGGTAACGTTAGATTAGGTCCCGCTACCTACATCGACCAGCCAATCATGTGTCCCGCCGGACAGTATCTGTCCTGAATAAGCACAGTGGATGGGCGTGGCTCCAGACCCATATCCCCATATTATGAAGAGTGCTGACAGCTGTGATTCATATGGGGCTGGATACCAGGCTAGGGTAATGTTACAAAACCATACTTTCTTTTGAGTGACATGAAAGATGTTCTCTGAAAAACTGTATAGAGTTCAATGAAATCTCACTTTCATCCAACATTCTGCAATCTAGGGCTTCTGTAAACAGCTCTGTAAATATGGACAGATGGAAGCTCAATATGTACATGTTAGCATCACAAATAGATTGAGAGGTGATTTGGCCATCTGTCTGTCTGTGCATCCATCCCTCAAACATGATATCAAATCAAACTCCACTGCTCTAATTTATGTAAGGGATAATGTATAGTGAGCCGGTGATTACTGGGGAAATAATGACCGACAGGTGAATGATTGAGCCCGACGCGCAGCGGAGGGCTTAATGATTCACTATTCATATATTCATTATTTCCCCAGTAATCACCGGCTCACTATACATTATCCCGCTTAGAACACGGCCTACAACTAAATCATTCAATAATCTGACAAAAATAATTATTCAAATAGATTTTTTAATAGCTTTTCAACGACAAAGCGGTTTCATTCGTAATTGGCACACAAGACACCACAGCTGCAACTGGTTGGCCTAATTAGTTCTGCGTCTCTGGCTGCTGACAAAAGGCTCTTATCAACTGATCCAGGTGTGCCTAATCATTGTCGTGAGTGTTGACACAGCTGGATTAATCAGTATAACCAGCAGCAGAGCAGCGGTCGGTTGTCGAGAAATAATGACCGGTGAATCTTGTTGATTGACCAATCAGAATCGAGTATTCAAGAGAGCCGTGTTCTAAATATATATATCATATTATAGCGATGATGCATCTTGGCAGTGTTCTGACATTTAAATGAATTACACTGATTGGCCTGATGCTGATGAGTCCACTCAAGAGTGGAAATAGCGGCACTCCCAAAAAAAAAAGTAAGACTTTGCTCAGATTCACTTTTTTTATTCAAGGTTAAATAGGCTAAAGGGAAGAAAAAAAGAATCCGAGCAAAGTGTTACATTTTAATTTAGGGATTTTTAGATTTTTTTATCTTCTGTAGCTGAGCACCCACAGCCAAGGAGGCAATCAGAGGGAAAGCACCTGCTCCGCAGCTCGACTTAATTGAAGGTCTAATTGGTCGAGAAATGGCTCGCAACTCTCGTTAAATGCTTGTTGAATTTTAATGAGTTAAATTGACAACATTTCTGGAATCAGGCGAATGAGGCGATCTCTGTTGAGGGATGATCTGATGAAGATCCCACTGGGAATGGAGACATTCCTCTACAAATTACATACAGTTATCTGCTGTATTAACAGTCTCATTCCTCTACAAATTACATACAGTTATCTGCTGTATAGTCTTTTTCTTAATCAGATGTGAAATCTCAGAC
>NC_139645.1:16657819-16670319 GCF_964638095.1 Poromitra crassiceps | reverse complement strand
AGAAGTCATGGAACCGTGGCAGAAGTTGTCTCATAAACAACAACAACAACAACAACAACAACAACAACAACAACAACAACAACAACTTCATAATTAGTTGTGACTTGGCCAACTTGAGGGAGAAAGCAGGTCGATACAGAGGAGACACAGTTGTTGTTCTGGTAAGGTTGCATGGTTTGTCTCTGTCTACCCTGAGAGCTCTCAGACTTGGTGTGGTTTAGTGCTGCAACTATCGATTCTTTTAGTAATCGAGTATTCTACCGAATAATCCATCGATTAATCGAGTAATCGGATAAGAACCCTTTTTTGTGTTTTCAAAGGCTTATCGTAAATATACACCAAAAAATAAGATAAATCTCTTCAAATAAACAACTACATTAGTTTCTTTCTTAGAAAAAACAACATTTTTATTTTTAAATTGCATAGAACTGGCAGTGGCACCATTCATCTTTTTCACCCGTCCTTACAAAGCTGTCCATAGTACGCTGTGATCCGCTGAAAAAGAGGTGAAATAATAATTAATATTGATATTTATTAGGTAAGTTCATAACAAAACTGGAGAATGCGCATTTACACACCCTAGACCTGTTTGCCTATTATTGACACAAATATCAGAATAGCAAGATAACAGGTCAGGTGGTGTAATAATTGGAGCCTAAAATGCACCAATTAAATAGTTGTTTGCAATCATCATGAGCAGAGTCGACCGGTCTAGGGTGTGTAAATGTACATTCTCCACACACACACACACTCTTTCTCTCTCACACACACACACTCACTCTCTCTCTCTCACACACCAACAGGCTAGTGTGATCACACACACCACACACAACGCTGTTAAATTAGCCGCTAACGTTAATGTTAGGTTGAGCTTTGTATTTCTCACAGAAAACGGCAAGCCACATCACAAAAATGCAGCGTGAATGCAGTTACTAATAGTCATATTGGCAACGTGGCAAGCCAGCAGCACTACTACTAGTCTTAATATCAAGTAGCAATCATTAGCATACATTTACATTAGCGTTGTGTATAGTTAACGTTACGTTACCTTGCTCCGCTCGACGTAGATGCGCTGGTGGATGCGTAGACTGGATGTTTACGGTTCAGGTGCTGAAGCATTGACTGTTGTGATATGCAAGGATCGTCTTACAGTACTTGCACACCACTGAGTTTGTGTCCTTTTTCAGCGTGAAATGATCCCACACTTTAGACCGTTTCGGTCGCTTTTTCGGCCCTGGTTCTTCCCTTCCCGGCTCCTCCTGTCTGCTTTCTCCGCCGCCTCGTTCCATTTTGTGGGGTCCGCTCGCTATAGCTGCTCTCTGGTCTGTCTGCGATCATGTGTCCTCACGTGTTTACACCGGAAGAGCGCTGTGCCACACCAGTAAGCGTCCGTGAGAAACACAGTCTCTAAATGCCGTGTCGAGGCGAATCATTTTGGCCTCGATCATTTTAATTATTCGAGTTATTCGAGGTACTCGAGGAATCGTGACAGCTCTAGTGTGGTTTCTCTGCATCGTCCCTCCTGGTGATCCTTCTCCAAGCCTTGCATACAGCTGAAGGACCCTGCAGTCATCATGTTCCTCCTGTGCTCCTGCCACTAGGTGGAGCGTGTCTGTAGTTGACTCGTATAGATGGCTGTGTTTCAGACATGTTATTTATCACCACTCTCCTCCGCACCGCAGAGCCAACCACACTCCTGAACGCACTCCAAATCGGAACGCCTCCCCCACCAGGTAATGAGGCGAGTTGAGGTGGGGTGACTACAGAGTGGATATTCTGCACACGTAGGCCACTGTAGGCAGCAGAACAGCCATAATGCAAAATTAATTTGCTGTTCTCTAGTTGATGCACACCTTCACTTCCTCCCTCTGCATAGGAAACACTGTCATTATGCTCCTCTCTCCCCCTAGCTGCTCATTCAGGAGGTGCAAGTGTGTCGGCGTGGACAGGTGTTTGTTTAGGAACCTGGGACCAAATGTATAAAGCGTGTGCCCACACGATAAGTGTGCTGCCGCACTTTAGAGCTGCCACAATTAATCGACTAGTCGATCGACAGAACATTAATCGACAACTATTTTGATAATCGATTCATCGTTTTGAGTACAATTTTAAGAGAAAAGGTCTAAATTCTCTGATTCCAGCTTCTTAAATCTGAATATTTACTCCTGTGTGACAGTAAAGTGATATTATCTTTGAGTTGTGGACAAAACAAGATATTTGAGGGCGTCATCTTGTGTCTTTGGGAAACACTGATCGTCAATTGCGACCATTTTCTGACATTTTATAGACCAAACAACTAATCGATTAATCGAGGAAATAATCGACAGATTAATCGATTATGAAAATAATCGTTCGTGGCAGCCCTACAGCACTTTCCACGCTGGTCATTATCTCCTCGTTTCTGTGTGTGTGTATGGGTGTGTGTGTGTGACTGATTGACTGATGTATCTGTCCACTCGGTCACACTGATGCTGCAGCCTGTTACAGTAGCCTCTACATCCATGGTTAGTCATACGATTTAACTGCACCAAAGAATGTTGGTTGATTTTGACCAAAAGAAAAAGTCTGAAAATACAATATGTCGGTTAAGGAGGTGATCTCAGCAAATCTATTCTGTCAAAATGGAAATGAAAAACACATTGCATGCGTGGTCCAAATTTTAGTCCCGCCCTCGAAGGTGCTGATTGGCTGGATTGTTTCTCTGAGCGAGGAACAAGCAATTGACGAGGGAAACACCAGACCCTCTGAATCGCTGGAATATATCCAGGGGCGAATATGTTTTTGCAGAATTAAATAAATAATAAAGCAATATGTGAATAAATTATGAATTAAAATAATGAAACGTACTAATTTAATTATGGATAGTAGCTTATAAATTACACTCTATCCCCCTCTGGCTCTGCATCGCCCTCTGGCTCTCTTACTCTCTCTACTCCTCTCCCCCCCTCTCTGCTCCACTCATACACCAGATGTCTGGAGCTGAACAGGTTAATATCATAACTGGAAAATTTACACATATTTAAATTCATGGCGTGTGTGTGTGTGTGTGTGTGTGTGTGTTTGTGTGTGTGTGTGTGTGTGTGTGTGTGTGTGTGTGTGTGTGAGAGAGATCGCCTGCACACGTCTGTTTGTGTAATAGTGACACTGTAAGAGGTAGTACCTCCTCCTGATGCCTGTATGTACAGTATAGCTGCCTGAGTGTTCTATACTCTGCCAGTGAGGTTTGGTTTTCACTTCTGTCTCTGCTTCTGTTTGTTAGCAAGATCTCTCACAAAGTGACACATGTATTTGGCTGAAATGTGCTGGACAGACAGATCACTCTTGGTTCAAGGATCACTGATGATCGCTTGATTAGATGTTGCTTAGTGATCCTGATCTGGGATTTCCACTATAGAGTACTGCAGGGAGGATGCTTTGTGAGCTAGTCTTTTCTACACCAGGCCTGTTAGATCTCTCTCCCTCTCTTCTCTCTCTCCCTCTCTTCTCTCTCTCTCTCCCTGTCTCTCTCTCCCTCTGTCTCTCTCTCTTTCTCCCTCTCTTCTCTCTCTCCCTCTCTTCTCTCTCTCCCTCTCTTCTCTCTCTCCCTGTCTCTCTCTCCCTCTGTGTCTCTCTTTCTCCCTCTTTTCTCTCTCTCCCTCTCTTCTCTCTCTCCCTCTCTTCTCTCTCTCTCCCTCTGTCTCTCTCTCCCTCTGTGTCCCTCTCTCTCCCTCCCTCTGTCTCTCTCTCTTTCTCTCTGTCTCTCTTTCTCTCTGTCTCTGTCTCCTTCTCTTCTCTCTCTCCCTCTGTCTCTCTCTCTCTGTCTCTCTCTCTCCCTCTGTGACTCTCTCTGTCCCTCTCTCTCCCTGTCTCTCTCTCCCTCTGTGTGTGTCTCTCTCTCCCTCTGTGTCTCTCTCTGTCCCTCTCTGTCCCTCTCTCTCTCTGTCCCTCTCTCTCTCTGTCCCTCTCTCTCTCTCTCTCTCCCCCCCCCTCTCTCTCTCCCTCTCTCTCTCTGTCCCTCTCTCTCTCTGTCCCTCTCTCTCTCTCTCTCTCCCCCCCCCTCTCTCTCTCCCTCTCTCTCTCTGTCCCTCTCTCTCTCTCTCTCTCCCCCCCCCTCTCTCTCTCCCTCTCTCTCTCTCTCCCTCTCTCTCTCTCTCTCTGTCTCTCTCTCTCTCTCTCGGTCAGTGTATCGACTGATCGGTAGGAGAAGCGGATGAGGCTAATAAAATATTCAGCATCAGAGTGGGTCGGGCGTCTGTGTTCAGCTCTAACGTGGTGACATGAGCTATTGAACCCAGGCTTTTATCACCGCTGCAGAACCCACAGAGTGGCTGCATTGATTTGGACTCGCTTTTTACGGCCTTTTTGGACTTTTTATGGCCGACACACTTAGGCACTTTTGGCAACAAAATCCTCTCAGCCACCATGCTCTGTGAAGCCACGCCCCTCCTCTCAGCCACCATGCTCTGTGAAGCCACGCCCCTCAGCCACCATGCTCTGTCACCCCTTTTAGACAGTGAAGCCACGCCCCTCACATTCAACCTAGCTCTTCCCCATGTTCACCTGATGTAGAGGAGACAGTCTGGCTTGAGAGACTAACAGGAAGTGTGACCACTAGTGAGTCAGACTAGTTTGAGCCGGTAAAACAGCCGGCGTTTTGAACAGGAAGTCGTGACACTATGGGTCAAGTGGGCGGGGCTACATAAGGTCAATAGGAGACTGGATCTGCTGCTCAATCTACCCCTGACAGAAACCCTTACTGAGTCCGATATGTACGAGTCCAACATGTATGTGTATATAAGTTGATACAGATATATGCACATGTTTTTTTCTACCTAATTTCAGAGAGCATCAAGTCTCTCCTAGTCTGACTGCCTGGAAGCAAGCTGTGGGTGTAAGCCAGGGATACTCAACTTGCTTTGCTCGGGGGCCACTTTCGTGAAATGATAGAAGGCCAGGGGCCAGTTAATAAACAAACAATATACATTTTTCTGTAGCGGATTGTAGGTTTGTGGGGTGTCAGCCGGAGTTTAGTCTGACAGTGTTGTGCACACCGGATAGTTAGTTAGGTTAACTTAGTCAGGTTAAGTACATACATAAGTGCCTGGGTAGCGAGCAGATGGCGGTATTTGACAATTTAGCAGCTAAATCATAGATTATTGAAAGATATTCCATATTCCAGACTGAAATGCTATAACAGAAGTGGAGTATTGGCCAGAATGACATGGACATTTGGACACTTATTCAGCGGGTATCTTGCATGTTGCGTTCAGGTGCACTGCAATTCCATCGCGGGCCACACAGGGGGCGCCCGCAGGCCGCATGTGGCCGCATGTGGTGTAAGCTCTGCCATTGGCTCCGACCGACCGGCTCCGACCATTTATGGATTTCCTTTCCGCTCCTTGCGTGTCGCTTTATGGTTGCTCTCATATGCCTCCGCTGCTGTGAACCAACAACAAGGCTAGCTCATTGCTACACGCTGAAAATGGCAAGTTTTGACGAAGATTTGGATTGTGCAATAAAGCAGGCCTGCTTGGTACTTTGGGTGGATGGTTGTAAAGATAACAGAGCCTGTTTTCCCCCGCTACACCAGAGTGAGAGTAAGAGCAGCCAGACTCTCTGGCAAGCGACCAAAGTCTCTCCTATAGTGGAATCAGCACATTTTTATGCTGAAACTTATCCCCTCCCCACTGGATTATATTCAGGCGAATACATTGTTGGTCTCTTGTGATTGGTTAGGGAAACGTTGTTGCTCTTTAGTGATTGGTTAGGGAAATGTTGCTCTCTAGTGATTGGTTAGGGACACATTGTTGCTCTCTAGTGATTGGTTAGTGAAAATCAAATCCTCCTGGGTGATTTCCCTCATGGAAATGAGTTAGAGGGGAGAGATGTTAGTTAGACTGAAGAAGGAAATGGAGTGTAACGATTTGACAGTTCAGTCTGATATCAGGCTACTTACCATCTGACCTTTGACCTTTTTACCATCCATACTGTATGACTCTGACCTTTGAGAGCGGAGATGGAGCGGTGTTGGATAATGGGGGATGCAGGATGGTTTGAGGAGAGGAGAGCAGAGGAGAGGAGAGGAGAGGAGAGGAGAGGAGAGGAGAGGAGAGGAGAGGAGAGGAGGAGGAGGAGGAGGAGCTGCAGCGGTGTTTCCATAGAGAGCGAGGCTAAGATGGAGAGACGATAAGATGTCAGACGTCATGTGTGAATGTCAGGCTGTCTGGGCAGGTCGTTAGGGATTTGGAGGGTAAATTGAAGAGTTGGTCTGGATCATTAAAAGAAGAATTCACCCTAAAACACTTGAACACTGTTGAGAAAAAACAGACAATCATAGACGAGGTGACGTCACCTCCAGATGTTTCCAGCAGTTTGATCTGAGAAGATGTTTCAGGATGTAAAACATCTTTGGTAAACGTCAGGTTTTGGTGTCAGTCCCTCAGGATCACAGTGAGGGCTTCGTTCTAGAGCCGCCATTTTGCACCGAGAGAGACGTTCAACAATCACACAGGAGATAAATCCATCGTAGAAGAGGAGAGAGAGCAGTTCCTCCACCCACAGGAGCAGGAGAGAGACCAGCATGCACTGCAGCAGAGAGACAGGTTGAGGTTTGAGTAAGATGCACCTGTCAAATTCCTCACTGTTACAGTTGCTATGACGATCTCTCTCTCCTCCACCTGCACATAAAAGCCACAGCTGAACGGAACAAGGTTCCCTTCTCTGGAGGTTCAAAGGCATTCTGGGAAATGTAGGAAATCTGTTGCGATATATTGAATAATAATAATAATAATGGATTTAATTTATATAGCACACTTTAAAATACAACAAAATCTCAATCTATTGAACATCACAAATTGATGAGATCTAACAATGGGGATCTTCTGTTTCTACCTCAGTTTGGAGTAGTTTTTTGTTTGGATCTACAGTAGCAGCATTCGGTGAGATATTTGTTTGCTACTGTGCTATCTTTTCAGATTTAGTTAATTCTGTGCTTAATGTGAACGAGTTTGATTTGGGCAATTCAGGTGAAATCAGATTAATTTGTAAGTGCTTTAGCTGGGCTGGTCCAACTGGTGTTGAGTGGCTGTTAATTGCTGGGAGGAGCCTAGTTCCTCACTTGGTTAGGGTTAAAAATTTAAAATTGAAAAAGTATGGGTTCAGGCACCATTTAGGCACCAGTACTGTTTTAAAAGTATTGTTTTAGCACAGGTATCGGAAAAATTCTAAACAATACTTACTTGAACTTGAAGTAATTGTGTCTTCTAGTCAGTACACATATTAGACAGGAATCTTCTGTTTCTACCATTTTCACATGCATGAACGCATCATTTTCTCTCTCTCTCTCTCTCTTTCTCTCTCTCTCTCTCTCTCTCCCTCCCTCTCTCTCTCTCTCTCTCTCTCTCTCTCTCTTTCTCTCTCTCTCTCTTTCTCTCTCTCTCTCTCTCTCTCTATCCTTCACTTACCAGCTCATTCCTTTGTCGTGTTAATTGTTGGTTTTCATCACTGACAAGTAGACTCATATCAAGAGAACCAGCTGTTCTCTGTGTTCATGCAATCTGTGTTGAGATGTGTGTGTGTGTGTGTGTGTGTGTGTTGAGATCTGTGTGTGTGTGTGTGTGTGTGTGTGTGTGTGTGTGCGTGCGTGCGTGCGTGCGTGTGTGTAGTAATGTTGTGTGTGTATCTGTCTCTTCCTGGTGATGTGTGTGTAGCTCTGCTCTCCTCAGGGCTTCATTGTGTCGTGTGGGTGCGACCCGTCTTCATGTCAAACTGTCTCTCCTGGATTTTCTTCTCACTTTGCACCCTTGAGCGTTCCGTGTGTGTGTGTGTGTGGTGTGTGTGTGTGTGTGGTGTGTGTGTGTGTGTGTGGTGCGTGTGTGGTGTGTGTGGGGGGGGGGTCTTGGGGAGGTCACAGAGCAGGTGGTACACCTCAGGCTGTGACACACGTCTAAAATAATTTGAGAGTGAGACAGTCCCGCAGCACATGACACGTGGTGGCTCATAGCTGCCTCAGCTCTTGCACCTGCTCTCACGAGCCTCTGTAGTCTGCACCAGTGCTTCTCAACAGGGGGATCAGCGACCACCAGGGGTCCTCGAGGGGCTTCCAGGGGGTCCCCAACATATTGATGAACTATAAAATTATTTAATTTACATGTTTGTTTTGACCCTTACATTTGGTGCTCCCAGCCTTTCTTACACCATTAGGGACATTCCTCTAGAGAAAGTAATGATAGACTATACCTAATTATATCCATATTGTTTATTAAGAGGTTTGAATTGGTCTAAGTTATGTTCACTTAAGTTGAACTCTATTAAGTTGAGTTTCTGTGGTATCTTTGTTCAATCTGCCAAGGAGCTGTCAGGTCGCTGTCATGGCCCAGATGGCTGCATCAGTATCTCTCCACCTACAATACAGATAGTGATGGGATTCTGACATAGAATATATCTGACAATGAAAATATTCTCATATTTGGGTCCCAGAGACAAAAGCTAATGAGCTGGGGGTCAGTGGCTCCTGTGTGGACGACATCAGAGCTCAGTGATATGAAGAAGGATGACTGCTCTAAACAAAACCTTGAGACACAAAACACTCCACACTCAGAATAGGAGACCTGCACGCATGAGGGGAATAATTGCAGTCATGCACACGGTTGCCTCAAATTGGAGGTGTGAAGCACCTGCAGACAGACAGACAGACAGACAGACAGACAGACAGCCAGACAGACAGACAGGCAGACAGACAGACAGACAGACAGACAGACAGGCAGACAGACAGACAGACAGACAGACAGACAGACAGACAGACAGACAGACAGACAGACAGACACACTACTGGCATATTTTCTGTCTCGCCCGCTTAACAAGGAGCAGGTGACAGGCCAGGAGCAGATCATCTCTCTTGCATAAACAGTCTGCATCTCAGTCTCTCCAGCAGCCAGACTCTCACACTGACACATACGTCTTCACATACAGTCTACACCCAGCTTCCTGCACTTTTCCCTTCCCCTATCTATCCCTCTCTCTCTCTGTCTGTATCTCTCTCTCTCTCTCTGTATCTCTCTCTCTCTCTCTCTCTCTCTCTCTCTCTCTCTGTCTCTCTCTGTCTGTATCTCTCTCTCTGTCTGTATCTCTCTCTCTTTCTCTGTCTGTATCTCTCTCTCTCTCTCTCTCTCTGTCTCTCTCTGTCTGTATCTCTCTCTCTCTGTCTCTCTCTGTCTGTATCTCTCTCTCTCTCTCTGTCTCTCTCTGTCTGTATCTCTCTCCCTCTCTCTCTCTGTCTCTCTCTGTCTCTATCTCTCTCTCATTCTCTATCAACGTCGGTTTGATTTAAAGCAACAGAAATAGCCAGGTGGTGTGTAGTGTTTTTAGTGTGGAAGCTCCTCAGAGCAGGCAGGGCATTCAAGGGAGGAGGTGTACTGTAGTTAAGAGCCACGCTCCATCAAAGACGCTCCGCCTCTTTACACCATCCCGAGCGATGGATGCAGCGCTATTCTTAATCTCCCGTCCGTCATCCATCAGAGCAGAGGGGCTGTCAGGGCCTCTCCTCCCTCTGTCTCCCCCCGCCTCCTCCTCCCCTCCTCCCTCTGTCTCCCCCTGCCTCCTCCTCCCTCTGTCTCCCCCCACACCTCCTCCCCTCCTCCCTCTGTCTCCCCCTGCCTCCTCCTCCCTCTGTCTCCCCCCACACCTCCTCCCCTCCTCCCTCTGTCTCCCCCGCCTCCTCCTCCCCTCCTCCCTCTGTCTCCCCCACACCTCCTCCCCTCCTCCCTCTGTCTCCCCCTGCCTCCTCCTCCCTCTGTCTCCCCCCACACCTCCTCCCCTCCTCCCTCTGTCTCCCCCGCCTCCTCCTCCCCTCCTCCCTCTGTCTCCCCCTGCCTCCTCCTCCCTCTGTCTCCCCCCACACCTCCTCCCCTCCTCCCTCTGTCTCCCCCCGCCTCCTCCTCCCCTCATCCCTCTGTCTCCCCCCGCCTCCTCCTCCCTCTGTCTCCCCCCACACCTCCTCCCCTCCTCCCTCTGTCTCCCCCCCACACCTCCTCCCCTCCTCCCTCTGTCTCCCCCCCACACCTCCTCCCTCTGTCTCCCCCCCACACCTCCTCCCCTCATCCCTCTGTCTCCCCCCACCTCCTCCCCCAGCAGGGGGAGCGCTCATTAAATGTGACAGGTGAGCATCCCCAGCGGGACAGGTGCAGCCAGGCCGGAGGGCTGGATGGAGCATCCAGGATGGAGGTGATGGAGAGGTGAACACAGGGAGGATGTGCTCTGTGTGATCCTGTCCTGGCTGCAGAGTAAACTGTCCCAGGCGGGGGGCCATTATGGGACTATACACTTGGGAAGAGGAGGGGGGGAGGTTGGAGGTGCGGTGAGAAACACAAGGAACAGAAGAGAAGCTGGGGATGGGGGGAGGGGAACGACTGCCTTTAACAACAGCGCTTAGTGTTGTTTGCTTGTTTGATTTGGTAACACACACACACACACACACACACACACACACACACACACACACACACACACACACACAGTGGTAATCAGATGCAGGGTTGTCAGGCTGCCTCAATACCATTCCACCTCCACAGCATCCCTCACTGCATAATACAGAATATAGCGTATATATATATATATATATATATATATATATATATATATATATATATATATATATATATATATATATATACATACATGTATATGTATATATATTATGCAGGATACTGACACTATTATCAGCAGAGAGAAACAAACCATACTAATAATTGACTACATTTATATAGTGCGTTTCAAGGCACGCAAAGCGCTTCACATATCAGGGTGTGTGTGTGTGTGTGTGTGTGTGTGTGTGTGTGTGTGTGTGTGTGTGTGTGTGTGTGAAGGGGTGAGGGTGGGGGGACTCAACTCATCGGGTGGGTAGCACCCACCTGGGTGATGCATGGCAAAATATTATTGACGTGCGAATTAATGGCACGAAAAAATAAAATAAAACGTTCCCGGTGTGTAAGGACCTTAAGTGGTCCAAACAGGAAGCTCACAGTGCTGATCAGATGTTGGGTTGGACAGCGACAGGCTGCTGAGATCAGAGGCTGAGCTGACCTCCTGTCAGCTGAGCGGGGGTGGGAGGAGTTAGACCAGAGGCTGAGCTGGCCTCCTGTCAGCTGAGCCGGGGTGGGAGGAGTTAGATCAGAGGCTGAGCTGACCTCCTGTCAGCTGAGCGGGGGTGGGAGGAGTTAGACCAGAGGCTGAGCTGACCTCCTGTCAGCTGAGCCGGGGTGGGAGGAGTTTAGATCAGAGGCTGAGCTGACCTCCTGTCAGCTGAGTGGGGGTGGGAGGAGTTTAGATCAGAGGCTGAGCTGACCTCCTGTCAGCTGAGCCGGGGTGGGAGGAGTTAGACCAGAGGCTGAGCTGACCTCCTGTCAGCTGAGCGGGGGTGGGAGGAGTTTAGATCAGAGGCTGAGCTGACCTCCTGTCAGCTGAGCGGGGTGGGAGGAGTTTAGATCAGAGGCTGAGCTGACCTCCTGTCAGCTGAGCGGGGGTGGGAGGAGTTTATCTGGAAACTGATGGCTCCCTTCAGGGCCCTACATTAAATTGAGCTCGCTGTAAAAAAATAAATAAAATAAAAACATATTTCACAAGGCAGGTCGATTGAAAACACATTTCTATTTACAGCAGCATTAATTTGAGCTTGCTGTTGTTAACACATTCTGCGGGTTGAGTGTTGCTGGGTGCAAATATTGATCTGAAACTGCAGAGAGAGAGAGAGAGAGAGAGAGAGAGAGAGAGAGAGAGAGACTCATACCTTTCCCTCCCACTGTACACTCAGAATAGAGATTTATCTCCCCCTCTCTCTCTCTCCGCTAAAAGTATTTGACACGACCAGTCAAACTTTTGGACACACCTGATTGACTCCTATGTTTCAAAAAGATCTTCAAGACATTTTAATCTAACATCCATCCATCCATCCATCTTCAACCACTTAGTCGTGGAGGTAGCAGTTCTCTCCATCTAAAGTTCCATCTAAAGTCTATGTATGAATTTCTCTCCAAAGCCTTTGACCAGTAGGTGATTTTTTTTTTTTTTTTTAAGGGCTAGCATGGAAGGCAGAAGTCCTGGACTTCCTGGATCTTATGGGGAAAAGTCAATGGGGTTTTAAAATGGGGATTTCACTTAAATGCATAAAATAAGGTCTGTGGTTAACAAAAGTTTATGGGAGCGGTAATTTGGGTTCAGCATAATACTCTTCACAAACGTGAATCACTTGTATGACTTTTGAAAGGTAAATGTCTTTTTTTTTAAAGATTTTTAGAAAACACTTCAAAAGCCATAAAGCACACATACATAAAGCACACACACAGAGTATAAAGCACACACACATAAAGCACACACACAGAGTATAAAGCACACACACATAAAGCACACACACAGAGTATAAAGCACACACACATAAAGCACACACACATAAAGCACACACACAGAGTATAAAGCACACCTCCCCCTCTGGGGAAAGGAGGGGGAGGTGTTACGCGATGAAGGCTGGT
>NC_139645.1:16637819-16650319 GCF_964638095.1 Poromitra crassiceps | reverse complement strand
CAGCATGGGCCGAGGAAGATGCCATTACATTTAGGATGGGATCCACAATAATAGCCAATAATAGCAGAAACAAGCAATAATAGCCAATAATAGCAGGCCCTTTACTGAGGTCTGCGCTCTCCGAGTGGCCCTATAGACGGTTTTAACTTGACAACAAAAACATTCTAAATTGAACCCCCGCTCACTTCCTGTTGCAGTGTTTGCTATGGACATGAAAGAAAAAAAAACATTCAAGTGCAGGACTGACAATTCCGTGAAAACCGTCTATACAGCTGAGCAGCGAAAACAAAAGTAACAATGTCGAGTGAATATTTCTGCAGTTTGCCGAATGCTGAGAAAAAGGAAGTGCTGTGGGGTTGCGCTCTGGTGAAAACCGTCTATAGTTACTGTATGTATTTGCTGTTTTGTCTTCTGATGCTTCAGTGCTTTTCCCCTGCATCTCCACTCTGTCATCCTGCAGGTTCAGATCTCTGCAGCCTCTCTGATCAGGTTATTGATTGAGTGGAGTGAAGTCTGGTCCTGATTCTGAAGAGTCATCTCCACGCTCTGATCACACGAGCGTCTAGCCCTCTGAACGTGGCCTCCATACCCAGAATGCCTTGCGGGGCGAGCACCCTTCGTGATGACGAGGGAATAAGAAACGCTATAAAACTCTTCCATTTTTATTTTTGTGTTAAGGATGTTGCTTGTTATGGATAGGGTTAGGCAAGTAAAACAACTTGGCTAAGGTTAGGGTTAAGTCATGGTTAAATAAGAAAAACGTAAACGAGTAAACACGTTTTTAACGTTTTTCCCATTTGAAAACGTTGAATTACGTCCCAAAGGTTGGTTATTGCAGCTATCGTTAGGCAGGACGAACAACTCGGTTACGGTTAGGGTTTCGTCGTGGTTAAATAAGAAAACCCTAACCCTAACCTTAACCAAATTGTTCTTGCCTAACTGTAACCGTAGCAACCATCATCCTTAAAACATAAATAAAATTGCAATGAAACATGTCTGAGGAGTGTTATAACATTTCTCCTTCCCTCGTCATCCGGACCGCAAAGCATTCTGGGTATGCAGGTCAAGTTGCTGGAGATAGGCGCTCCCCTCTCATCCCCACCGACTCACAGAGGCTCTCCTGTCTGACCTCAGCTGTCCTGCGTCAGCACCTCTGTCCCTCAGACATGAGTCATCATCTGGTGGAGTGAGAGGTGTGAGAGGAGTGAGAGGAGTGAGAGGAGTGAGAGGTGTGGTCTTTACACCTTTGCTGTCGACCTTCTCCTTGGGATGGTCTCCGGGGGGGATTCGGTCGATGCTCCGTTTCTAGAAATATCAGTGGAGTTTGTCATATGAGAGAGCGTCATGTGTGAAACAGCCTCCTAACGCTGAAGAACTGTCCTGTGGAGCCGTAATGGTGCCTCTCAGCCCCCGGTGACAGTGTTGTCATTACTCTGCCTGGTAGGAAGTGGCTTGTTGTTGTGTGGAGTGGAGGTGACAGCAGTGTTGTCATTACTCTGCCTGGTAGGAAGTGGCTTGTTGTTGTGTGGAGTGGAGGTGACAGCAGTGTTGTCATTACTCTGCCTGGTAGGAAGTGGCTTGTTGTTGTGTGGAGTGGAGGTGACAGCAGTGTTGTCATTACTCTGCCTGGTAGGAAGTGGCTTGTTGTTGTGTGGAGTGGAGGTGACAGCAGTGTTGTCATTACTCTGCCTGGTAGGAAGGGGCTTGTTGTTGTGTGGAGTGGAGGTGACAGCAGTGTTGTCATTACTCTGCCTGGTAGGAAGTGGCTTGTTGTTGTGTGGAGTGGAGGTGACAGCAGTGTTGTCATTACTCTGCCTGGTAGGAAGTGGCTTGTTGTTGTGTGGAGTGGAGGTGACAGCAGTGTTGTCATTACTCTGCCTGGTAGGAAGGGGCTTGTTGTTGTGTGGAGTGGAGGTGACAGCAGTGTTGTCATTACTCTGCCTGGTAGGAAGTGGCTTGTTGTTGTGTGGAGTGGAGGTGACAGCAGTGTTGTCATTACTCTGCCTGGTAGGAAGTGGCTTGTTGTTGTGTGGAGTGGAGGTGACAGCAGTGTTGTCATTACTCTGCCTCGTAGGAAGTGGCTTGTTGTTGTGTGGAGTGGAGGTGACAGCAGTGTTGTCATTACTCTGCCTGGTAGGAAGTGGCTTGTTGTTGTGTGGAGTGGAGGTGACAGCAGTGTTGTCATTACTCTGCCTGGTAGGAAGTGGCTTGTTGTTGTGTGGAGTGGAGGTGACAGCAGTGTTGTCATTACTCTGCCTGGTAGGAAGTGGCTTGTTGTGTGGAGTGGAGGTGACAGCAGTGTTGTCATTACTCTGCCTGGTAGGAAGTGGCTTGTTGTTGTGTGGAGTGGAGGTGACAGCAGTGTTGTCATTACTCTGCCTGGTAGGAAGTGGCTTGTTGTTGTGTGGAGTGGAGGTGACAGCAGTGTTGTCATTACTCTGCCTCGTAGGAAGTGGCTTGTTGTTGTGTGGAGTGGAGGTGACAGCAGTGTTGTCATTACTCTGCCTGGTAGGAAGTGGCTTGTTGTTGTGTGGAGTGGAGGTGACAGCAGTGTTGTCATTACTCTGCCTGGTAGGAAGTGGCTTGTTGTTGTGTGGAGTGGAGGTGACAGCAGTGTTGTCATTACTCTGCCTGGTAGGAAGTGGCTTGTTGTGTGGAGTGGAGGTGACAGCAGTGTTGTCATTACTCTGCCTGGTAGGAAGTGGCTTGTTGTTGTGTGGAGTGGAGGTGACAGCAGTGTTGTCATTACTCTGCCTGGTAGGAAGTGGCTTGTTGTTGTGTGGAGTGGAGGTGACAGCAGTGTTGTCATTACTCTGCCTGGTAGGAAGTGGCTTGTTGTTGTGTGGAGTGGAGGTGACAGCAGTGTTGTCATTACTCTGCCTGGTAGGAAGTGGCTTGTTGTTGTGTGGAGTGGAGGTGACAGCAGTGTTGTCATCACTCTGCCTGGTAGGAAGTGGCTTGTTGTTGTGTGGAGTGGAGGTGACAGCAGTGTTGTCATTACTCTGCCTGGTAGGAAGTGGCTTGTTGTTGTGTGGAGTGGAGGTGACAGCAGTGTTGTCATTACTCTGCCTGGTAGGAAGGGGCTTGTTGTTGTGTGGAGTTTCAGTTTCAGTTTATTTAAAGAAAGGACAGTACACATTAATCAACATTACTGTAAATGCGCCAGTTTTAGCCAACTGGCTAATTCGCAAATGTAGTCCTTTTGGCAAGATGTTATAAAACCATACACCTAAAACAGAAGCATTAAAAGTAAAACACAATATTTACAACACAATCCAAAATAATAGTAAAAACAATAATACAATACACAATTAACTGATTACAAGTGGTCACATGTTTGATTTGTTAATAGCCAGGTCTTGAGTTTTTTTGTAAAGGTGTGGTAGGTAGCACAGTATCTTATATCAGTTGGTATGATGTTCCAAAACTGAGTGGCTCTGACTGAAAAACAGGATTGACTGAAGGAGCTGGACCTAAACGGCACAGTACAGTCCCCCCTCTGGGAAGATCTTGTGGACCTATTATGAGATGTTTTTTGTTTGACAAAAGTACTGAGAGGTGGAGGGGCCTTACCATTTAAAATTTTAAACAGTAGGCAGGCATCAGTGAATTTTGTCAGGTTTTCCCAGCTGAGGATTCTGTACTTGCTGAGGATGTAACAGTGGTGGTAAGTATACGGTTTTCGGTCCAGCACCTTGAGAGTCTGCTTGTACAGAGAAAGAATGGGTTTCATGGTTGTGTTTTTTGCATGGGTCCAGCTAGTCATACAGTACATGAGATGGGAGATGATCATTGCGTTCATATAGAGAATCGCAGCAGTAGATGTTAAACAATTCCTCATGTATCTGAAATTTGACAAGTTGTATCTGGCAGTCTGTATTACTCTTTTTACCTGCTTTTTGAAAGATAGTGTAGAGTCAAGGATAATGCCAAGATATTTAAAATGAGAGACTATTTGGATTGGCTCTCCAGCAACAAACACTCCAGGATTACCAGATGTTGAATTTGATTTTGAGTGGAGGTGACAGCAGTGTTGTCATTACTCTGCCTGGTAGGAAGTGGCTTGTTGTTGTGTGGAGTGGAGGTGACAGCAGTGTTGTCATTACTCTGCCTGGTAGGAAGTGGCTTGTTGTTGTGTGGAGTGGAGGTGACAGCAGTGTTGTCATTACTCTGCCTCGTAGGAAGTGGCTTGTTGTTGTGTGGAGTGGAGGTGACAGCAGTGTTGTCATTACTCTGCCTGGTAGGAAGTGGCTTGTTGTTGTGTGGAGTGGAGGTGACAGCAGTGTTGTCATTACTCTGCCTGGTAGGAAGTGGCTTGTTGTTGTGTGGAGTGGAGGTGACAGCAGTGTTGTCATTACTCTGCCTGGTAGGAAGTGGCTTGTTGTTGTGTGGAGTGGAGGTGACAGCAGTGTTGTCATTACTCTGCCTGGTAGGAAGTGGCTTGTTGTTGTGTGGAGTGGAGGTGACAGCAGTGTTGTCATTACTCTGCCTGGTAGGAAGTGGCTTGTTGTTGTGTGGAGTGGAGGTGACAGCAGTGTTGTCATTACTCTGCCTGGTAGGAAGGGGCTTGTTGTTGTGTGGAGTGGAGGTGACAGCAGTGTTGTCATTACTCTGCCTGGTAGGAAGTGGCTTGTTGTTGTGTGGAGTGGAGGTGACAGCAGTGTTGTCATTACTCTGCCTGGTAGGAAGTGGCTTGTTGTTGTGTGGAGTGGAGGTGACAGCAGTGTTGTCATTACTCTGCCTGGTAGGAAGGGGCTTGTTGTTGTGTGGAGTGGAGGTGACAGCAGTGTTGTCATTACTCTGCCTGGTAGGAAGTGGCTTGTTGTTGTGTGGAGTGGAGGTGACAGCAGTGTTGTCATTACTCTGCCTGGTAGGAAGTGGCTTGTTGTTGTGTGGAGTGGAGGTGACAGCAGTGTTGTCATTACTCTGCCTGGTAGGAAGGGGCTTGTTGTTGTGTGGAGTGGAGGTGACAGCAGTGTTGTCATTACTCTGCCTGGTAGGAAGTGGCTTGTTGTTGTGTGGAGTGGAGGTGACAGCAGTGTTGTCATTACTCTGCCTGGTAGGAAGTGGCTTGTTGTTGTGTGGAGTGGAGGTGACAGCAGTGTTGTCATTACTCTGCCTCGTAGGAAGTGGCTTGTTGTTGTGTGGAGTGGAGGTGACAGCAGTGTTGTCATTACTCTGCCTGGTAGGAAGTGGCTTGTTGTTGTGTGGAGTGGAGGTGACAGCAGTGTTGTCATTACTCTGCCTGGTAGGAAGTGGCTTGTTGTTGTGTGGAGTGGAGGTGACAGCAGTGTTGTCATTACTCTGCCTGGTAGGAAGTGGCTTGTTGTGTGGAGTGGAGGTGACAGCAGTGTTGTCATTACTCTGCCTGGTAGGAAGTGGCTTGTTGTTGTGTGGAGTGGAGGTGACAGCAGTGTTGTCATTACTCTGCCTGGTAGGAAGTGGCTTGTTGTTGTGTGGAGTGGAGGTGACAGCAGTGTTGTCATTACTCTGCCTGGTAGGAAGTGGCTTGTTGTTGTGTGGAGTGGAGGTGACAGCAGTGTTGTCATTACTCTGCCTGGTAGGAAGTGGCTTGTTGTTGTGTGGAGTGGAGGTGACAGCAGTGTTGTCATTACTCTGCCTGGTAGGAAGTGGCTTGTTGTTGTGTGGAGTGGAGGTGACAGCAGTGTTGTCATTACTCTGCCTGGTAGGAAGTGGCTTGTTGTTGTGTGGAGTGGAGGTGACAGCAGTGTTGTCATTACTCTGCCTGGTAGGAAGTGGCTTGTTGTTGTGTGGAGTGGAGGTGACAGCAGTGTTGTCATTACTCTGCCTGGTAGGAAGTGGCTTGTTGTTGTGTGGAGTGGAGGTGACAGCAGTGTTGTCATTACTCTGCCTGGTAGGAAGTGGCTTGTTGTTGTGTGGAGTGGAGGTGACAGCAGTGTTGTCATTACTCTGCCTGGTAGGAAGTGGCTTGTTGTTGTGTGGAGTGGAGGTGACAGCAGTGTTGTCATTACTCTGCCTGGTAGGAAGTGGCTTGTTGTTGTGTGGAGTGGAGGTGACAGCAGTGTTGTCATTACTCTGCCTGGTAGGAAGTGGCTTGTTGTTGTGTGGAGTGGAGGTGACAGCAGTGTTGTCATTACTCTGCCTGGTAGGAAGTGGCTTGTTGTTGTGTGGAGTGGAGGTGACAGCAGTGTTGTCATTACTCTGCCTGGTAGGAAGTGGCTTGTTGTTGTGTGGAGTGGAGGTGACAGCAGTGTTGTCATTACTCTGCCTGGTAGGAAGTGGCTTGTTGTGTGGAGTGGAGGTGACAGCAGTGTTGTCATTACTCTGCCTGGTAGGAAGTGGCTTGTTGTTGTGTGGAGTGGAGGTGACAGCAGTGTTGTCATTACTCTGCCTCGTAGGAAGTGGCTTGTTGTTGTGTGGAGTGGAGGTGACAGCAGTGTTGTCATTACTCTGCCTGGTAGGAAGTGGCTTGTTGTTGTGTGGAGTGGAGGTGACAGCAGTGTTGTCATTACTCTGCCTGGTAGGAAGTGGCTTGTTGTTGTGTGGAGTGGAGGTGACAGCAGTGTTGTCATTACTCTGCCTGGTAGGAAGTGGCTTGTTGTTGTGTGGAGTGGAGGTGACAGCAGCGTTGTCATTACTCTGCCTGGTAGGAAGTGGCTTGTTGTTGTGTGGAGTGGAGGTGACAGTTTGAGGCTGAGAAATGGCATCAGACAGGGAGAGAGGGCAGCAAGATGGATGAGTTTGACCAGCTCCACTGACTCACGGTGTTAGTTTGCATTTTAGCAGCTCGTCAGCGAGACTCTCTGGGCGCCTCGTTAGCAGGAGAAAGTTTTAGGAGACGTCGGTTTATGGAATTCACAGCACTTTGTCTGTGTGGCTGGTAGCTGCAGGCTGAACGTCTAAAGACACAAACACATCTCTTCTGGGTAGAGCCGCACCATTATGGCTTATAAGATTATAATCCTGATTATTTTTGCCAAATATTGTGCTTATGATTATTTGTTTCGGGTTCAGGAAGCCAAATAATTGTATTGCACCTCAACATATATTATTTGCACATTTTCAGTCACTCAGTGGCGTTTTGAGCCAGGCATAGCCTAGTGTAGCCTACGTACCTAGCCTAGTGTAGCCTACGTACCTAGCCTAGTGTAGCCTACGTACCTAGCTTAGTGTAGCCTACGTACCTAGCCTAGTGTAACCTGCGTACCTAGCCTAGTGTAGCCTATGTACCTAGCCTACGTACCTAGCCTAGTGTAGCCTACATACCTAGCCTAGTGTAGCCTATGTACCTAGCCTAGTGTAGCCTACGTACCTACTGTAGCTTAGTGTAGCCTACATACCTAGCCTAGTGTAGGCTGCGTACCTAGCCTAGTGTAGCCTACGTACCTAGCCTAGTGTAGCCTACGTACCTAGCCTAGTGTAGCCTGCGTACCTAGCCTAGTGTAGCCTGCATACCTAGCCTAATGTAGCCTACATACCCCTAGCCTAGTGTAGCCTGCGTACCTAGCCTAGTGTAGCCTACCATACCTAGCCTAGTGTAGCCTGCGTACCTAGCCTAGTGTAGCCTGCGTACCTAGCCTAGTGTAGCCTGCGTACCCTACGTACCTAGCCTAGTGTATGCGCAGTGGGATTCTCTTAGCTTCGCGGTTGTCTTCTCCTAAGCTCTTATGAACTCTCCTTCACATCCTTCCTTGACCTCCAGCGAGGTCAAAGAAAAGTGGCTATAGGAATATCAGTTAGGACGGATTTCTTTTGGACTATTCGACCGCAGCACAGGACTTTCTGGGGAATTGAAAAGAATGGAAAAGTAAACTCGCACGGTACGATGACTTGTGCAGGCGTACATCATGCTGCTTGCCACTGCTCTCTCCTCTCTCCCTGATCTCAGATCTCTGGAGTCTGCTCCTGCTCCCCGGCTGTCTTCCTAGAGAGAGAAACTGTTCTTCTTTCTCATCTCATGAATATTTACATTCTGAACTTCTCACTCTGTGTTCGCTCTGTGTGTCTTCTTCTTTCTTTCACATTTCTCTCTTTCTGACGTTCAGCGTTGCAGCACGGTGTCTCTGGCCACGGTAGCTCGGCTGCCTCTGTTGTTGCCAGAGAAATGGTTGCCAGGGTAACGTACAGTTAACAGCTGCTATTACCTTGGGTTCCCATCGAGGCTGAACTGTGAGAGGGGGGCAGAGAGGAGAGATGCCTCTCGCTTCGGCAGCGCTAGATCTAATGAGTGAAACCACCTCGGGATCCCCGGCTAATTAGCGCTAATTGGAACGGTCCAGTGTTAGCATGCAGGTCGTTTTCTTCTGAAGAGAGAGAGACGCTAAATTGAGGGAATCGACTTGTTCACCGCCTCCCGAGTCGGGGGGGCCTGTGCGTGTGTGAAAGAGCGTTTGAAGGCCAGCGGCTAACTGGGTGGCGTTTAGGCCCTTTGTGGCTTTATGGCCGGCTAATGAAGGCTCTCCCGAGATTGACGTGTCCAAGGCCCCTTTTTCTATTCCGTCCCAAGGCCAGTCCTCAGCTCCACAGCGTCCTCAGCTCCACAGCGTCTGTCTGCGCTTTATGACGGATCCTTACAGGCTGTTCAATCACAGCTACATGGCTCCACTCGCATCGATCACTGAACGACCGGAACGTGCGCTCGTCTCCTCGTCTTTGTCGAGCTGCATAATAGGAAGCGTTTTTCTGTGTCGGCACGTTCTCACATCTGACGGGTTACTTCACTGAAGCCTGGAAGACTCCCGCTGCATACTATATACAATGATAGAACCAAGGTGCAACCGTTGAAAGTTCATTTTGAGTTAAAATAATAAAAAATACAATGACTGAAATGCACTTATATAATAGTGATGAGTAAACTGGTACAACAAATATGAATAAATCATATAAATCTCCTGGATAGAGCGAGCAAATGGGAACCTCTTGTTTTTCATTTAAATACTTGGAAGCAGGGAGACGAGTCTGCTAAATAAGAAGATTTAATTGAAAATTGACTTCTTGAGGTGTGTTCTCGCGCCTCCCATTGATCTTCATTCTCCACCATCTTTTTCCCACCGCACCTCTATCTACCCATGCACCCACCTGACCCCCCCCCCCCCCCCCGATACACACACACACACACACACACACACACACACACACACACACACACACACACACACACACACACACACACACACACACCCTACCCCTCCTCCCTGCACCCGAAGGCTTATCGGTGTCACAAATGAAGATGGTCTGTCATTTTATTCGCTATAATCGCGCGGCTCTAATTGAGTTAGCCGTGGATTGAGAGAGGGAATTAGGGAGGGCGGAGTCAGACAGATGAATGGCTCTACAGTGTCATATCTCACTCTACATTATATCCATATCTATTATTATTATTCCCTCCCCCCGCTGTGAAATCTCCACATTCATTTCCCAGCAGTGATCCCATTTGCTGGCAGACATAAACGCTTCGTCTCCGCTTATTCGGAGCAAATTTGTAACGTTATCAGTCTCACAATACCGCAAATTAAATCAATTAGCCGTTAATGAAGTCTCCGGTGAGCTCTTTTGTGCGCCCCACCCCACCCCAATGCCACATTACAGCACACACACTGTGTGCACTAGAGTCCTCATTAACCAGGAAGCAGCTCATCTACAACCTTGTGTGTGTGTGTGTGTGTGTGTGTGTGTGTGTGTGTGTGTGTGTGTGTGTATATGTGTGTGTACGTGTCTGTGTGTGTGTGTGTGTGTGTGTGTGTGTGTGTGTGTGTGTATGTTGTATACGTGTGTGTGTGTCAGGGTGTGTGTGTGTGTGTATATGTTGTATACGTGTGTGTGTGTGTGTGTGTGTGTGTGTGTGTGTGTATGTTGTATACGTGTGTGTGTGTCAGGGTGTGTGTGTGTGTGTGTGTATATGTTGTATACGTGTGTGTGTGTGTGTCAGGGTGAGGCAGCGAGAGATGAAAGCAGCAGAGGAGGAGAGAGAGGTAGATCATCAGAAGAACCTTATTATTAAGTCTTTGATCCGTTCATTATCAGTCATCAATATTAGATAAGGCCAAGCCGGTCTTTAATCACGTCCTGCGTTAGACACCTCAGGTGAGCTGCTCAGTGCGCTCGGGTCCACTCAGCTGCACATCGCTTCGTCTACTCTGCGTAAGAATTGTAATTATTGTTCTCCCCCGCGATGCATCGTCAACTCAAAGATGCTTACTTGTGTTTTTCCTTGTTAAATTAAAAATCATTTAAACGCTGTTAATAATAAAACAGCTGTTGGCGATGTTGCTAACACAACTTGGTTGTTTGGTGTGTTCTTCTTCTTAATTCTTTCTGTAACGTCAGCATTGAGAAACTTCCAGCACAGCTAACAGTGGAGTTTGATATGAGAAAGTGTTTCAGGATGTCAAACATCAGCGGGAAAGTGATGGCTAGTGCTGCAGCTAACGATTACTTTCATTGTCGACTAATCTGACGATTATTTTCTTGAATCGATTAGTTGTTTGATCTAAATTGTTTTTTGAAAATTGTCGATCAGTGTTTCCCAAAACCCAAGACTCGCTTTCTATCTGGCTCTTTCTATTCAGTTGCTGCTCTCCACCTACAGTACACATATAACCCACAGCTGAATGCATGCTGTGTTGGTCAGAGGGCACTCTGGGAAATGTAGGAAATCGCTAATTAAAGCAGAAGTAGCTAGTTGAGGGAAAGCACGTACAGCAGCTACAGTAAAATCCAACACCATCTCAAAATAACATCACAGAATGATGATATCTAACAGTGTGAGAGGTATTATTATTAGGGGTGTCACGATACACTGAGTTCACGATACGATACGTATCACGATACTGGGTTCACGATAACGATACGATACGATACGATTTTAACAATATTTTTTTAAACTTGAATAATGACAATATATGACTGGAAAAGTAGTATTTTATTTGAAATGCACAAATACAAAACATGCTGTTGTGGGAAATTGTTATTACAATAACAACTAGAAAAAACATGAGATTGGAGATAAGGCTTATCTTGAAATAGAATGAGTTACACCGTCACTTAGATTTACTTTGAACTAAAAGGTTTCTCAGCAGTATAAATTCTCATTATGCATCTTCAGTTTTTCTTCAAACTCAAACAACAAGACTTTTCTTAGTCTATTTTTTATGCATCTTCAGTTTTTCCTGTCAAGTAAACAGTTTTGCCAGAAACTCAATTGAATGGTTTCTCTCCTGTATAACTTCTCATGTGTCTCTTCAGAGACTTGTTCAACTGAACTACGGTACTTTCCATACATTGAACTTCAACAAACAAAGACGTTTCTTTGTCTACTTTTGGAAAGAAAAAAAAAAAAAAAAAAAGTTTTTTTTTTTTTTTTTTTTTTTTTTTTCACGATATGAGATTTCATCTCAACGATACATATCGTGACGTTTTACTATCGCGAAATTTCGTGGGACGATATATTGTGACACCCCTAATTATTATACAATACAATACAATATTTTTTCAAATATATAGCAGCAAAATTACTACTGTAGTGATGACCTATTTTGATGTTATACTGTAAAAAATAATTCGCTAAATCATTTCATTTTGTCAAACTAGGGAATTCTGGGTCTTGGTTTCCCACTGAATGTGAAGCGGCTTCTCCGCAGGCTGGTAAATCATTCATGAAAGTGGGAAAGGAAGGTGATAGAAACAGTGAAATATGGCCGCCATTGGCCAGAGAAAGGGGGTAGTAGAGAGGAAGGAGTTAACGCCAATGGTCGTTATTCCAACTCGTCTGACAGATTTACACAAACTCCTACATGGTTGCCTTTAAGTAGCAAGGACAACCAATTCAATAAATGCCCATTAGTCTGGGAGAAGTGCCAGACAGGGCTAAAAGCAGCACGTTGGTGCAAGACTGTTTAGCTGGCCAGTCTCCCTCGTATGCTGTACTGCAGACAGCTCACCTGCAGCCTGTCTGTACTGCAGACAGCTCACCTGCAGACTGTCTGTACTGCAGACAGCTCACCTGCAGTCTGTCTGTACTGCAGACAGCTCACCTGCAGCCTGTCTGTACTGCAGACAGCTCACCTGCAGTCTGTCTGTACTGCAGACAGCTCACCTGCAGCCTGTCTGTACTGCAGACAGCTCACCTGCAGTCTGTCTGTACTGCAGACAGCTCACCTGCAGTCTGTCTGTACTGCAGACAGCTCACCTGCAGTCTGTCTGTACTGCAGACAGCTCACCTGCAGCCTGTCTGTACTGCAGACAGCTCACCTGCAGCCTGTCTGTACTGCAGACAGCTCACCTGCAGTCTGTCTGTACTGGAGACAGCTCACCTGCAGACTGTCTGTACTGCAGACAGCTCACCTGCAGCCTGTCTGTACTGCAGACAGCTCACCTGCAGCCTGTCTGTACTGCAGACAGCTCACCTGCAGCCTGTCTGTACTGCAGACAGCTCACCTGCAGACTGTCTGTACTGCAGACAGCTCACCTGCAGCCTGTCTGTACTGCAGACAGCTCACCTGCAGCCTGTCTGTACTGCA
>NC_139645.1:16612819-16632819 GCF_964638095.1 Poromitra crassiceps | reverse complement strand
GGGGAGATGGAAGGAACCACAGAGAACACTGTGGGAGGGATGTGGTGTGGTGGGGGGTGAGATGGAAGGAACCACAGAGAACACTGTGGGAGGGGTGTGGTGGGGGGTGAGATGGAAGGAACCACAGAGAACACTGTGGGAGGGGTGTGGTGGGGGGGGAGATGGAAGGAACCACAGAGAACACTGTGGGAGGGGTGTGGTGGGGGGGGGGAGATGGAAGGAACCACAGAGAACACTGTGGGAGGGGTGTGGTGGGGGGTGAGATGGAAGGAACCACAGAGAACACTGTGGGAGGGGTGTAGTGGGGGGTGAGATGGAAGGAACCACAGAGAACACTGTGGGAGGGGTGTGGTGGGGGGGGTGAGATGGAAGGAACCACAGAGAACACTGTGGGAGGGGTGTGGTGGGGGGTGAGATGGAAGGAACCACAGAGAACACTGTGGGAGGGGTGTGGTGGGGGTGAGATGGAAGGAACCACAGAGAACACTGTGGGAGGGGTGTGCGGTGTGAGAGCAGAGAGATTTGAAGTGAGCAGAATGTGTGATGAGGAAATGAACAGATGCATAATTCAGAGAGGTGAGAGAAGACTTGTGGAGATCAAGGTGATGAACGGCAGCTTTTAATGTGACACTGATGCCTTTACTGTACCGTCACAACCAATCAGAGAGAGAGAGAGCGGGGGGGGATGAGAGAGGAGGGGCAGGAGAGGGAGAGAGAGGGGGGAGGAGAGGGGGGCAGGATTGGGCGTGGACAGAGCGCTGAGGAGTGCAGGCAGAGAAAAGCAAATTGGGGAAAGTGCAGAAGACAGGATGATGTGATGGGGAGGAAGAGAGGGAGGAAGATGAATGTGAATGGGTCTCTGAGATGTTGTGGGGTCAAAACAGGGGTGACAGAGGAGGAGGAGGAGGAGGAGGAGAAGTGAGAGAGAAGTTTAGGTCCAAATGCACTGGATGTGACTTTTGAGCCAGGAGACTTTAAGCATAAACACAAAGCCACTTCACCTGACGCTGCCACATGGTTTGTTTTCACATAACCATCGGGGGAACGGAGTCACTCAGGAAGCCGTTTCAAAGGGCAGGCACTTTCCAAAAATACCTGGCAGGTGATTGGATTAACCATGTGTCTGTCATGTCTATCACGATCTCGTTATCGCTGCCATCACACCTAAAGCCCGCCCATACCTGCCTCATATACCATGCGGCCCAAGGCGAAGTGCGCATGTGTGCCATGACGTATTCCATGACGTCTCTCACCCCTCCCACCATCGGGCGCTTCGGGCAGATGCCCAGTGGCCTGGCATGGCATTGCCTGCACACACAAAAAAACAAAAAAACAAAACAAAGATTTATTTATTTTTTCAATATCGATACTTGGCGTCCAAATATCGATACAATATCGTCAGGCAAAATATTGCGATACTATGGTGTATCGATTTTTTTCCCCCACCCCTAGAGTCCACACATCCCACCCCACACTCTGCTGCCAGCCGGGGGGAGTGTGTTTGTGTTTGTGTTTTTGATTTTGGTATTTGTGCATACGTCGGCACAAACCAGCGGGTAGCTTCCTCATCTGAGGGTTTTCCTCCTGGTTTTGCTTATGAACACATTTAGCATGCAGGCAGCTTCAAAGGTGAAAGTGTGCAGCGTGCTGAGTGGATCTGACGTGGAAGTGATCGCTGGGAACAACTCAATCGCACACAATAAAACAGCATTTTAACGTGTCTGCAAACCAGGATGTAGAATATCAATGTGAATTTGAAACAGATCGTCAGCAAACAAACAAACAAACAAACAAACAAACAAAAAACACCGGTTCATTTGAAAACCTTGCTGCCTTTCCAACTTAAACGCAAATAAAACAACTTTAACAACGTGATTATGTTTGGGTGATGATGGGTTTGGGTGAGGCTTAAAGAACAAAAACACGCTAAATGTGACTGATGGTTGAAATATAGACTTTGGAAAGTGGGAGTTGAACCTGGCTCTCCGGTGTGAAAGGCAATACTACAGTATAGTATCAGTGGACTGTAGAAACAGTAAGATGCTGACATGTTATTCTGTGGAGCAGGATGCTGGCACACATGTGGAGGCTGTTAGCATGGTCCCATCAGGATGCCTTACAGAATGATACCAGCACTCTCATGACTCTCTCTGTCTTCTCATTTCTTCATCCTGTTTCATCATCAGCCTCTCATGTCACATTTCATCTTCTGGGTACAGGAAGTGACAGGCTTTTATCTCACCTCTACCCACGTCACATTCATCTCCCCATCTCTCTCCTCCCCCCCCCTGTGCTACCTCTCTCTCCCCTGTGCTACCTCTCTCTCCCTCACACCCAGCTATGGTCTCTCTCCTCCCCCCTGTGCTACCTCTCTCTCCCCCGTGCTACCTCTCTCTCCCCTGTGCTACCTCTCTCTCCCTCACACCCAGCCATGGTCTCTCTCTCTCCCCCCTGTGCTACCTCTCTCTCCCTCACACCCAGCCATGGTCTCTCTCTCTCCCCTGTGCTACCTCTCTCCCCCCTGTGCTACCTCTCTCTCCCTGACACCCAGCCATGGTCTCTCTCTCCTCCCCCCCGTGCTACCTCTCTCTCCCTGACACCCAGCCATGGTCTCTCTCCCCCCGTGCTACCTCTCTCTCCCTGACACACAGCCATGGTCTCTCTCCTCCCCCCCCTGTGCTACCTCTCTCTCCCTCACACCCAGCCATGGTCTCTCTCTCTCCCCCCCTGTGCTACCTCTCTCTCCCTGACACCCAGCCATGGTCTCTCCTCCCCCCCCTGTGCTACCTCTCTCTCCCTGACACCCAGCCATGATCTCTCTCTCTCCCCCTGTGCTACCTCTCTCTCCCTGACACCCAGCCATGGTCTCTCTCTCCCCCCCGTGCTACCTCTCTCTCCCTGACACCCAGCCATGGTCTCTCTCTCCCCCCTGTGCTACCTCTCTCTCCCTGACACCCAGCCATGGTCTCTCTCTCTCCCCCCTGTGCTACCTCTCTCTCCCTGACACCCAGCCATGGTCTCTCTCTCCCCCCTGTGCTACCTCTCTCTCCCTGACACCCAGCCATGGTCTCTCTCTCTCCCCCCTGTGCTACCTCTCTCTCCCTGACACCCAGCCATGGTCTCTCTCTCTCCCCCCTGTGCTACCTCTCTCTCCCTGACACTCAGCCATGGTCTCTCTCCCCCCCCATGCTATCTCTCTCCCTCACACTCAGCCATGGTCTCTCCTCCCCCCCCCACCCCTGTGCTACCTCTCTCTCCCTGACACCCAGCCATGGTCTCTCTCCTCCCCCCCGTGCTACCTCTCTCTCCCTGTCTGTCCCAGCGTCTCTGCTACTCGCTGGGAGGGAGACGTCCTTTGTACCGCGCAGATGAAATAACGAAGGACGATAACGAGGATGATGAAATAACGAGGGGAGTGTCGTCTTTGCTCTTTCTATATTCTCCTCCCCCCCAACTCTCTCTCTCTCTCCCTGTCAAAATGTCCCTGATGGAGCTCTCGTGTGGAACAGCCTGGGGGGTGGGGGGTTCACTTCCTGGAATGAGGAGTCTGGACACCGCCGCTCGCATCATGCACCCATCATCCATAACCTCTGCCTTCATCTTTCCTTCCTCGCTGTGTCTGCCTCGAACCCACGCCCTCGCTCGCCCTCTTTCCTCGTTCTCTTAACATGAGAAAGGACCATTTTAGAATTTTAGGATTGAAATATCTCTCTTCAAAATCTCCCCCCCCCATGACTCTTCCCAGACCCCCCGAAACGCACCCCCCACACTTCCCCTACAAACTAGCGTCTGTCACTGGAGCGTGGCTTAAGGTGTCGGGAGTGAGGTTTTACTCCCTGCATAGCACGGTCGCTGGTTGCCGCTAGATACGTACTGTGAAACTCTCATGCTAATTCGTGCATTAAGTGATCCTGATTGGTCGAAACCACTCGGGGACCCGGCGGATCCCCGGGACGAGCCGTCTGGATGGTTTCCTGTTGGCGTGTTACAATTACAGGACGGCGTGACACGTCAGTTAGCCCGGTGTGACACGTCAGTTAGCCCGGTGTCTCCATGGGAAAAGCCCTCAGAGATGCTGTCAGACACGGAGGTAATCCCACTTGGAGACCCGCTGGTGATTTTGTTCTGTCGTCGGCGCCGTGCGCTTAGCCTGAAGTAGATCATTAGCATGGGGAGTCTTGGGCAGAGTGTTCGTTCTCCTAACAGTTGTCAGACATTTTGCTATGGTCTGCTCTCAGGGTGCAGAGGGAATAGTAGACCCAGGGAGGTTTCCTTTTTATGAATGTGTATCCTCAATATGTCCAGAGTGCCCTGTCTCTATGGTAACTGAGGTGTGCATAGTGTGTGTCTGAGAGAGAGAGAGAGAGAGAGAGAGAGAGAGAGAGTGAGTGAGAGAGAGTGAGTGTGTATATCCTCCTGCATCTCAGGCGGTCACATTTTCAACCCCGTTTGTTTGTTTGTTTGTTTGTCCACAGGATATCTCAAAAAGTTATCAACAGATTTATTTGCACAAAGGTTTGTAGTAGAAATGTTGGTTATGATCCAACTTTCCAACTTAGAAGTGATTCCCTTTAGTTTCCACACCCACTAGCCAAAATGGGGCATGGTAATGGGCGTGGCCAATCACATTTTGAGTTCATCACATCACAGGAACCTATGTTAATAAGCCACCAGCCAAATTTGAAAGATGATGAACGTCGCAAAGTATATAAATTTAGGTTTGACAGTCATGGCAAAAGTGATGAGAATCAATTAGATTTTAGAGTGTATTTTCTCCCGCGGACTGTGTGGGCGTGTCCCGTCTGCAGCAGAGGAGACCTGCTGGAGGAGACCTGCTTGGAGGAGACCTCTCTCTCCGTTAACGGAGAGAGAGAGAGAGAGAGAAGGAGAGAGAGAGAGAGAGAGAAGGAAAGAGAGATAGAGTGTGTGTGTGTGTGTGTGTTCGCGCGTTGCTCGACGCATAGCACAGACAGAGAGGGTTTACAGAGAGGAAGAGATATCTGCGCTGCGAGTGCACAGCACTACTGTGTGTGTCAGTGTGTGTGTGTGCGCGTGCGTGCATGTGTGTGATTCAATTAAATCTTATGACGTGATAAGATCCTGCATTTTAGCACCGCGCGCACCGCTCTCTTCAATGAGGAAATGGAAATCCAGACCTTGTAGAAAAGTGGCGATTTTAAGGCTTTGGGTTGAAAGTAATGGCTCATACTTTCTGAGCCACACAATTACTCACATAAGACCCTAAATAACATACGGTAGTTAGAATGTTTTTGTGGATTTTGGTTTCCAGGGACTTTAACTACAACCATGTAAACAACCATGTACGAGTTGGCTGAATTTTGATGTTTGCTAAACGTTAAGTTACCTGGCATGTGGCGTGTGTGCGCGCGCATGTGACGGCCCAGTGAAAGCCTTAAAGTGGTATTTCACTTTGGTAAAATATTTGCACAAATTAGCACACTTACCTCCATGTGAATTCATAATTAGCACACTTACCTCCATGTGAATTCATAATTAGCTGCTGGCAATAGCCGATCAATATTGAACGCTCCCACGGGTGATTTACCCTCCTCCCCTGCATGCCGAATGCTTTGGGAATATAAGTTTAGATTTGTACTTCTATCAAGGAACCGGATAGAAAACAGGATTGTAACATTCTTGAATCTATTATTCTACAAATAACGTTTAATATTCTTTCTGAGTTTGGGTTGGATCCTGTAGTTTGTTTAAAAAAAAAGACTAAGGCTGCTCTCTCACTGGTGAACGATTGCCCCCCTCCCCTCTCCCCCGCTGGTCAGCTTTCACATTACAGCATTTCTTCCGCGCTCGGAAACGGAACAGAGTGCACTTGCATCATCAACTATTGCCGGGACTTTATCGTCGCCCGTTTGTTGTCTATGTGGTTCGGAACGGTTGGCTTTCACACTCGCAAGTGTTCTGTGCCCGGGCACGCCATAGCGCTCCCCAGACCACCTTTTCAAATGGATCCTGTCACGGTTCCCTGCTGCGCACCCCGGGCGCAGAACGGAACGGAGCACAACGTTCACACTCGTCAAATGTTCCAAAACTGGGGTCAATTTGGGGACAAGTGTGCTCAGGAACGGTACCGGGGCGCCAGTGAGAAAGCACCCTTAATTAACATAGAGAAAATGAGCGCCCGTGTGCAGATGCCTCAGTCGACATGCAGCTAGGCCTATTGCTGTGCAAAATGTCAACCAAAATTGCACGCGGATGTGGCAGGTGGAGACGTCTTCCTCACCATTCCCCTCACAGTAGTGTGAAATCATGTGTTATTTTGCACTACAATGCGATCAGCACACAATGTGTTCGCAGAGCTTTTCAGAAACTGTCTCCTCTGTGTTTCACGAGCCAGGAAGCACGGAGGAACGAGAGCCGAACCACTTGACAGCATCATAAAGTGCCAGGCTTGTCTGCAGTCATGACAGTGAGCTCTCCAAAATATACCAAGAAATATGCAGATGTGTATGGTCTGTGTCTGTGTCTCTGTGTCTGTGTATTGTCTGTGTCTCTGTGTCTGTGTGTCTGTGTCTCTGTGTCTGTGTGTCTGTGTGTCTGTGTCTGTGTCTCTGTGTCTGTGTATTGTCTGTGTCTCTGTGTCTGTGTGTCTGTGTCTCTGTGTCTGTGTGTCTGTGTGTCTGTGTCTGTGTCTCTGTGTCTGTGTATTGTCTGTGTCTCTGTGTCTGTGTGTCTGTGTCTCTGTGTCTGTGTGTCTGTGTGTCTGTGTCTGTGTCTCTGTGTCTGTGTGTCTGTGTGTCTGTGTGTCTGTGTCTCTGTGTCTGTGTCTCTGTGTCTGTGTCTGTGTGTCTCTGTGTCTGTGTGTCTGTGTGTCTCTGTGTCTGTGTCTGTATGTCTGTGTCTGTATGTCTGTGTCTGTGTGTCTGTGTCTCTGTGTCTGTGTGTCTGTGTCTCTGTGTCTCTGTGTCTGTGTCTGTATGTCTGTGTCTGTGTGTCTGTGTCTGTGTGTCTGTGTCTCTGTGTCTGTGTGTCTCTGTGTCTGTGTATGGTCTGTGTCTCTGTGTCTGTGTATTGTCTGTGTCTCTGTGTCTGTGTGTCTGTGTCTCTGTGTCTGTGTGTCTCTGTGTCTGTGTCTGTATGTCTGTGTCTGTATGTCTGTGTCTCTGTGTCTGTGTGTCTGTGTCTGTGTGTCTGTGTGTCTGTGTCTCTGTGTCTCTGTGTCTGTGTCTGTATGTCTGTGTCTGTGTGTCTGTGTCTGTGTGTCTGTGTCTCTGTGTCTGTGTGTCTGTGTCTCTGTGTCTGTGTCTGTATGTCTGTGTCTGTGTGTCTGGGTCTGTGTCTCTGTGTCTGTGTGGCTGTGTCTGTGTCTCTGTGTCTGTGTGTCTGTGTCTCTGTGTCTGTGTCTCTGTGTCTGTGTGTCTGTGTCTCTGTGTCTGTGTGGCTGTGTCTGTGTCTCTGTGTCTCTGTGTCTGTGTGTCTGTGTCTCTGTGTCTGTGTCTGTGTCTCTGTGTCTGTGTCTCTGTGTCTGTGTCTCTGTGTCTGTGTGTCTGTGTCTCTGTGTCTGTGTGTCTGTGTGTCTGTGTCTCTGTGTCTGTGTATTGTCTGTATCTGTGTATTGTCTGTGTCTCTGTGTCTGTGTATTGTCTGTGTCTCTGTGTCTGTGTATGGTCTGTGTCTCTGTGTCTGTATTGTCTGTGTCTCATATTGTCTGTGTCTATTGGCAAAGTCAAGCCTTTATTCAGCCAATCAGTGCTCCCAACTGAGCATAATTAGTATGAAGCATGTAGGGCAGCAGGAGAATGATAAGTGCCTGTGACAGCCGGGGTCAGAACAGAACAGAGCAGAGGCACGGGGCAAACAGGTCCTTCCAAGGTCATAAATTGGCTGTGAAATTAAAAACGAGGGGCCAAAAAAAGGCCCTTGATAATTAAGAATAGATTTTTATTTTTTGCATTTGACCCCTATTGACTCATGAATGACACTGTTGGCCCCTGTGAGCCACCGTAGATGATTTGTACGTAGGGCTGGGTAAGAATAAAAAATAAATAGATTTTCCCGATACAAATCAATATTCATTTGAAGGAATTGATATTGATTCATAAATCCGAATATTGGTCTTTTAATATAATACCTTTTCCTGTGGATGCTTGACGTTTTAACCCCATACGCCTATTTCACATTACACCCAAATCAGCCATTTTGTGTCTAAAATGCAGGAAGTAAAACGATATAAAAATTAACCTGGCATGCTGCTGTTACAAAATTTGTATACAATTTAATTGTATGCTGCTGATATAAATATACAATTTATATCAGCAGCAGCAAAAATGCAGGTCCGATACACACATAATTCTAGCTTTGATGTTGTTGTTGCTCGACCCACTTTGAGTCGCCGGTTTCTGTTGATGTGAAGAATAATGTTCAGATAGAGGGATGCTCTCATGACCCGGCTGCTGTCAGCAGCATGGATTATATCAACTCCCCATCGTCATCACATCCAGTCGAGAACATAGGCTCTGCCTGGAAAAAATATGGAATTTTAAAATGCAAAGCGTGTAGGAACCCTGCCAATCATCTCACTCACATGTTGTTATTTTTGTCGCTGTGAAGAACAATCCTCATCATACAGTGATATGACCTAGTTAGCAGGGATACAATCTGTGGAGATCGTATTGAACACCAGACAAAATCTTCAAAACAAATCAAGGCGTGCAAAAAAACTGCATTTTCTAAATTGAAAATGTGTACGAACCCTAGAGAGAGACAGAGAGAGAGGGAGGAGAGATGGAGAAATATGAGAGAGTAATGTGTGTGTGAATGTCTTCCAGGGCAGAAGCCACCATCAGCCCCGCCCAAGGTGACTCCTCTCCAGGCTGCTGCTGTCAGCTCTGCTGATTTATAACTTATTGGAGAGGGGATGGGTGGGGAGCGGGGGTGGTGGTGCTCCTGCCCTGGGGGGCCCTGTAGCTCTTGTCCCATGTGTGCAGCAGTGATGGAGGTCCCTCTGTCCCCTCTGACAGGCAACCCTGCTCCCCAGAGACTCGTCCTGTCACCGGGGTGCTGCCACAGCCAGCCCCAGCCCGTAGCATTCTGAAGCTAATGGCTACATTATGAGGCTGTTAGTGCTGGCCCCGCTCTGCTCTGCACCGGCCCGCGCCATTAAAGCCCCATCAGTACAGGCCGTTGAGCTATATATTAAAGGAACACTCTGCCGATTTTCAACCAGTTTGTATCATTACAAAATCAGTAGTATGGAGACACTGCGGGGGCGCGTCACAGTTCGAAAGCCACGCCCAACGTTGGGGAAACCTGGATCGCAGTTCAAAGGCAAAATTGGCCTGTAAAGCTCCCCGCTGTCAGATGAAAAGAAGCGGCTGGCAACTGCACATGTGTTGGAGGATGCATGGTGCTAGTCTCAGGCTCTCTCCAGATCGCCAGGGTGGAGGGGGTGGAGCAGCGACCGGGGCAGCAGGGCAAAAAATTGGCCCAGTGCAATTGGGGAGAAAATATATATATATATATTTTTTTACGGGAGGAACTTTGAGCCTGACAAGGTGTTTCCTGTTTTAAAACAGACAAATCTGTCGAAGAAGTATTTCAGCACACTGCCTCCAACAGAAGGTACATTGAAAAAAAAAACACGAAACTTAATGGCCTCCATCAATGTCATTTTTCATTAATGTTACTCCAATAAAGCAGGATAAATGATCCCACACAGTGGCCTGATGTGACGTGAAATAATTCGACATTTTCCAGTAACGTTACTTAATTTAATGACCAAGAAGATAATATACTGATATTAATTTAACTGCATAGCCTATTTAAAAATCTGAAATAGAGCTATGCTTTTCAGACTAGTTTGAGTGACTGACGTGACAATTGCTGTTAAAGTGAATTGATGCTAAGTTAAATATGTTACAAATTACAAATCAGTGAGATTTAATTGATGATTTTTTTTTTTACATTTGCTGTCTGTGCAGCCCACCACACAACAACAGCCATGTTTAATTCAAGGAAAATGACGATAGTTTATGGAAGTGAAGTGGAGAGCTTTGCAAGAGTAGATAACAAAAGTGCAGGCATCTTGCTTTGCAGAATTTCAACAAACGATTTCATCAAATGTGGCACAGGCGTCTATTCCCAACGTTGTCGTGTCACCGCAGAGTCCATCCTGGGAAGGACATGGGAAGTCAGAGGAGATAACAGGCTAAATACACTGTCACAATCCATTCAGGCTCTTCTCACAGCCGCACGTACCCACACGTCCCATCCGATGAGCACGAGCGATGTGAGTGCGCTCAGCACATCGCCTGTGGAATATCTCACCACCCTCCTCTCTACCGTCGCATCTCTCCGAGCCTCTCCTATAGGGATTTGACGACAGCTGACACAAAATGACAAGTGACACTATCGAGCAAACGCTCGTCGCTGTTCCAGAGGAGGCTTGCGAGTGGACATTCTAATTTGGAGGACAGCTTACATCATCACTCTCATCTCCTCAGGGGAGGAGGAGTTTGGACTTTACAGAAGTCAGCGGAAGTTACTCTGCCGTTGTGTGTAAAGTCTGAAACTGTGCCCAGTGCAGATAGTGTGACAGGGAGGCCTGGATGAGACAGCACATTTCCTGGAGTGTGCATGACTGTGCATGACTGTGCAGGGCTGTGCATGACTGTGCATGACTGTGCAGGGCTGTGCATGATTGGGCTGTGCATGACTGTGCATGACTGTGCATGACTGTGCAGGGCTGTGCATGATTGGGCTGTGCATGACTGTGCATTACTGTGCATGACTGTGCATGACTGCATGACTGTGCATGGTTGTGCATGACTGTGCATGACTGTGCATTACTGTGCATGACTGTGCATGACTGTGCATTACTGTGCATGACTGTGCATGGTTGTGCATGACTGTGCATGGCTGTGCATGACTGTGCATGGTTGTGCATGGCTGTGCATGACTGTGCATGGTTGTGTATGACTGTGCATGACTGTGCATGGTTGTGCATGACTGTGCATGGTTGTGCATGACTGTGCATGACTGTGCATGGTTGTGTATGACTGTGCATGACTGTGCATGGTTGTGCATGACTGTGCATGGTTGTGCATGACTGTGCATGACTGTGCATGAGTGTGCATGGTTGTGCATGACTGTGCATGACTGCATGACTCTGAATGGTTGTGCATGACTGTGCATGACTGTGCATGAGTGTACATGGTTGTGCATGCCTGTGCATGGTTGTGCATGACTGTGCATGAGTGTGCATGAGTGTGCATGACTGTGCATGGTTGTGCATGGTTGTGCATGATTGTGTATGACTGTGCATGGTTGTGCATGACTGTGCATTGGATAAGTTACTCTGAAAATGTCAGAGCCAGTCCTCCTGATTCATGACCAATTTGCTGCCCTAGGCAAAATCTTAGCTGGTGCTCTTATATCACAGCCAATTCCAGCACCAATGTTCATACACTCCCACTTGGCAGACTGTAGTAGAGATGTGCAGAGAACGCGATCTGTGTCTGTATTTGTTGAGGCAGCAAAATTATGTGTACCGTAAATTCCGGACTATAAGACGCACCGGTCTATAAGCCGCACCTTCAAAGGTGACTATTTTTTTCTTCTATAAGCCGCACCGGACTATAAGCCGCGGGTGTTTTGATGTTTAATTACCATATGTAAGGCTTCGTGCACAGAGGGGATTGTCGGGAATGGATGGCTGTTTGGGGAAGCTCCCATTTATTAACATTTCAACAAAACAAAAGTCAGGTCACTAATCCCCAGACAAAATCACACATTGTGGTATTTTTTGTTTTTTTTACAGTGCACACAGTGTCCGCGGTGTGGTGAAAAGAGGGCAAGAGAGGAAATTAAAACAGAAGTGGATTTATAGTTAGAAAGAGTGCTAAAGAAGAGAGAGTTCCGTTTTTTATTTTTTTATTTTAGTTACCCACAGTACTATTGACCAGTCCAACTCAAAAGATATTCGGCAGTTTCACTTTGAGCTCTTGTTCCGCCGCTGTCCATCAATGGTTATGACGAGTCTCGCTGGGTACAGTACGCCAAAGCGATATCCATTGACTCGATGATGCTGTTGTATGTTGCGCGTTTCTGTTGCACCAACGCGGAGGTCCTGCCGGGACGAAAAAGCGCGTACCCTCCCAGGTGAGGGGCTTCTTCCCCGCAGCCTGGAGGATGAGTTGACGGTCGGGCCAGCGGAGTAGGCAGATGAAGATGGCCCTCGGTGGCAGGCCGGAAAGAAAGAAGAAAGGAGGAGGAGGAGAAACCGCCACCTCCACAGCCAGCCACCTCACACACCCCAACTGTTTAATAGTGCCCGGCTCGCATGCCTCTCGGTCGGCTGGCCGGACAATATATGCACCCCGCTGCAGCAGCACCTTCGGGAGGTTTTCTCACTGTGTTCGGGACTTCGGCTCTAACTCGGCCAGATGGCTGGACACGAGTGAAACTCTTCACGGTTGCATTATTTTCTTTAGTGAGTGAGTGGATGGACTTCTGCACGTTTTCAAACTTGTTTTCAAGCTGCTCAAAACCTCTGAGCGATGTCGGACTTAATCGATAGTGTTTCACGGAGTAAAAGTTTAGCCCAAGCGGTGTATCTCCAGCCTCCAGCAGGTGAGTCATTTCCTCATTCATGGCGTGATTGCTTCGTCTTTTTCTTTCTGCTTACCTGTGTTGTGTTATGTTATGTTATGTTATGTTGTTAAAAGAGGGCAAGAGAGGAAATTAAAACAGAAGTGGATTTATAGTTAGAAAGAGTGCTAAAAAAGAGAGATTTTTTTTTTTTTTTGGAAAAAATCCATAGATAAGACGCACCGTTATATAAGCCGCAGGGGGCAAAAAAGGCCAAAAAACGGGAAAAAAGCCGCGGCTTATAGTCCGGAATTTACGGTATTTGTATTTGAATAAAAGTGGAAATAGGTGTAACAATCCTATTTTTCTTTTTATTGCACTTATATTTTTATTATACCAGCAGAATACACCCGTCCCTGTGTGACTGGCCATTTAGTCAGGCCTCGCTCACAGAGTTGGCATGCAGCCTCTCCTCTCCTCTCTCCCCAGAGGGTTTTCATAGTCCACTTCCCTGGCTGATTCCAACTCTGTTCAGGTGTGCACCCTCAAGTGGCTTCCATCAGTAGCTAACGAATGGAGCTCTCCGTGGTGCTGAAACTGTGTTCACTCATTTTGGCCACTAATTAGCCTAATGATCTAATTCAAAAATCCGGATCCATTAGGTCACCTGCAGGGGTGGTCTGTAAACACTTCCTGAAAGATTCAGCGCAATCACACGTAAACTGTTAAAACTGTTAACCTAAGTGTTGAAATGAGTGTTCTTCAATCAACCATTTTCCAAAGGAAGGTTCCCACAGCAGGTTCACAGCAGACCAGAATATTCTTTGCATCAAGATACAGACGAGGAAAACAGAGGCATTTAAGACAAGGATTTAGGGGCGAAAGAAAAGGTTGAAGTAACACAGTGGGATTAGTAACTGTAATGCAAATACTGCATTTTAAATTGTAATCCCTTACATTACTGTTACTGGAAAGAGCAATCCCTATTATGGGACCTGCTGGGCTGAGCTCACTGTGTCCGTCAGATCTGTCTGTAGTGACGGGTTCAGACCCGCGGGCCACTGTGACCATCATGCTGCTAAAGGTCAGGGCCCTCTGGTGGCTCTGATGAACATGTTCGCTCAGTGACTGAGACCAGGGTTGCCAGGTCTGCGGTTTTCCTGTGGAATTGGGCTACTTTTGAAGTGTTGCCGCGGGTTGAATCTTTGTCCGCTGGTTGGATAGACCTGTTTTGCATGTAAAGTATATATCTGATTACGGGTTTCTCCAATATACTGCTGTCTGATCGCGCTGCTCGCCTCATCTGATGCTCCTTTCACAAGGAGTGGAGGGATCGCTTAATGCTCAGTGCTCACTCACCATGCTCTGTCTATATCTCTCACTCACTTTCTCTCTCTCTCTCTCTCTCTCTCACACTCAGCGTGCTCTCTCTATCTCTCACTCACTTTCTCTCTCTCTCTCTCTCTCTCTCTCTCACTCAGCTCTCTCTCTCTCAATTCAATTCAATTCAATTCAAAGGGCTTTATTGGCATGATAAGGTGCATCTTACATTGCCAAAGCATACATTAGCAACATTTAGCAATTACAAAGAATCAAAAACAGAAAACAAGACATTTTGTTACCCAGTAACATAAATCACAAAATCTGAAGATATTCAGAAGATACAGTTAGAGCTTCTCTCTAACTGTAGAGAGAGACAGAAGTTACCCCATTGAGAGGATAGCCTAAATAATGGCCATTCTATTCATAGGTTAATGGTGTTACTTTGTTGATATACAATACATTTGGTAATGATAGCAATGCTGTGGGACTTTAAAAGCAGTTTATACCATATGGTTTGGCAGAGGCATATTTTGATTTCGTATTGCGCTGATTTTTGGGCTGGTTTTATTAGCCGTTCGGCTGGATGGGTTGGCCATTGTGCTGGTTTTGTCAAACAGACCTGGAAACCCTGACTCAGACTGAGGCTCGGCCTATAGAGAGGCAAAGTGGAACGTCACTTCCTGCTTCAGCACTGTACCAGAGATTTTCATCCGCCATTTATTTTCCCATAGACATTTCGTAAAATGCTTATAAAATAGTTGTACTTCATCGAACCAAACGGTTCAGCTAACCCTATAATCGGGAGAGACCATAGAACATTTCACTCCGACCAAAACTTAAAAAAAACATTGAAAAAATATTTTCTTTAAACCCGATTTTTTTTAACGTTTTGGTCCCAGTGAAATGTTATGCGATCTCTCCTGTTTCTAAATATATCTGTACCGTTTGGTTTGAACCAGTAAAACTATTTTTATCCGCATTTTATGAAATGTGGATGGGAAAATAAATGGCGGATGAAAATCTCTGGTACAGTGCTGAAGCAGGAAGTAGGCGGTCACTTTGCCTCTCTATAGATAGCAAGGACACAGGATGCCCATGGTGAAGATTATGTTGATTCTGAAGGCGTGCCTCTGACACCGTTGGTGGATGATAATGATGACAATGAGTGACGATGATGATGATGATGAATGATGAAGGCAGCGCTAGGTGCCTTGCTCAGCTGCACCCTGGCAGCAGCTGTTGAGACACTAGCCTGGTAACGTGATCTCACATTCTGTTTGGCTCTCCGTATCAGTCTGGACTCCAAGCCGTCCACAGTCATTTCAGTGGGTGGGAGTACTTGACAAATAACTCATTGACAGACAACTCATTCAGCCAATCAGCATCACCAAATCCAGTCCTTCAACGTCGCATGATTGGCCCGTGGACTTTGTAATTTTACCAGGCTATTCTCAGCCTACATATCGTCAGAAAGTGACTTTAGCCGGCTGATGGATGATGATGACAATGGTGAGGATGATGAAGGTGATGATGGATGGTGGATGCTAAAGACGATAGCGCTAACTGTGATGACGGTGTTGTTTCCCCCGCGCTACACAGCTAGCGGCTACACAGCTACACACACAGCCACACACACAGCTACATGCAGCTACATACACAACCACACACAGCTACACACACAGCTGCACACACAGCTACATGCAGCTACACACACAACCACACACATCTACACACAGCTGCACGGCTAGCAGCCACGCGGCGCTCCGCTGCCATCCGGGCTCCCATACATCATCCCTCTGTGCTCGCGCCCACCGTGGCCCTCTACAGGTGTACCACCCCAACTGCTACAATAACCTCATCTGTCCTCATTATGTCCACATCATTACACACACACGCACACACACACTCAGACACACACACACTCACACACACATAAGACACACATCACACAGACACGCGCGCGCACACACACACACACACACACACACACACACACACACACACACACACACACACACACACACACACATATATAAATAGTAAACTAGGCCAGACTATCTCTAAGGTTTTGGATTGGGAAACAATTTGGTTTCCTGTGTTTCTCTTTATTTGTCTCCCTGGTTGCTTTCTGTCCTTATTCCCTACTTGTCTAGTAGCCTCTTTCCACCTGGTCGCCAGAATAAAAGGTCGGCATTGATTGTAGGGATGGGAATTTCATGCATTTTCCTTAACTGTTAGTTGCGCACCTTAACAATCAGTTAATCGGTTAATTGTTAACGTTGTTTCTCTCCCCCAACTCCCCCCCCCCCCGCCTCCACATTCATGGCATGAATCACAAACGAAAATAATAATAAAACTATAATTAGCCTAAAAACAATAAGGCTCACCTCCATATAAGACAAATTTTGAATTGTCTTATATGGCTATTATTAGGAGGGGGGGGGGTTCATTAATGATTTATGAAGTCGTTGTGGTGCTGTTTGGCTGCCCGGCCCGGCACCGCAATACACAATACAGCCAACTTCTGCTATATTCTCCCCTCCTCTCCTCTCCGACCACTCTGAACTGCGGTGTTGGTTTAATTCCACCCGCGCGTCGCGGGCGAGTGCAGTTGGCCTTTTTATTATTAAATCTGTACAATTTTAATTTCAGAACAGTTAATTATTCACGATGGTCCGATGTAGAAGGCTCAGAGGTCGATGGGTGTCGGAACAATCACGATGGTCGATGCCATCGTCCATCGCGCCAAAATCAATGATTTATGGGCTTTACCTCATGTTTTAGAAATAAAAAAATGCATTACCTTTACAAATTCAGTGTTTACATGTGTTTTTCAGTATGTACAAAATTTGATTATCATAAAAATGTGTTATTATTCAGATCATATCGACATCTGTAAATATCGGCTATTGGCCATAATAACGGTATCGGCCGTAAAATGCAGACGTTGGACGTAAAATGCCGACATTTTGTTTTAAATTTCTGTTGAGATTGTACATATATACCTGGTTTGCAGACGGGTCAAATACCAACGTTTTATTCTAGCGATTGGGTTGCTCTCCCCCTCTCTCTCTCTGACCAGAGCCAGGCAGGGTCATCCAGGCTGTGTGTGGAGGGCAGCTTATTTATTAGCTGTAACCTGATGTTGTTGTGGCCCAGGAACACCAGGAACACCAGGAACACCACACAATCAATTGTGCACATTAAGGCCGGCTGGCTGTCGGCGGGTCGAGAGAAGGAGAGGAGGAGGGGAGGGGATGTAGGAGTCTTGAAGGGTGAAGAAGCTGAGGGGAGGGGATGAGGGAGTCTTGAAGGTGAAGAAGCTGAGGGGAGGGGATGAGGGAGTCTTGAAGGGGGAACTTGTCAGCTGGAGAAATGGCATTTGATCTGGGCGGTGAGTCGGCCAAGCGTTCAGCGAGCAGAGGAGAGAATAGGCCTGGTGTCGCCTCTCCTATAGGATGGATGGCCCAAAGCAGCTGGCTGGAATCAGTGGGAAGAGGAAGAGGAAGAGGAGGAGGAAGAGGAGGAGGCCGGGCGGCGGCGTTTGGCTCGGCGCTCGCCGCCAGCAGGCAGAAAGCGATCCCTGCTCCGCTTCAGCGAGCGAGAAAAGCCTCTGTAATATAAAATGTGATTATGCTTTTACACCAGGAACTGTTTTCCCCTCTTCCCTCTTGTGGATGTGGTGGTACACCCCGGAGCGGGGGGGGGGGGGGGGGGGGGGAGCAGGCCTGGCTGTGGGAATCTCATGTAATCCCATTTGGACAGGAGGGGATGATGCTCCCAGGAAAAGCCTCTGTGGAGTAAACAGAGAGAGAGGCGGGAAGCAGCAAGTAAACAGGAGAGGAAGGAGAATGCTTAGTGAGCAGTGAACAAACCAGAGAAATAAATATAGTCCCAAAAATATTATAAAATGGGATAAAAGGAATGAGTGAAACGGGAGGAGGAGGAGGTAGAGGAGGAGGTGGAGGAGGAGGAGCAGGAGAGGAGAGGAGGAGGTGGAGTTGGAGGAGGGAGAGAAGGGAGAGGAGGAGGAGGTGGAGGAGGAGGAGGGAGAGGAGGAGGAGGAGGTGGAGGAGGAGGGAGAGGAGGAGGGAGAGGAGGAGGAGGAGGAGGAGGGAGAGGAGGAGGAGGAGGGGGAGGTGGAGGAGGGAGAGGAGGAGGAGGAGGAGGTGGAGGAGGAAGAGGGAGAGGAGGAGGAGGAGGGGGAGGAGGGAGAGGAGGAGGAGGGAGAGGAGGTGGAGGAGGAGGAGGGAGAGGAGGAGGAGGAGGAGGAGGAGGGAGAGGAGGAGGTGGAGGAGGAGGGGGAGGAGGAGGAGGAGGAGGAGGAGGAGGAGGAGGAGGAGGAGGTGGAGGAGGAGGAGGAGGAGGAGGAGGAGGAGGTGGAGGAGGAGGAGCGCTGTAGCTAGAAGCAAGACGCTGGTTCAGTTTGACGAGTCTGATGGTACCTGAGGCTCCACCTGCAGCTGCTGCTCTGAGAGCAACACACTGCCATGTGCTGTGTGTGTCTATACTCATATAGGTGCTGTAATACTGTACATGTGTGTGTGTTTTGTTGTCGAGAGCCTCTTCCCTTCCTATCAGCGTGCCGATGAAACCCCTCGCTGTCAGGTGAAAATAAGCGCCTGGTGACTGCACATGTATCGGAGGAAGCATGTGCTAGTCTACAGCTCTCCCCAGATCGCCAGAGACGGTGGAGCAATGACCGGGACAGCAGGGGGACACCAAGTACAATGTGATTGGTCCAATACCATCGAAGGCGGGTATCTGCTCATTTCCCCAGTTGTGATTGGTCGAATATCATCGGACTTCTTTCCAGTCTGGAAGTGTTTTTTTTTTCCCTTTTGGAAGATGACAGCTTCCTCTGTCCAAATGTAAGCAGGCGAGGGTACAGACTGTCTCTGCAGCATCCAGAGAGTGTGGAGGAGAAACACTGGCTTCAGACACTCTTTTCTCCTCATGTCACTGAGCTGAGCTGAGCTGAGCCGAGTGTCTTCAGCTCGGCTCGGGCGCTGCGCTGCGTTCCGCTCTGCTTCCCGTCTCTGACTGCTATCATCCCAGATGTGTGTGTGTGTGTGTGTATGTGTGTGTGTGTGTGTGTGTGTGTGTGCGTGCGTGTGTGTGTGCGTGCATGCATGTGAATGAGCATGCGTTTGTGTGTGTATCCCAGCTGTGTGTGTACTGTTCACCACTGGTATGGAGCTGTCAGTGAGCAGCCGGAGACAGCAGACAGATGGGGGGGTGGGGTGGGTGTGTGTGTGTGTGTGTGTGTGTGTGTGTGTGTGTGTGTGTGTGTGTGTGTGTGTGTGTGTGTGTGTGTGTGTGTGACGTGTGTGTGTGTGTGTGTGTGTGTGTGTGTGTGTGTGGTATGCAGAGAGCATGTCAACAGCACCAGCCAGGCCAGCCAGTAGATTCCCATTAGCTGCTCAGGTGCTTCTTCTTATTTATAGCGGGTAGATGCTGCTGTCACGCTGGAAAACCACCAAACCTGGCAACCACAACACAAAGAAGCCTTGACTAAATGTTGAGCCGGTCGCCAAACACACTATGCTGCTCAGACCAACACACACACACACACACACACAGACACACACACACACACACACACACACACACACACACACACACACTCACATAACGCACACACACACACACACACACACACACACACACACACACACACACACACACACACATAACAAACACACACACACACACACACACACACATACTCACATAACACACACACACAAACACACACTCTGCTGCTAAATACCAATGTTAGGCAGGAAGCTTTGATACAAACTCTAGTTTGATACAAACTCTAGCAGATGGAGTGTGCATATGTGTGTGTGTGTGTGTGTGTGTGTGTGTGTGTGTGTGTGTGTGTGTGTGTGTGTGTGTGTGTGTGTGTGTGTGTGTTATAATCAGATACGTCTTGTAGCTGTAAATAGAAAAGCCAAGGTCTTGGTGCAGTGCAGTTGAAATTGCATCAAAGAAGGGTGAGGTGAAATGAGAGGTGAGGAGAAGAGAGGAGTGGAGAGGCGAGGAGAGAGGAGAGGTGGGGAGGAGAGAGGAGAGGTGGGGAGGAGAGAGGAGAGGTGGGGAGGAGAGAG
>NC_139645.1:16602819-16607819 GCF_964638095.1 Poromitra crassiceps | reverse complement strand
ACAACCACTTGAACACTGTGACAAACGACAGCTAACTGGCGGGTCTGACTAGCCACGTACCGTATTTTGTATTTCTCGCTCGGTTTTGTTGTTGTTATTCTTCTTCGTATGATAACCGGCCAATCGAAACATTTCAGGATGTAAAACATCAGTGGTTAAACGTCAGGTTATGAAACAGATAAGTTCCGGTCCTTGATTGTGATTGGCTGAGAGACACGTTGGAAACAGTTGTAAAATACTCTATCTCACACACACGCACACACGCACGCACGCACACGCACACACGCACGCACACACGCACGCACGCACACACACACACACACACACACACACACACACACACACACACACACACACACACACACACACACACACACACACACACACACACACACCTGTGACTGCATCACAGTGTCACTGTGTTACTGTGCCAAATTCAGTTTCAAAAGGTCAGATGTTGTTGCTAATTGTGATGTATTTGCTTGGCTCAGCCTGGATGGCAGGTTGGGGTTTGAGAAGAGTTTAGGCCTCTTCTCTGGGAGTTGTTAAAAGCCAACTTTTTTTTTTACAGATTTTTTTCTCACCAATTGTACTCGGCCATTTCCCCCTGCTCTCCCGGTCGTTGCTTCACCCCCTCTGCCGATCTGGGGAGAGTTGTAGACGTGCACATCCTTCCTCCGATACATGTGCAGTCGTTAGCCGCTTCTTTTCACCTGACAGCGAGAAGTTTCACCGGCAGGACGTAGCGTGTGGGAGGATCACGCTGAACATCAGACTGATATTGAACAGAGTCACAGTATCTTCACATCAGACTGATATTGAACAGAGTCACAGTATCTTCACATCAGACTGATATTGAACAGAGTCACAGTATCTTCACATCAGACTGATATTGAACAGAGTCACAGTATCTTCACATCAGACTGATATTGAACAGAGTCACAGTATCTTCACATCAGACTGATATTGAACAGAGTCACAGTATCTTCACAACAGACTGATATTGAACAGAGTCACAGTATCTGAACATCAGACTGATATTGAACAGAGTCACAGTATCTGAACATCAGACTGATATTGAACAGAGTCACAGTATCTTCACATCAGACTGATATTGATCAGAGTCACAGTATCTTCACATCAGACTGATATTGAACAGTGTCACAGTATCTTCACATCAGACTGATATTGAACAGAGTCACAGTATCTGAACATCAGACTGATATTGAACAGAGTCACAGTATCTTCACATCAGACTGATATTGAACAGAGTCACAGTATCTGAACATCAGACTGATATTGAACAGAGTCAGAGTATCTTCACATCAGACTGATATTGAACAGAGTCAGAGTATCTTCACATCAGACTGATATTGAACAGAGTCACAGTATCTTCACATCAGACTGATATTGAACAGAGTCACAGTATCTGAACATCAGACTGATATTGAACAGAGTCACAGTATCTTCACATCAGACTGATATTGAACAGAGTCACAGTATCTGAACATCAGACTGATATTGAACAGAGTCACAGTATCTTCACATCAGACTGATATTGAACAGAGTCACAGTATCTGAACATCAGACTGATATTGAACAGAGTCAGAGTATCTGAGGGGGGATTTGCGCTCACTCTCCTTCCCACAGATTTGAGTGGGGTCTTTCTTGACTCTCACACATTCCGTGTTGTTTTTGGCCCTGCTGGCTGTTTGAATGACTTGCAGCTGGCAGGTGAAGTCTCATAGTTTAATATCTCAGTGCTGCGGACGTGGACACAGCGCACTGTGTTGGGAGCAAACTTCAATATTGACTGTCTACCGGCTGGGAGGGCAGGTTTTCTTTGGAGCCGGACTCTGCCTGTAGAGAGAGGAAGTCTACTCTACGCCTGTTCTCCTTACAGCCTGCAGGTCCACAGTTTACACAGACTGCCTTGGGCTTTGCCGATTCAGCATTTACTGGCTGTTTCAATATTTAGTATACACATATTTTATACAGTCAGACGTCTGGACACACCTGATTTAATGTTCTCTTGAAGCCATTTTGATCGAAAGGCTTCTACTTAAATGGTTGAAATGTTTCTTAGTCAAATATAAAGTTATAGTAAAGTTGATCATATCTATGAATTTATTTCCAAAGCCTTTGTCCCTTCATCAAGGGAAAGGTTGACTACTTTAAATAATCTAAAATATGATAGTTTTGATTTGAGAATCAAATCAAAACGATCATATTTTAGATTCTTACTATATACTATACTACTACTATACTATATTACTATACTACTACTATTGCTATAATTGTTTGTCACTGCATAATTCAATTTGTGTTGTCTCATAGTTTTAATGTCTTTACTGTTATTCTAAAATGTGGGGGGGGGGGGGGGGAAATATATATATATATATTTATATTTATTTATATATATATATATATATATATACTGTATATACCTGTATATATATGTTACTGTAATATTGTTATGATACCTACTTTTGAAACATACTGTATAGAACATGTTCAGTTGCTCGAATTGACCACTTGAGGCCGCTGTGATCCCTTCTTCTCCTCTCTTCCTGTTGACTGCTGATGAGTTTTAAAGTCACAATGCAATGGGCAATTGACTTTTTAGCTAATTGTTAGTTAGTTAACTCTCCAAATCACAATATACACATTTCTTATTTGCTTGTATATATATATATTTTTTTTAATCAAAAGTCAAAATCCAATATAAAAAATCCACAACTTTTACTTCCTTGAAAGCAGTGTGTTTTCAGTGGTTACTGCCTGGTGTATCAGGAGACATACATACAATGTCCATGTAAAGGTATGGTCACTTAGCAACCCTCCAATGCCAAAGACATCAAAGTGTGTGTGTGTGTGTGTGTGTGTGTGTGCATGCGTACGTGTGTGTCTGTGTGTGTGTGTGTGTGTGTGTGTGTGTGTGTGTGTGTGTGTGTGTGCATGCGTACGTGTGTGTCTGTGTGTGTGTGTGTGCATGCATATGTGTGTGTGTGTGTGTGTGTGTGTGTGTGTGTGTGTATGCGTGCGTGTGAGTGTTTGCCACAAGTATCCAAAATTCAATCACGTATGCAATAGAGGCACCTCAGGCCACTGAGATGAAATCTGCAGAGGGAGAAATGTTCCGTTTCTGTTCAGGTCCAGGCTAATCCAGGTCTGCTGGAGTCAAGAGCGTTTACTTTCATCATCGATTGAGAGTGAGATAGAGAGAGAGAGAGAAATAGAGAGAGAGAGAGAGAGAAATAGAGAGGGAGAGAGAGAGATACATGTGTGTATGAGAATTGCCAGTGAAGTGGCTTAGTAGCAGTATCTCTCCTGTGTCTGCTGATAAGACACAGAAGCTCTCTCTACCATGTCTGTAAGGCTGATAAGAACCTGCCTCTCTGTGTGGAAACACAGACGTCCAGTGAACCTGTTGCGCTCTCCCAAACAAATTCACACCTTTTCAGTCAGTCAGAAAAGCCCCCCCCCCCCCCAAACTGAGCCCAGATGTGCAGTGTGGGAGGAGCCCTGAGCACAGATGTGCCGTGTGGGAGGAGCCTGAGCACAGATGTGTGGTGTGGGAGGAGCCCTGAGCACAGATGTGCCGTGTGGGAGGAGCCCTGAGCCCAGATGTGTCGTGTGGGAGTGTGTGACCGCCGGAGTCTCTAATAAAAAGCCCAGGCTTTTATCTGGCTGTGGGAGAGTTGAGAGGCTGCTGCAACAGAGGCAGATTTACTGTGCAACGCCTGGCCGCCTCCTGGGGTCCTGAAGCCTGGAACGAGCCGGCCGGGAGGGAGCCTGCTGAAAAATACAAATGAAATCCCAATGAAAACACATCAATCAACTGTTAACTAAACAGCCACACAGCTCAACTACAGCTGGAGTCTGGGAAACACACAGCACGCCTGTAGGAAAGAGGAGGAGATCAGTGCAGGGGTTAGTAAATGTCACTTATTGGCATGGTAGGATGGAATATGTAGAGAGGGCATAATACGCTGTGAAGAATTTTGATGTATAACGTTGCAGAAAACTCCTCAAATCCTAAGGTTCAACAAGTGAGACGTATCTGATGCCTGTGTGAGGACAGAGAAGTCCACTTGTTTCCAACGCAGCTTCACTTGGTTAAGGAATTTGAGTCTGGAGAAACCAGATCAGTGTAGTTCCAAAGGAGTGTCAGTCTGGAGAAACCAGATCAGTGTAGTTCCAAATGAGTGTCAGTCTGGAGAAACCAGGGGCCAGTTGCACCAAGTGGTCTTACGAGTCTGGTCTTAAGCTACGCCGGTCATAACTTTATGACCTAACAGCTACGCCGGTTGCACCAAGAGGGCTTAAAGGAGAATTTCGTTTTTTTACACCACGGTCCTCATTTCCAGTTTAGAATATGATGTTTTACTCACCGAAATAGTTTTGCGTCATTCGGATGCCCAGGGAAGATTTTGAGCTCCGAGTACACTCTTCAAACAGGCTAGAACCGCTAGAACGGGAGCCCACGGGGCATTCTGCACGGCAGTGCACGCGCTCTCTAAATGACACTTTTTCTGTCAGATCACGGTTCATTATGGTTGTAAATATAATTATTTAGCTAACAGCTAGAAGCTAGGCTAACAACAACACCGGAGTCAGCGTTGATCTGACCCGGATGGGGTTACAGTGCCCATCTCCCCCCTCTGTGAAACCACTTCTTCAGAGAAACCACAGAAGGGGGACGATACGCACTGTAACCCCATCCGGGTCAGATCAACGCTGACTCCGGTGTTGTTGTTAGCCTAGCTTCTAGCTGTTACCTAAATAATTATATTTACAACCATAATGAACCGTGGTCTGACAGAAAAAGTGTCATTTAGAGAGCGCGTGCACTGCCGTGCAGAATGCCCCGTGGGCTCCCGTTCTAGCGGTTCTAGCCTGTTTGAAGAGTGTACTCGGAGCTCAAAATCTTCCCTGGGCATCCGAATGACGCGAAACTATTTCGGTGAGTAAAACATCATATTCTAAACTGGAAATGA
>NC_139645.1:16587819-16595319 GCF_964638095.1 Poromitra crassiceps | reverse complement strand
TCAGTGATGACATCTCAATGACACCATTGTTTTTTTTTTGTTTTTTTGCTCTACACTTGTGAAGATGGTTCTCTGCTCAAGTGTTTAGTGAAGTGATGAAACCACAGCCACAGAAGAATCCAGCGAGTACGTACGGTAGCCCCGTCCTATCATGACAGATTAAGAGTTGTGGCCTCAACATGGCTCAGAATGAAAATCGCTCAATTTGTTCATTTTATTGGAAATATGTATATCATTCTCTACAGTCGACTGCAGATATTTCCCTGTTGGTGATGTCAGAATTCACGGGATCGTAGAAATCGGCGTCCATGATGACTAAACCTTGAGTTTCCACCACGTGTTTACGACCCGAAAGCTGGTACTTTCAAGTTGGAAGCTCGTACAGTATCTACCATATTTCCCATATTACAGTATTTTCCCGGCTGACAGGCTGAACCCAGTCTCACCCCAGAGTCTACAAATAACACAGCTCTCCACTCTCAAAATGCGCAACGTGGGTCGTGGGGGTGTCCGGGTAGTGTAGCGGTAGATTCCCTGCCTACCAACACGAGGGTCGCAGGTTCGCGCCCCCCGTGTTACCTCCGGCTTGGCCGGGCGTCCATACAGGCTGTGTCTGCAGGTGCGAAGCCGGATTCAGGGTATGTGTCCTGGTCGCTGCACAAGCGCCTCCTCTGGTCGGCCGGGGCGCCTGTTCGGGGCGGAAGGGAACTGGTGGGGATAGCTTGATCCTCCCACGTGATGCAGGTGAAGTTCCCGGGTGTCAGATGAAAAGAAGGAGCTGGCAACATGTGCATGTGTCGGAGGAAGCGTGGTGCTAGTCTACGGCTCTCCGAAAGTGGAAAGCTGCACATGGAAAAGAACGGGCTGTTTTCCCCCCCGAGGCTCCACTAACCTTGCAAGGTCATGTTGACTATAATTCTACGTTATGATTCCTCTTATTCACATTATACCCTTAATAAGAGGGCAAGAACATATCCCTGATAGGGAGAAGACTTGTTTTGAATTTCACCTTGAAATGTGTGTGATGGTGTGACGTGTGAATGTGACTAATTGATGGGAGCTGCTGGGATTCTTTCCAGTTTGTTCTGGAGCACTTTCAGAGTTTGCAGCCTGAAGCAGCACACAGCCAGCGGGAGGAGAACACACAGAGCATACAGAAGAAGAAGGAGGACTGGTTGGGAGGAGAACACACAGAGCATACAGAAGAAGAAGGAGGACTGGTTGGGAGGAGAACACACAGAGCATACAGAAGAAGAAGGAGGACTGGTTGGGAGGAGAACACACAGAGCATACAGAAGAAGAAGGAGGACTGGTTGGGAGGAGAACACACAGAGCATACAGAAGAAGAAGGAGGACTGGTTGGGGACACACAGACCATACAGAAGAAGGAGGACTGGTTGGGGACAGAGAGAAGAAGGAGGACTGGTTGGGGACAGAGAGAGTTGAACATGGCACTGTCCCACTGCGTAAAGGCCTGACGCCAGTTTCCAGCAGTGGGAAACAAGTTCAAACTAAACTTAGTGGTGCAAATTGACTGTTTATTTGCCAATACCCAGTGCAAATGTTGGCCAAATGATTTCTTCATTCAGTAAAATTGCCCCCGAAAAGGACTGCAGTGCCCCTAAAAATCAGATCCACGTGGGCAAAATGTTTAAATAAATCATGTTGTATAACTGCTCCGTCAGCAGTACCAGCCACTCGACTGGCATGGTTCAGCTCAGTTCTGTTGTGAGTGACCCGTGACCAGGGGGGTGTAACTATCCAAGGTTTGTAGTTGACCCACCTTGTTTCCCCTCATTGATTGATACAGTTGATCTGAAAATAGGTGTCAACTCTCTGCCTCATTTCAAAGAGGTGGTTAAATTAAATTAATTAAAAATACTTGTTTACCCTCCACTACGCCCCCTGCTGCCCGTGACCTAGCATGGATCTCTCCCTGCCTCCACTACGCCCCCTGCTGCCCGTGACCTAGCATGGATCTCTCCCTGCCTCCACTCCGCCCCCTGCTGCCCGTGACCTAGCATGGATCTCTCCCTGCCTCCACTCCGCCCCCTGCTGCCCGTGACCTAGCATGGATCTCTCCCTGCCTCCACTACGCCCCCTGCTGCCCGTGACCTAGCATGGATCTCTCCCTGCCTCCACTCCGCCCCCTGCTGCCCGTGACCTAGCATGGATCTCTCCCTGCCTCCACTCCGCCCCCTGCTGCCCGTGACCTAGCATGGATCTCTCCCTGCCTCCACTACGCCCCCTGCTGCCCGTGACCCAGCATGGATCTCTCCCTGCCTCCACTACGCCCCCTGCTGCCCGTGACCTAGCATGGATCTCTCCCTGCCTCCACTACGCCCCCTGCTGCCCGTGACCTAGCATGGATCTCTCCCTGCCTCCACTACGCCCCCTGCTGCCCGTGACCTAGCATAGATCTCTCCCTGCCTCCACTATGCCCCCTGCTGCCCGTGACCTAGCATGGATCTCTCCCTGCCTCCACTACGCCCCCTGCTGCCCGTGACCTAGCATGGATCTCTCCCTGCCTCCACTACGCCCCCTGCTGCCCGTGACCTAGCATGGATCTCTCCCTGCCTCCACTACGCCCCCTGCTGCCCGTGACCTAGCATGGATCTCTCCCTGCCTCCACTACGCCCCCTGCTGCCCGTGACCTAGCATGGATCTCTCCCTGCCTCCACTCCGCCCCCTGCTGCCCGTGACCTAGCATGGATCTCTCCCTGTCTCCACTACGCCCCCTGCTGCCCGTGACCTAGCATGGATCTCTCCCTGCCTCCACTACGCCCCCTGCTGCCCGTGACCTAGCATGGATCTCTCCCTGCCTCCACTACGCCCCCTGCTGCCCGTGACCTAGCATGGATCTCTCCCTGCCTCCACTCCGCCCCCTGCTGCCCGTGACCTAGCATGGATCTCTCCCTGCCTCCACTACGCCCCCTGCTGCCCGTGACCTAGCATGGATCTCTCCCTGCCTCCACTCCGCCCCCTGCTGCCCGTGACCTAGCATGGATCTCTCCCTGCCTCCACTACGCCCCCTGCTGCCCGTGACCTAGCATGGATCTCTCCCTGCCTCCACTACGCCCCCTGCTGCCCGTGACCTAGCATGGATCTCTCCCTGCCTCCACTACGCCCCCTGCTGCCCGTGACCTAGCATGGATCTCTCCCTGCCTCCACTACGCCCCCTGCTGCCCGTGACCTAGCATGGATCTCTCCCTGTCTCCACTACGCCCCCTGCTGCCCGTGACCTGGCATGGATCTCTCCCTGCCTCCACTACGCCCCCTGCTGCCCGTGACCTAGCATGGATCTCTCCCTGCCTCCACTACGCCCCCTGCTGCCCGTGACCTAGCATGGATCTCTCCCTGCCTCCACTACGCCCCCTGCTGCCCGTGACCTAGCATGGATCTCTCCCTGCCTCCACTACGCCCCCTGCTGCCCGTGACCTAGCATGGATCTCTCCCTGCCTCCACTACGCCCCCTGCTGCCCGTGACCTAGCATGGATCTCTCCCTGCCTCCACTACGCCCCCTGCTGCCCGTGACCTAGCATGGATCTCTCCCTGCCTCCACTACGCCCCCTGCTGCCCGTGACCTAGCATGGATCTCTCCCTGCCTCCACTACGCCCCCTGCTGCCCGTGACCTAGCATGGATCTCTCCCTGCCTCCACTCCGCCCCCTGCTGCCCGTGACCTAGCATGGATCTCTCCCTGCCTCCACTACGCCCCCTGCTGCCCGTGACCTAGCATGGATCTCTCCCTGCCTCCACTACGCCCCCTGCTGCCCGTGACCTAGCATGGATCTCTCCCTGCCTCCACTACGCCCCCTGCTGCCCGTGACCTAGCATGGATCTCTCCCTGCCTCCACTACGCCCCCTGCTGCCCGTGACCTAGCATGGATCTCTCCCTGCCTCCACTACGCCCCCTGCTGCCCGTGACCTAGCATGGATCTCTCCCTGCCTCCACTACGCCCCCTGCTGCCCGTGACCTAGCATGGATCTCTCCCTGCCTCCACTACGCCCCCTGCTGCCCGTGACCTAGCATGGATCTCTCCCTGCCTCCACTACGCCCCCTGCTGGCCGTGACCTAGCATGGATCTCTCCCTGTATGATTGTTGAATGAAAATGGCAGCTCTCAGTTTTACATCCCAAAACATTTTCCCATATGGAAACATCTGTTCATCACCAAATAGCTGTTGATGTAATTGTATTAGTTTTAGGGTGGATTTACCCTTTAAATTTCCGAACAGTCAACAGGCAGAACAGTCATTCCTCAAATGTTTATTGTTCTATCCTAGTGAAAACATACTACTCCTGATTTTGCTGGACTCCCCCCCCCCCCCCACCCCCTTCCCCTTATAGTCCCTTGGTGGTCCCTGGACCCCCCCCCCCCCCCCCCTTTGGGAACCACTGAGCCACAGTTTAGCGCCTACACCCACAGCATCAGCAGCACATGCGTCACTCAGTCAGCAGTAAAAACACGTCAGCCACTCCCTTCCCTCCTAACATGTGTCTGTGTGCCAAAACACTTTGTACATGTACTCAGTCATTTAGGCTGTTTGTCAAGAAAATCACCTTTAATAGACTCTTTATTGGCTCAGTCTGTAGTATGAGGATTTGATACATTCTCACACACAGCACATGTAGGACCCTTTCAAGCCAGGATGGAATAGTACATCTGTCTTGCAGTGTGTGCTGTAGTGCAGTAACTACCGGTTTGTAAAAGCTGAACAAGTCTCATATTCAGCCTGAAAATCTTATTTTTCTATAAAAAAAAAAGAGAGATACAGAAACATTCTGCCAGTAAGGAGAGATAACTCGACTTTTTTCAAATGCAGTTTCACTTCTTTCTAGAGCTGGGCATTAAATCAATGTTTTATCGATATTGTGATATGAGACGAGACATTGTCTTTGATTTTGGTTATTGTATCATGATATGGCATAAGTGTTGTCTTCTCCTGGTTTTAAAGGCAGCAGTACAGTAAAGTGATGTCATTTTCTGAACCTACCAGACTGTTTTAGCTGTTCTATTAGTTGCCTTTACCCACTTATATCCACGTCACTATATCCACATTACTGATGATTATTTATCAAAAATCTCATTGTGTCAATATTTTTTGTGAAAACACTAATATAGTGAGGGAAGGAAACCCTGTCTTTTCATTTTATTTAGATCACAGTCTTGTTTTAAAATTCAGAGCTACTGTATATATCTATCTATATCTGAATCTATACCATTCAGCCTAAAAATACAGAGATAGGATTTTTGGTCCATATCAACCAGCTGGTTGATATGGACCACATATGGTTGATATGGTTCACATTTTCTAGAAATCAGTGTCAGTATGTTGAAACATTTTTACATTTATATTATATAGTATACTGTATATGTCAGTATATTGAAACATTTTAACATTATATTATATAGTATACTGTATATGTCAGTATATTGAAACATTTTAACATTATATTATATAGTATACTGTATATGTCAGTATATTGAAACATTTTAACATTATATTATATAGTATACTGTATATGTCAGTATATTGAAACATTTTAACATTATATTATATAGTATATTGTATATGTCAGTATATTGAAACATTTTCTAGAAATCAGTGTCAGTTGAAACAAGTCAGAATCTCATCAAGAAAATGACACTTGATTCTTGAAACAAGTTGATTTGTGTTGGAAACACCGAGTGAAATGAACGATCCCCGCTGGCAGATCTTCTCAGAAAACGACCATTTCAGGACTCAATATAGCCTAAATGTCTCACCATGCTGATTCTTTTCGCCCGTGTACACGATGAAATAAAGAGAGTTTTGTGGTGATGAGGCTTCGTCCTGATTACTAGGCTAGTAGGAGGATCGCAATAAAAACCCTCCCCTTTGCCAGCAGAGTTACTGTTTTAATATAAAACGTCTAATTAACCCCACAAGGGGACGTTAAATGCTGCCAGCAGTCATAATAAAGCATGATTTAATTTCACACCTCACCCTCGTAATGAGGCTCTTCCACTGTACAGCCAGACATATAGCCATAGTTAATATGGAAATCTATGGGTGTAGGAATGGACAGGGAAGCTGTGGTCTCTCTCCCTCTCTCTCTCCCTCTCTCTCTCTCTCTCTCTCTCTCTCGTATCTGAGCACATTTACCGGTATGTGGCATACAGCAGAGTCGTTCCCATGTGTAAGTACAGATAGATACACAGTTATAGTAGTTTTGATTGTACCACAGCATTTCTTTTTCAATATTTTATTTGTCAGTTTTCAGATGATCAAAGAAAACAAAAACAAACAAACGTATGTATGGACATTCCAATATGACATGGTGGTGCTACCAGCCCCATAAGGTGCCTATGTGTTTATAAGAGATGTTGTGCATGGGATCCCACGCAAGGGGTCCCTGAGAAACCAGCCGGGCGAGTCACCCGTCGCCCCCTACTGTCACCTCGTCAAGGTAGGCCAAAAACGGGTCCCAGATAACAAAAACATATTTTAAGTGACTTGGTCCACAGGAACCTGAGTCCATTCGTATAAACCGAGATCATGTCCGTCAACCACAGCTGAAAATAAGGAGGCGAGGGGGACTTCCATTCCTGCAGAATGAGTTTCTTTAGCGACAGTTGTCCCCTGTGTCAGAGAAGGTTGCACAGCTGTAGGGAAGTTCAGAGAGGACTCTGAGCAGCCGAAGATGGCGAGTTCTGTCTCCGGCCGAAGGGTTATTTTGTAGGCCTTAGAGTACCAGTCGAATATTTTGGCCCAGAATCCCATCAGTGAAGGGCAGAACCAGAAGGCACGAGACGGAGTGCCCCTCTGACACCTGTCACAAAGTGGTACTACAGAATTTTAAGTGAGAACAACTGCCAGTGGAGTTTGAACATTTCGCTTGTTTTCAATGGAAATCAACTGGTTTCCATCCAATCCAGTACAATCAAGACAAGATGTTGTTGACAGCAGTGCAGTGATCTGCCGTAAGGTCTTTGCGCACACAGTCCATTTTTCCGTAAAAAGGCTTTTTGACTGACGCAAAAAATGCAGAAAATCGAACCTGTTCCGAAAACTTTAATGACGGACTGAAGTTTGGGAGTCAGTGTGTCAACATGAGTCACACAACATGAGGTCATCTTTATTTTAAAACCTGCGACAATTTCAGACGGAAAAAATGTCTGGATTGACTCTCTGTGTGACTGTTAAGAATCAGTCCTGGCAGACAGTGCACTCAGTACCAGCAGTGTGAGCAGACAGTGCACTCAGTACCAGCAGTGTGAGCAGACAGTGCACTCAGTACCAGCAGTGTGAGCAGACAGTGCACTCAGTACCAGCAGTGTGAGCAGACTCAGAAGACGAGCGATTGGTGACAAAGATATCGCTGCGTCTCTGAGCAGCTTGTCCTAGCGAGCAGAGACCGCTCTCTGCTGTTTCCTATATACGCGCTCTCTGTTGGGTCCATCCATATGCCGGGGACTGAGGTGCTACGTTGCCATGGAAACAGCAGACAAAGACG
>NC_139645.1:16572819-16580319 GCF_964638095.1 Poromitra crassiceps | reverse complement strand
GGGTGTCACTACAGATTCACCAGAGGAGTGTCAGGGTGTCACTACAGATTCACCAGAGGAGTGTCAGGGTGTCAGATTCACACTTGGGAGCAGAGTGTGTGTGAGATACAGCGCTTATAGGACCTATACTTGATATTGATTGGATTCTTAGTTTGATTGGTTCTCCTGTTCAGGGAGAGCAGTCTCTCTGGGGGAGGTTTAATCAGCCTGAGGCTAGACCGGCTCTCCTTCCTCAAACTATCAGCAGATCGAGGTCCAGAGAGACCAGAGGCCACCTCTTCAGACGGAGGTGGAGAGAAATTGAACGACTGAATGACAGAAACTGGAGGAAGTGAGAACATACAGTAGGTTGTATTCGGAACCACCTAGTACTAGTACTAGTGGTAGTACGTACTAGGGCTGTGAATCTTCACTGGCCTCACGATTCGATTCGATTACGATTCAGAGGGCTACGATTCGATTCGATAACGATTATCGATGCATCTCGATGCATCTTAAATAGATGCATCACTTTTTTTCCCGAATACATGATTTTTTTTCTCACTTTCTTTTTTCTCACTGTGTGGCTACTTTTAAAATAAAAGTGCATTTAGAATTGCATTGTATTATGATCCATAATTAAAATAAACAACTGCATGTACTTCCATTATATTTTATTTGATTTTATTAGATTTTTTTTCTTCTTTTTTTTTATAATCGATTTTTGACATTTGTGAATCGATGCAGAATCGTGCAGGTCCGCATCGCGATGCATCTTATAATCGATTATTTTTGACACCCCTAGTATGTACTGATGTGGCCGAAATGTAGCACTGCGTTTGTCGCTAGTATGTAGTAGGCGATTCCAAATACAGAAAGCATTTTTTTATCCCATTTTTATCCCCCATTAGTGCTAATTTGAATGTATTTATCCTGGTTGCTGCTCCACCCTCTGTCGATCTGGGGAGAGCCGAAACTGGCTCCATGCTTCCTCCGAGACATGGGCAGTTAGCCAGCCGCTTCTTTTCACCTGACAGGGGAAGCTTCACCGGTAGGACATACAGTAGCACGTGGGAGGTTCACGCTATTCCAACCAGTTCCCCTCCCTCCGAACAGGCGCCCCTAACGACCAGAGGAGGCACCACATCAGCAACCAGGATATTGCATGTTTTGGTGAAGGGGTTCCTATATGAAGGAAACCCCCAGGGGGCACGGGGAGAACATGCAAACTCCACACAGAAAGGCCCTAGTCCCTAATAAAAGTCTATGTCCCTAATTGCTCAACTAAAAAAAATGACTCGTTTAGCATCATCCTCACTACCATCATCCCTTCAGAGAGAGCATGCCACCTCCTGTGTGGAGCAGATGCTGTTAATATGAATACAGAGAGAATCCAACATGTCAGTCGCTCTCCATGTTCATCACAGTCATTATGTGATTTCTCCGTGAGATTGAGCTCTCAGGAGGAGGAGAGCGGAGCTGATTGAATCTGATGTGAGTCACGCCTCTCAGCTGTTACGAGCGTGTTCCCGTTCCCCTGACGACACGCTGACAGCTCTATCGCTCATTAGCGTGTTTTAATCAAGGTCAATCTAATTACATTTTCCACATGGTTTTGAATCAGGAGTTCAATTGAATATGCTGTTCAGAGTCACGGGAGCAGGTTGTGGTGTGGTGTGAATGGGAATGAGAGACAGAGTCACCTGACCGCTAGGTTTCACATTTGTCCGGTAAAATACACTAATAAAAAAAAAAATATATATATATATATATATATATATATATATAAATAAATACGAGAGTCAAATAGATCTTTGAAAATTTAGAAAAGGCAAGGTGTCACCCAAACATGTAATGTCCAGTGTGCATACTGTGCAGCTGACAACCTGAGGTCAAACTCATGAACTTGACAAACGATAAGCACAGATCCCTCCATAACCAGAGGGAACAGCCACTCTGTGAGGATGGGAGATGGCGGTTGGGTTCTGACCTCAGTCCACTTGTAAAACCCTGTGTGTGTTTCAGGACGAGGTGCCAAGTTTGGTTCCTCTCCAACAACCCATCCTCTCTCCCTGGGATCGAGTGGATTAAAGGCAACTAAGAAGGCTTTTGAAAGCATTTGGTTAGCCCTCATCCGGTTTGCATCTGTCTCCGTCACGCTCACCCTCCCTCTGCAGCACGCCTCTGCCAGCCAGCCAGCCGAGGAGAGGCAGAGCTGGGCCGCAGCCAGCCGCAGTCTGGGCCGGGCTCCAGACTAGGGGTGCTCCAAAAAATTGATTCTGAAAGGATCGCAATTCTTAATGCCACGATTCCTGGATCGATTCCAAACTCCCAAGAATCGATTCTTAAAATCCTATTTTTCTTTTTTTTTTTTTTTTTTTACAGTGCACCTGACGCATGCAAGATACCGGCTGAATAAGTGTCCAAATGTTCATGTCATTTGTGTACTGTACTGCCACGGTGCCACCACCTCTTGCACTTAAGAACTCTGGTTAATGTATTCCCCCAAAAGTCTACAGATCCCCCCCAGCCTATAAATCCATCTTATCTGAAGAACATAAGGGGGGAATTCCCCCTAGTTTGCAAAATGAATTTAGGCCCTGACTGTAATACAGAAGTTGAATTTGAAGTTCAGCATTAATACATTTGTCATTTTTGTCTTATATTTACCTTTGTGTGTTACTGCAATATAAAACTACATAATTGAGAATCGTTGGAATCGAGAAATCGATTCTGGAATCGGATCGTGACCCCAGGAATCGGAATCGGATCGGATCGTGGCTTAGCCGGATCGGAGCACCCCTACTCCAGACCCACCCGGGCACCAGGCCTGGCAAGCTGGAGATCTGCAGAGCTGGAGAACAACTGGAGATCTAGCTGGAGATCTCCTAGTAAGCCTGCTCCACCTCTTAAAGGAATAACCCACCCATTAATATGTGATGCTCAGTTGCATCAGTGATGTGATTGTTTTGATGTAAACACTTTACATCAAGCTACCTTACTTGTTTTATTTAGTGATTTCCCCGCCCCTTCTCACTCCCAATTCGTCATATACTGACGTTCTGTTACAACCCTTTTTAACGCACCCCTTTTTCATCATTTTTCTATGTGCAGGATAGGTTTAATAGACTAATAGACTTCCTCTTCTATGATGCATTTCTCCCTGTGTGATTGTTGAACGTCTCTCTCGGTGCAAAATAGCGGCTCAGAAAGAAGCCCTCACTCTGTGATCCTGAGGGACCGACACCAAAACCTGACGTTTGACATCGTGAAAGCCTCTCTGGTCTCATATCAGCTCCAGCAGAGCACCCTGCAGAGGGCTCAGCTCCAGCAGAGCACCCTGCAGAGGGCTCAGCTCCAGCAGAGCACCCTGCAGACGGCGCTGGAGGGGGAAGACAGCGTAGCGAGGCTCAGATGAAAGCCCTCCGTCAGCCTCTCTGGCTCTGCTCGTGCTCGTTCTCTGGTCGTCCTCCCTGCTCTCTGTGGAGTCATCAAGTCCAGATCACAGCAGCAGCAGCAGCAGCAGCAGCAGCAGGGGTCAGGGCGGGGGGCGGTGTGACCCTGGCTTTGGCTTCAGGGCTAATGCACAGAGAGAAGGAGCTGTAGCTTTGGCCCAGGCCCGTTTGGGCTTTTCCTGGCCGAGCAGAGATCACTGACCAAGCATTCCCCCCCGCTGAAGGATTAGCGAAGCGGTCTGGACTTTATGGTCCAATATACAGTGCAGAGCTGTGATGGCTTCCCCTGTTAGCTGTGAGGTGATCCCCTGTCACTTTGCCCCTGCAGCCTCTGAGCCATGTAACTTATGACTTTCATCATAACAGCATGTTAGCCAAGCCTCACATAAACTGCTTTTTCATTGGATCCATTAAGGCCACGGACCCCCGTTTGACCCAAATAATGTTTTTATTGTCAGATCAAATTGTCCAGTATTCCATGACTATCTGTATTGTAGAGAGTGATACTGTAGCAGTGGAACTGTATGATCAAAATTGCTTACAATACTCTAATTGGTTGATAATCTATTGATTTACTGGGGACCCCTGAAACCCCCTCAAGGACCACTTTAAAATGATTTTATTATTTTCTTCACAAAAATGCTGAGATATACTATATTTATATATATATTAGGGCTGCACAATTAATCGTATTTTCATCGTCATCGCAATATGAACATGCGCAATAAACACATTGCAAAGACTGCCTGAAATGCAATGAATAACAAAAGTGGTTTTATTTACATGCATCATGCATTCCCACTCAGCATCTGATCATTTTGTCTTGTGTTGTAAATCCAGCGTACACCTTTCCCTTGCAACAGTGCGCTCCGCCCCTCTGCCAAAGCCCAAACACGCTGTGTGTAGTTTCAGCTAGAGTCAGTGTGTATTTCATTTCTTTATTCAGTGGGCATATGTTTGGGGTCTATGTTAGCATTATTAAAGCAGAAAGACATAGGAACTGTATAGCTAATATGCATACTTTAATATTTGTTTATTTATCGCAAGTCATATCGTCATCGCTATATTGAACAATGTTATCGCACATACGCAGATTTTCCTCATATTGTGCAGGCCTAATATATATATATATATATATATATATATATATATAGATACACATTTATATATATTTATTTATTTATTATTTATATATATATTTTGTTTGTTTGTTTTTTCGTACACCCTTTTAAATCAAGGAGGCCTTGCGACCCCCCCATGAAGTTTTGGTGACCCCTATTGTGGGTCCCCACCCCCAGGTTGGGCACCACTGTGCTAAGTGGTTTCTGCTGGACTGGCCAGTTAATTGCACAGTAGAAGCTGACCGCACTCAAAGTTAACCTTCATTCATTTTCCCTGCCCGCTGAAGCCTGCTCAGGGTCAGGGCGAGCTGCCCGCTGAAGCCTGCTCAGGGTCAGGGCGAGCTGCCCGCTGAAGCCTGCTCAGGGTCAGGGCGAGGGCCCTGCCCGCTGAAGCCTGCTCAGGGTCAGGGTCAGGGCGAGCTGCCTGCTGAAGCCTGCTCAGGGTCAGGGGCGAGCTGCCTGCTGAAGCCTGCTCAGGGTCAGGGTCAGGGCGAGCTGCCCGCTGAAGCCTGCTCAGGGTCAGGGCGAGCTGCCCGCTGAAGCCTGCTCAGGGTCAGGGCGAGGGCCCTGCCCGCTGAAGCCTGCTCAGGGTCAGGGCGAGCTGCCCGCTGAAGCCTGCTCAGGGTCAGGGCGAGGGCTGGGAACACCCCGGGACAGGGTGCCAGTTCCTCGCAGCAGAGCCTGAAGTTGACACGGGAGGCCGACGCGAATACAATGCGGCTTTCTGCTGTTCTGCCAAATGCACAATTTCCATGTGGGAACTGGACGTGGGGAAACGTTTGACAAGATGATTCCACTGTATATTTTGACTTCATTTGATTCATAAAGAGACAGTTCCCCCCCATTTGCCCAATAATCAACCTTTTCAGTTCCCATGATCGTAGCACTTTCCAGATCTGCACGAGGAATTCCATCAGGACCGTGAGTCATCTATCAGAGCAGAGGAGAGGAACATCTACAGGCCAAGTCCCTCTAGGAATACTCCTCCTCTCCTCTCCTCTGCTCTGCTCCACACAAACCAATTACTCCAGACAGCACTGCTCAACAAGGAGACGAGAGAGAGAGGGAGAGAGAGAGGGGGAGGGGGGGGGGGGGGGGAAGAGACATACAGAGAGAGTGGGGGGAGAGAGAGAGAGAGACATACAGAGAGGGGGGGAGAGAGAGAGACATACAGAGAGAGGGGGGAGAGAGAGAAGAGGGAGAGGGAGAGAGACATACAGAGAGGGAGGGAGAGAAAGAGAGAGAGACATACAGAGAGAGGGGGAGAGAGAGAGAGAGGGAGAGGAGACATACAGAGAGAGGGGAGGGAGAGAAAGAGAGAGAGCTTCAGCTGGATGCTGCTGAGACTGCTGTTGAGACAGGGAAATGTTATCGTCCAAATAAATTCATTCAGGCTGCAGAGAAGCCAACAGCTCCTCCCAGAATTCATTGAAAATCTGCACACGATCCTCTCCCTCTCCTCTCCTATCTTCCTCCTCTCCTCTCTCATCTCCTCTCATCTCCCCCTCCTCTCCTCTCCTCCTCTCCTCTCATCTCCCTCTCCTCTCCTCCTCTCCTCTCATCTCCCCCTCCTCTCCTCCTCTCCTCTCATCTCCCTCTCCTCTCCTCCTCTCCTCTCATCTCCCTCTCCTCTCTCCTCTCCTCTCATCTCCCTCTCCTCTCCTCCTCTCCTCTCATCTCCCCCTCCTCTCCTCTCCTCCTCTCCTCTCATCTCCCTCTCCTCCTCTACCTCTCCTCTCATCTCCCCCTCCTCTCCTCCTCTCCTCTCATCTCCCCCTCCTCTCCTCTCATCTCCCCCTCCCTCTCCTCCTCTCTCTCTCATCTCCCCCTCCTCTCCTCCTCTCCTCTCCTCCTCTCCTCTCATCTCCCCTCCTCTCCTCCTCTCCTCTCCTCCTCTCCTCTCCTCTCCTCTCCTCCTCTCCTCTCCTCTCTCTCCTCTCCTCTCCTCTCCTCTCCTATCTTCCCTCCTCTCCTCTCTCATCTCCTCTCATCTCCCTCTCCTCTCGTCCTCTCCTCTCCTTTTATGTCCTCTCTCTCCTCTCATCTCCCCCTCTCCTCTCTCCCCCTCTCCTCTCCCCTCATCTCCCTCATCTCATCTCCCCCTCTCCACTCTTCTCTCTCTCCTCTCCTCTCCTCTCATTCCCCCTCTCCTCTCATCTCCCCCTTCTCTCCTCCTCTCCTTTCCTCTCCCCTCCTCTCCCCCTACTCTCTCCTCTCATCTCCCCCTCTCGTGTCCTCTCCTCCCATGCCCCCTCATCCTCTCTCCTCCTCTCCTCCTCTCCCCTCCTCTCATCTCCAGACAGCAGAGCAAAGTGTTTGACAGCAAGCAGCTCCTGCTCTGTTCCTGCTGCTCATCAAAAGCCTGGCCTCATAGCAGATGCTAATGCTAATGCTAACCAATTCAACTTGTCGTCTGCTTTGAGCAGCCTGACCAGCGCAGCGAGTTCACCACCATTGTGAGGTGTTCATGGTTCTGCTGCCACAACAGGGTGTTCTTAAAGGGATAGTTCACATGTTTTGATGTGGGGTTGGTTGTATGAGGTACTTGCTGACAGTCAGTGTACTATATGCAGGTAGAATGCAGCCAGTGCGGTACCACCGCGTCAGGCAAGTAGAGTTGTCTGCTCATACTGGTTACCTGGCGTAATCCAAGTCTCCACAAGCCCCTGAGATGACAAGTTGACTTGAACATAATTATGTCAGATTTCAGCTAAACAGGCCGTAAATTATGTCTTTTCAAGTCAACTTGGCATCGCAGGGCTTGTGGAGACTTGGATTACGGCAGAGAGCAGTATGGAGGCATTTTGTCTCTTTCCCCCCATATTTTTTGATGTTTTTGCTTGTGATCCTGTTCACACTCAGTCAGCAGACACCTCTACTTGGCCGGTCTCCCATTCTCCATACTGGGGACGAAGTACACTGACTGTGTCTACCTCATACAACCC
>NC_139645.1:16560990-16572619 GCF_964638095.1 Poromitra crassiceps | reverse complement strand
GATCCCAGCTTTGCTGCGCGCATCATTTCCTTGATGGGCATCAAGGAAATGATGCGCGCTGGCAAACGCGACTGAACGAAAAGGCTTGGCCCGTTCGGCTTCGGATGCTGCCTTTCTAGGAAATCGTGTGGAGATAGATAGAAGCATAAGAGCTCAGTTGTGAGCGCGGATGCAGCCGAGCCCACTCTCGCTGTAGACGGAGCAATATATAGGCTCTGGCAGAAAGCATGCATCGGTTTCCACGGCTTTCTCCGCTGTCTCCTGTACAAAGTAAAGGATCTGAGGTGGGTGGAGCAGCTCCTGTGACGATGTTTAAGGTGGCGCCGTGTGATCCCTTGAAGGGATTCATGCTCACTGGCTGGGTACGACCTTAAACAGCAGAATTATGGAATAATATGAATTATGATTTTAGGACGTCCACAGACGTCCTTGGCACTGAACGTTACTTTTTTTTAGGACGTGCACAGACGTCCTTGGCACTGAATGTGTTAAGGGCGCCTGTTCAGAGGGAGGGGAACTGGTTGGAATAGCGTGAAACTCCCACGTGCTATGTCCTACCGGTGAAGCTTCCTCTGTCAGGTGAAAAGAAGCGGCTGGCTAACTGCCCATGTCTCGGAGGAAGCATGGAGCCAGTTTCGGCTCTCCCCAGATCGGCAGAGGGTGGAGCAGCAACCAGGATAAATAGATTAAGTTAGCACTAATGGGAGATAAAAAAATGGGATAAAAACTTGGCCCGCGGGCCCCAAATTGGTCAGCACTGGTTTAGATGATAGAGTTTAGATTTTGGTGAAGAACTGAATATGGGATTTCCATCATAAGGATGAGACAATGCCATTTGTTTAGCCATGCTGGTGAGAAGGTCCAACATCCAGGACTTCCAAGTCAGCCGCTAAGCGTTACATTCAGCTGCTATTTCATCAGAGAGAAAAATATACAGTTTAAATTCAGCTTTTTTTTTTTTATCATTTATCATCTGTTCAAAGAAGAGAGACAAGAAACATTGGATGATATGCAATAAAGAGCCTGGACCGGCTTCAAACCAAGGATGTTGCATTTGACATGATGGTACACGCCTTAACCCGCTGAGCAACCAGAACGCCCCAGACAGGTTTAGTCCAGTCAGACACACAGACAGCACATCCTCAACCCTTTCTTCTGCAGCCAGACGATATTAACACTATTGTACACCTTAACAGTATAGCAAAAATCCTCATTCAGGAAATGCTCATTCAATGCATACCAATGCACCAATGAGATGTCTGATTGTGATATGGCTCCGCCACACCCCCGAGAGGATCCCTCTCAGTACAATGCACACACCTGCTTCTCCTCTGCCGCTCACTGGCTCTGCCCTGTAGGTCCGTGATTGCTACTCAATGAACATTCATATACGGAGCAGAGGACATGTGAGAGATGAAATCAGTACAAAGAGAACAAAATCCAATTACCTCCTGTATCACATATAGGATCTGGAACTGACACAGCAGAGGTAATGGGTGGGGGGGGGGGGGGGGGGGGGGGGGGGGCTTGGTGCGGGGGTTTACAGAGGGCTTGAGGTAATTCTCCAACAATGAGACCCCCATGTCCACATTACTACCTCAGTGATTTTCAATTTATTAAAGATGGCTGATGTCCATTAACGGAGACACTGTGAGAATTGCTTCAGTCTAGCACAGGCTCTCTTCTTCCCTGGAGAGCGCCCCCGCCCGAGCGGATGGCCTCGTCTCGCGCTGATGATGTCACCGGGTCTGCGCCTGCAGCTGCTGTGACTGGCTTCTGGCGCACCGCTGCCCCATACCCAGTGTTGTTGGGAGGGCTACTTTTAGAACGTATTCCACTACAGATTACTGAATACAGTACATGCCCTGAAATGTCATTTGTAACATATTCCCATTAGATTACTCAAATTAAGTAACGTATTCTTAATACTTTTGGATTACTTTTGGAATACTTCAAAATCCTCTTGTTGAGCCCAGAGCCATACATTATAATAGAAGAGTTCCGACATCTCCATTCAGTCCAATGGACCAGTTTTTTTTCCAGGAAGTAGAAAGTGGAACTCTTGAGTAAAAAAAGCAGCACTGTCGAGTTGCAGCAAAATAGACAGTTTGTGTTGTACTTTGAAAGGGTTTTTCATCCCTTGAATCAAATTGTACATTATCAGCTTTATTTTAGCATGCAAAAGTAGCGCGAGACCCATTCCTGGCTGTTCATTGGCTAATGAGTCTCGCATTTTGGTCCTCCGCTGACGCCACTTTCTTATTAGAGGACACTAGTTGAGCCCATTTGTCTGGGTCACTCTGAATTAGGGCTGGGCATTGGCAAGGACCTCACGATACGCTACGTATCATGATACATGGGTCACGATACGATCATATCACGATACATTGCGATACAATACATATTGCGATATATTGCAATACTCTACATAATTTACTGAAAATTTTAAAATAGAGCTAAAATACAACACGCTGTGTACCACGCAGGTAGTGTAATAATAATGTACATCACTTAATATTGATAAATGAGTGGACAAATTTAGTCAAAACTACAGTGTTGAGTGTGTTACTGAACGCACTGAAATAAAAAGTATTCTTATTGTGTCACTGAACACACGGATGTCCAAAAAATCGATATAGCGATATATATCACAATATTTTTCTGAAATATCGATACAGTATTGCAGAATACTGTATCGTAAAGTAATCCGTTTATGGGAAATGTGTGCCTCATATTAATTTGATAGCAAATACAAATAAAGTACTAATGCCTTACAGTAATCTATTTTTAAAGGCAGTAACTGTATTCAGAATACCACCAATTTAAACTGTACAGTAACTGTAATGGAAAATACAGTGAGTCATATTTTGTATTTTAAATAGTGTATTTTCGTTACTCGCCAACCCTGCCCATACCTCACCCAGCATGCAAAGGCCACAGACTCGCTCTGTAGATGGTATCAGGGTCGGTTACCATAGCAACAACAATGCACAGATAAAAGCTTCATTCACACCATGCGCTTCAGTCCAGCCACTAGAGGGGGGGCGGGGTCGATACAGCAGAGTATCACGATACTTTGTGCTGCAAATATATCGTATCGCATGAATGTCAAGTATCACGATATTTTATTATATAAATTGTCAAGTTCATTTATGACAGGTTTTTATGACAGTGTTGGTCAGTCTGTCTGCTTGACAATCTCCTTTTGCTGCAATAAAAATGATTGAAGTCAGATGAACAGACTGGAAAATGTATCTCATTAGATAAGGAAAAAAATCGGTTAAAAAAAAGGTAATAAATCGCAATATATCACATGATTAAAATCACAATAATATTGTATCGTATTTAAGCATCGTGATAATATCATATCGTGGGGACTCTGGTGATTCCCAGCCCCCTAGACTCAAGTCCTTCTGGCAGAACCTCCAGAGGTCCTGGTGCTGCTCAGCATGGCACACTTAGCATCTGAAGAGACACTCGGCAAGCTGGCAAACTGCAAAACAGCAGCTGGTACTTCGGTCTCATCGATTAATATTCATGTTGTAGAAAACCCCAAGAGATCAATTTAACACACCTGATCAAATCAATAATTGAACGAGGGAGGACGAGGGAGGACAGAAAAGAAAAGAAAGAAAGGAATAAAGCCTTTCATACCACTTCATCGCCCCTGCATGCCTTTAAAATCCCACACACACCAGGGCAACATCTGACCCGTCGGTGAGCGTCTTTGGCCCTCGTCTTTGCGGTTTTTCATGTTGAATCGGCGTTGAGCGGTCGGTGAGAGAAATCACTCTGATTGGCTGGTCAGCTGGTCGGTGAGATAAATCACTGATTGGCTGGTCAGCTGGCCGGTGAGAGAAATCACTCTGATCGGCTGGTCAGCTGGCCGGTGATAGAAATCACTCTGATCGGCTGGTCAGCTGGCCGGTGATAGAAATCACTCTGATCGGCTGGTCAGCTGGCCGGTGAGAGAAATCACTCTGATCGGCTGGTCAGCTGGTCGGTGAGAGAAATCACTCTGATCGGCTGGTCAGCTGGTCGGTGAGAGAAATCACTCTGATCGGCTGGTCAGCTGGCCGGTGATAGAAATCACTCTGATCGGCTGGTCAGCTGGTCGGTGAGAGAAATCACTCTGATCGGCTGGTCAGCTGGCCAGTGAGATAAATCACTCTGATTGGCTGGTCAGCTGGTTAAGCGAAGCAGTGAGAAGAGATCTCTTCTCACTGATCTCTTCTCACTGCTGACCAGCCAATCACAAAATGTTCTTCTCACCTTTCAACTTCAACTCATCTGATCTGATCTGATCGTTCCAATACACAAATATTTTCACAACGATGTGGCCTTCGGGAAAGCCCCGTGACCCTGTCTCTGTATGATATCACCCATTTAATGCGGTTACTCCCCATTTTCCCACCTGTTCCTTTCTTCTTCCACAAGCAAAAGACCAGGCAAGTGCTGACCACGCAACTTCTTATCACATATTCTCCATTAGAAGTAGCTATATAAGTGGTGAGCAAGAGCGCTGTGAAAATGGTAGTCAAGCGCTCCTTTGTTTCATGCATCTGGTTTGTATCCACGGTCCAAGGTCTCACGCAGGCACAGAATGTACATACTGTAGACATCAGTAGATATTTCCTTAATGATAACCAGTGTTGGGCAAGTTACTTTCAAAATGTAATATACTACATATTACTAGTTACTTTCATTTGAAAGTAATACGTTACTTTACAATATTACTTTCTGTGTAGAGTAACTCGTAACTTATTACACTACTTTTGCATTACTTTCACCAAAACAACAGCAGCAGCAGAATGACATTGCCGCCCCGGAACCATCCAGAAAAATAATGTCAACCGCCTTGAAGTCAGTGTAAACAATCCAAAATTCTAAATGTTATTGTTTATTCTTTGTTGTTGTCATCTATAGTGGTTATTTGCATAAAAACAGACAGATTAGGAAATGATTGTATGTTTATTTAAATATGTGCCTTGATTTGAATTTTGTTTAACTCAATTTGTAACTTGAGTTACTTGACAAAGTAACTGGTATAATATTACTGAAACCTTAGAAGTAATAAGTTATATTACTGAGCGACTGCTAAAAGTAATATATTACATGTAATTAGTTACTTTTGGAATGAGTTACTCCCAACACTGATGTTAATGCACACACAAAATTTAATTAAAAAAATGAAGATTGTTCACAAGTCCCAAACCCCAAGTCCAAGTCAAGTCTCAAGTCTTTGAGGACGAGTCTCAAGTCAAGTCTCAAGTCACTGTGTGAGACTTGAGTGCGACTCAAGTCCAAGTACCAAGTCCAAGTCCCCATCTCTGCTGTAAAGTTTGAAACCAGGCTACGTAAAACGTTCATGGAGGGGGGGCAGGAACTCTATACTGCGGTTCCATGCCCCCGGTCACTACTGCGCAGACTGCAAATGACGTCACCAGTCTCATGCTCCCGGTCACTACTGCGCAGACTGCAAATGACGTCACCAGTGCAAGATGGCGGCGCCGGTATCTGGAGTATTTTAGCTTCACTTTCGCATACCGGTAGGAAGTGGAGACGCGTCGTCCATATTTATATACAGTCAATGATACCCAAGGCCCCAATGCAGGGAGGGCGCACTCAAAAAGCTCTAAAGATATGTGAGAGACATGGAACAAAAGGACAGGGGGCGCCACAGAGACTGTGTATAGGGCCCAGAATGTTGTGCTACCCCCCTGATGAGCGGGACACGGTTAGATGGAGAAGATCTGACATCACTCACCCTTTTCTGGTCTTCCAAGCCGTGCATCACCGGTTTCCTCCTCTGGTGCTGCGGTGGACTCGCCTCCCCTCCTGCCTCCATCTTCCCATAGGGGGCGCCGACAGCTCCACGCTCCTCTTCCACAGCTCAGTATCCAGCCAACAGCAGCCAAGAGGAAATTACCTACTCAAACGTAATACAGTCCCCTTCCCACTCGCTCCCAAATTGTGCTTGCATGGATGTCTGTGGCCCGAAAAGAACGGAACTGCCAGTCTGTCAACTCTGCATCGTGGAAAAGGTGACACCCAACCTCTGTGTTACGGCTGGCTACAGTCATATCATCTCTCCCCGCTGTTGGTCTGAAGCGGGCACCAGGGCAGAGGACGGGGAAGCTGACAGAACTGTGGCGGCTCTACCTCCCGACGCCATCACCGCTGCTGCCATGGAGATCTGCTCTCGTCAGAAGATGTGCTCGCAATTATTTTCCATCCGCCAAAAGTCAAGCCCGGTCTTCCACTTGGGGAAAAACAGCAGGTTTCAGTTTTCCAATCAGTACAAACAGTAAACAAAAAATGATTTAACTATTTTTCTTTCATAGTTTTCCAGCCAGGTAGTATCCAACAATACAAAAAAATGTAGAAAATGTGAAAAGGAGGAGCTGGCAGCTCCAAAGGCCAAGTGTGGTATCCTGCGAACAAGTGCTTGTGTTGAGAAATAAAACAAAGTGAAATTGAAGCATCTAAATAAGGCTTAGATGCTTCAATTTCACTTTGTTTTATTGTTTTGTTTTGTTTTGATTGTTTGTTGTTTTGTTTGTATGCTTAGATTCTAAGCAAACAGGACATTCCAGACACACACAGATTAGACAACTTAGAGTGTAAACACACTGCTTCATAAACCTCAAAAACACATCCAATTACAAAGTTCATCTGCTGGTTAATTAATGAAAGCGGTGTAGGAATGAATCTCGTGCAGGATACTTACAGGCTAATTGTGGAAGTTGTTTATGCATCATGGCAGTACTACTGGGAAGCAGTAAGACATGGCTGACTAAACCATCAGCAGACTGCAGACCTGTGTGGGGGTTTTCACCTCTTAACGTCACCAACATCCCCAGCCACCATGTGAAATTAGCCTACTTTGAACAATTTATTAACTAAAAAACCGTTTACTCTAGTAGGTTTCTCAAATGGTAACTTTCACTTTTACTTACGCCATTTTTTTGATGGGAGTACCTCACCTGTAATTGTACTTTTGCTCGAGTATAGGTTTTCAGTGCTCCACCCCACCACTGGTCGCAAACTTGCTCATGTGCAGTTCAGGTGAAGGTAGAGAGAGACTAGAGAACATATTCAGCGTAAAAACGGATAGGTTCATGTCATAAACTCCAGAGGTAAACGCGGAAACAAACTGCTTGGAGAAGAAGGTTATCTACCCGCAAAGGTCTGCACGCGCAACATCCCTGCAGGAGAATCTCTCTCTGACTGACTGACTGACTGACTGACTGACTGGCTGGCTGCTCCTCCCGGCTTTCTGCAACTGCTCGTTGTTGCCAGAAAATAAAGAAAAACATGGGAGCTATAAGTAGAACTAGACATTGGAAAACAACGTATTTGCAGTAAAGAAAGATAGCCTACTCACCCCGCGCTGCACTTGTCGTTTTCCCTTCCCTGCCTGCCTGCCTGCCTCGTGCAGCGTGCTGATGTCCGTCTCCTCCGCCTCCAGGGACTGTCGGAAATATAGCTAGAGAACGATGAGAAGTCGAAGCGCTCACGAAACAACAAGAAAAACAACACCTACAACAACAACAACAACAGGAATGAGAGTGTAACGTTTAATTTGTAACATATAACAGTCAGCTCCCACAACAACCAGTTGTGTTATGGTTCACTGTGTGTTCTTATTTCCAAAAGCAGGTCACTTACCGAGTGGGAATGAGTAGATTACGAGGAGCACTTGAAGGCAGCAGCAGGGTCCCACTCGCTCTCTCGCATCCATAACATTACGTCACTGGCTGCCTCGAGCTCCGCCACTCTGCACATCCTTCCAGGCCATGGTTCCAGGCGCCCGTCGGTTTCCATGACGACCACCTGAAAGGAGGGCTGTACTGCCATCTAGCGCCGAAACAGACACACGACAAGGTGTGAACTGCAGCAGTCCGCAGTGATTCACAGCTGCGGACGATGTGTGTTAATATGTGTATTTTGACATTTGATAGCCTACAGAAGGCACTGTTGTGTGCAAGACAAATTGGACACTACAATCTAGGTTGTCTAATAACCTACTGTGTTCAACCCAAATTTCACCTCAAATAACATGAAAATATTTTCCTAACAAAGGCTGAAGAAAGGTAGCCTATTATTTATTTCAATCAGGAGACTTGATGAATAAACAATGATTTTATTATAATGATGATGAATGATCTTTACAGAATATTATGATGAGAAAAGTTAGTTAGTCTTTGGAGCTTGACACCACAGGGAGATATCGAGATCGAGCTGGGTCAGCTCGAAACCGCACAGCCATTTATACCCCCCTGTGGAGTCAGGATACTGGTGCTGGTGTAACCTCTCTTGATGACTGATGGATCAAGGAAACTTGGCGGAGACGGGGAGGTGGTGGGTGTGTGTCAGCCAGCAGGGTTTAGAGAGACTGAATGAGACACAAGAAAGCATATTTATGCACACAGCAACCATGTGATAGGCTGCCTAAGGGGAGTGCCACAATGTGATAGGCTAGCAGTGCAGGTGAGCAAAGGTGTATGAGGTGATGTGCTGCTATGCTATTGGCTTATGGGAAACTAGGAGGCAACCACTGATTATTCAATTATCACCAGGAAGCTGACAGGTTAACAGTGAGCAAGCAATAGAGAGCCGCATAGATGACGTATTTTTGTAGGCAGAATGCGGAAGTCCCGAACTTCCTGGTTCTTCACTGTTTCTGTCTATGGGATTTTTGAATGGGTTTTTGCCGCGATGCTTCAAATAAGGTATCTGGGCAACGCAAGATTAATCAAACGCGAACCAGAATTCCGTCGGATAATCTTCACACATGAGGACCACTTTCATGAGTTTTGTAGCGTAAATGTGAGCCCTAGAAGTAAAATGCTCGAGCTAAGCTAATCCAGAACTACACACTGTCGCATAGGCTTACACGTCACATCAGCACTCAACCTGGACTGTTGTTGATGTGTGCACTGATTACCCCGGGCTGAACGGGCTGAACCAGGTGAGGGAAAGAGAATTTCCGTATTCGTCCTTTGAAGTGGTGACGTTATTGACGTATATATCCCCATCGACTCAAAAGTGTAGTCTCATTTAGCCGTTTGCTAGCTAGCCGTCCTTTTAACGGCACGTAAAAGCTTCAAAACTCGTAAAAGTGGTCCTCGTGTGTGAAGATGATATTACTAAACACTGGTTCGCGTTTGATTAAGCCAGCGTTGCTCAGAGAGATTATTAGAAGCATCGCGCCAAAAACCCATTCAAAACTCCCATAGGCGAAAACTGTGAAGAACCAGGGCTGTTAGCATCGATGATTTCCGGACTCATTACTGCGGCTCTCTATTGGCAGGGCCGATTTTACCAACGGGCTTACCCGGGCTGAAGCCCGGGGCCCGGGACATCAAGGGGCCCAAAAAAAAAAAAAAAAAAAAAAGAATTTTGGACCCTTGATGGGTTTTTTTTGGGCCCCCTGTCCAGGGTCTTCGCAAAAAATGTTTTTTTTACTGACGCCATTCAATTTTTTTTGCAGAGTAATAACATCCACTGTGAGAGGGTGTCCACCCGCTATGCCGACCACTCGCAATGCCGACCTTAGGTTTAGGCGTGGGGGGTGGGAGAGGTTAGGTTTTGGGTTAGGGTCTGGGGGAGGTTAGGTTTAGGCATGGGGGTGGGAGAGGTTAGGTTTTGGGTTAGGGTCTGGGGGAGGTTAGGTTTAGGCATGGGGGCTGGGAGAGGGGAGGTCGGAACAGCGAGAGGTCGGAACAACGACATGGAACCCTGTGAGAGGGCTCCCGAATTTGTAGATGAAATAGTGCAATTCAAAGAATTCATCAAAAACAAAGACAATAAAAGTGTGCGGCACTTGCTTCAAATAATAAGGAAGAGGAACCTGTCATCAGTTTTTCCAAATGTGGATATTGCCTTCAGGATTTACTTAACTCTCCCTGTAACAAATGCCTCTGGAGAGCGCTCCTTTTCAAAACTTGGGCTTGTCAAGAACAGGATACGGTCTACAATGGGACAAGAAAGGCTCACCCACTTGACATTGATGTCATTGGAAAGTGACATTGTTAGAACATTGGACTTCACCACTCTAGTCAAACGCTTTGCCACGGCAAAAGTCAGGAAGAAGACATTTCAGGTACGAACAGACTTGAATACTGCTTTATTGATTTGTGCAATAATTGTGAGAATGTGTGTGTGCACTGTAATAATAACAGCAATAATAAATACTAAATAATAATAATAAAAGTGCTTGTTGTGACATCTCAGTGGCAATGTTTTCTTTCCAATCAGGCTGTTTATGAAAGAACATGATGGCTAAACCTACATTTTGTGTTTGTAAGTTAGAATGCTGACAGGAGAGCAGGTGGTGACATGAAAGTTAGTGGGAAAAGGAGAAGATACTAAATAATGACATCACAACAGTATAATCCTAATGTTGATTTAAAATGAGATATTCCTTTAAATACGGCTAAAAAAGGTTAAAAAAAAAACACTAAAAAAAAATTCGGCGCCGAAGCCCCCCCTTCCGCTTGAGGGGGGGGCCCTGCAGAGATGAATAGCCCAGGGGCCCATGAAGTGTAAAATCGGCCCTGTCTATTGGAGTAGTGCAGTGACTGTGGAACCGGTGAGGATCAAGATCGTCCTGTCTGAACCTACGTTAAAACTCCATTAGACAAATCCAACAAGCCTCTGTGCCTTAATTCAAAATATTTTTTTGTGAAAAATCACGAATTTAATGTATATAAACGCCTCCCAACACAAGCAGAAATCTCAAACAGAAAATCCCGTGCGGAGAGGGGAATGATATAATGCCATAATCATAAGATAGCTTACTATACCACAGCAGACGTGTATAGCCTCTGTCCCTGTGGAATATTATAGTGATTTATAATATAATATATAGGCTAGTAATGTCATAGGATATAAAAAAAAATAGAGCACAATTTGGTCTCTATTAACCCACCATCACAGGCAGTCTATTAGTCCCCATGAGGCCTTTTATAGAAATCCTATTAGAGATATGATAATGTCACTCCAACTCCTCTGCTGAGTAGCCTATAGACACACTAATCTTATCTTACAGATATAAAATATGTCAGCACACCATTTCCAACCTCAGTCACTAGTTTGGTTTTTAAATAGACTACAGCTCTAAAATGTCTTGTATATAGGGTAATAAAAAATATAGAAATGTATAATTATGTAGTAATAAAAATAATAATAATATAACAATAATAATAATTTGCATTATTAAACATCATCGCAATTGCACAATATCGGTGTCAGAATCAGAATCAGAATCAGAAAGGCCACGATGGTGCACTTCTACTCCTCCATCGTTGAGTCCATCCTCACCTCCTCCATCACCGTCTGGTATGCTGCTGCCACTCCAAAAGACATCAACAGACTTCAGCGCATCATCCGCTGCGCTGAGAGGATAATCGGATGCAACCTGCCATCCCTCCAGGACCTGCATGCAGCCAGGACACTGAAGCGGTCTCGCAAGATCATGGCTGACCCCTCCCACCCTGGCCACAAACTCTTTAAGACACTCCCCCACGGCAAGAGACTGAGGTCTGCCAAGACCAGAACCACCCGCCACAAGACCAGCTTCTTCCCAACCGCCATCAGCCTCACCAACAAGGCCAGGCCGGAA
>NC_139645.1:16545990-16558490 GCF_964638095.1 Poromitra crassiceps | reverse complement strand
CCAATGCATAGCACCGAACCCCTTTGGGGGACCACCAGTTTCCTCCAGGTTGAAGTGAAAGGGCTTTTTCTGCTGCTGCCCCCAAACTGTGGAATACCTCGCCCCTCCCTGTTAGCTCTACCCCTCCCTGTTAGCTCTGTCCCTCCCTGTTAGCTCCGTGCCTCTCTGTTACCTCCGCCCCTCCCTGTTACCTCCGCCCCTCCCTGTTACCTCCGCCCCTCCCTGTTACCTCCGCCCCTCTCTGCTACCTCCGCCCCTCCCTGTTACCTCCACCCCTCTCTGTTACCTCCGCCCCTCCCTGTTAGCTCCGCCCCTCCCTGTTACCTCCACCCCTCCCTGTTACCTCCGCCCCTCTCTGCTACCTCCGCCCCTCCCTGTTACCTCCACCCCTCTCTGTTACCTCCGCCCCTCCCTGTTAGCTCCGCCCCTCTCTGTTACCTCCGCCCCTCCCTGTTACCTCCGCCCCTCCCTGTTACCTCCGCCCCTCTCTGCTACCTCCGCCCCTCCCTGTTACCTCCACCCCTCTCTGTTACCTCCGCCCCTCCCTGTTAGCTCCGCCCCTCCCTGTTACCTCCACCCCTCTCTGTTACCTCCGCCCCTCCCTGTTACCTCCACCCCTCTCTGTTACCTCCGCCCCTCCCTGTTACCTCCGCCCCTCCCTGTTACCTCCACCCCTCTCTGTTACCTCCGCCCCTCCCTGTTACCTCCGCCCCTCCCTGTTACCTCCGCCCCTCCCTGTTAGCTCCACCCTCCCTGTTAGCTCCGTCCCTCCCTGTTATCTCCGTCCCTCCCTGTTATCTCCGTCCCTCCCTGTTAGCTACGCCCCTCCCTGTTACCTCCACCCCTCTCTGTTACCTCCGCCCCTCCCTGTTACCTCCGCCCCTCCCTGTTACCTCCGCCCCTCTCTGTTAGCTCTACCCCTCCCTGTTACCTCCGCCCCTCTCTGTTACCTCCGCCCCTCCCTGTTACCTCGCCCCTCCCTGTTATCTCCGTCCCTCTCTGTTACCTCCGCCCCTCCCTGTTACCTCCGCCCCTCCCTGTTACCTCCGCCCCTCCCTGTTAGCTCTACCCCTCCCTGTTAGCTCCGCCCCTCCCTGTTGCTCTGCCCCTCCCTGTTAGCTCCACCCTCCCTTTTACTGTAGGTCTGCTCTGCCCCTTCTTTGGACGCTTTTAAATCAAGACTAAAAACATCGGTTTTCTCTCTGGCCTTTGAATCATAACATCTTAAAAAATCGCTCTCCGCTCTGTGGGCGCCTGTTGACACATTGCTTTGAAACTTTATATCCTTCTGTCTATCATGCATGTCTTTATTATCTTACCCTCTGTATTATTGTTTGCCTGATTGTCTGATTATGTTGTTTTGAATGGCATGTTGTACAGCACTTTGGTCAACTCAGCTTGTTTTTACATGTGCTTTATTAATAAATTGACTTGACAATTGAGTGATATTCATGAAATATTGCAATATTTGATATTATCACATATTGGCCCGAGCCTACTCATTCGTAGAACCATCGGCTGTTGTTGAGCAGTTAAAGATGTAACTAATTATAAGCTTGGGAGTGTCTTGAAATTCCAATGGGTGAGAGTTTTCTCCATTCAAAAACAGAGTAAGGGTCAGAAAGTGAGTTTTCTCAAATGTGATGTAACATCTTGTCTGTGTGATGTCATCATGTCACCCATCAGGTAAACCCAGGTCGTCTGTCTGACACGCCAGCTGCAGCACAGACACAACCGACAGACCAGGAGGACGACCTGGACTACACCAATGTGAGGGTTTTTCCATTCCAAAACAGAGTAATGGTCAGAAAGTGAGTTTTCTCAAGTGTAACGTAACCTTGTCTGTGTGATGATGTCACCCCTCAGGTAAACACAGGTCCGGGTCGTGTGTGTGACAGGTCAGCTGCAGCACAGACACAACCGACAGACCAGGAGGACGACCTGGACTACACCACCGTCCACTTCCCCAACACACAGACAGATGCTATCTACTCCAACGTCAGACCTCAGAGAAGAGCGAAGGAGGAGACTGACCACTACGCTGCTGTCAACATCAAAACACCACAAACTGATGCTGGGTAAGCTGGCCTTCACATTATGAGAGGAAAAATGCATGAGTTTTAGACAATGTCCAAGATCTTTATAGATTATAACCATTTCATTACCGTTGTATTTAAATTGTCTATTTTGTAAAGCTGTTTTTAATGAACGTTTATCAATTTCCTCTTATCTTCAGAATGCACTCATTTATTTTTTCCCCTCAGAAGCAGAAGCAAGGAAGCTGATGAGGATCTGTCTGAGCTGTACAGCACAGTCAAAAAACACTCCAAAAACCCCCGGATTCTGAACACAACACAACACAACACAACACAACACAACGCAACACAACAATACAACACAACACAACACAACGCAACACAACACAACACAACACAACACAACACAACACAACACAACAATACAACACAACACAACGCAACACAACACAACACAACACAACACAACACAACACAACACAACACAACACAACAATACAACACAACACAACACAACACAACACAACACAACACAACACAACACAACACAACAATACAACACAACACAACACAACACAACACAACAATACAACACAACACAACACAACACAACACAACAATACAACACAACGCAACGCAACACAACACAACACAACGCAACGCAACGCAACGCAACACAACGCAACACAACACAACACAACACAACGCAACACAACACAACACAACGCAACGCAACGCAACACAACGCAACACAACACAACACAACACAACACAACACAACGCAACACAACACAACACAACACAACACAACACAACGCAACACAACACAACGCAACGCAACGCAACGCAACACAACGCAACACAACACAACACAACACAACAACAGTCTTGGGGGGGGTGGTCGTATAGCCTCTCAGATGGCAGTTGACTGGCAGGGTTTTTGTGGGGGTGAGTTCCGGTCTGGGTCCTCTCGGGCTCTTGTGGAGGCAGTTTGATCTTGGGGCCCGTGGGGGGTCGGCGTGCCTTGCAACTGGGTCAGGTGCTCCAGGGGACATGGGGTGGGCACCAAGAAATGTTGGTGCACCAAGAAATGTTAACTAGCAAATAAGAAGACATCCAGAAAGCTTGCTTTGCACAATAAGAAAACATACAACGCAATGTAAATAAAGGAAAAAGAAAACGTAAAAAAAAACACAAAAAAAGTAACGTTATTCCTTGAGTTATTTGTACTTTGTACTATGTTTGTTACTTCAGATAGTGTGATTGCTGGGCTGACTGACATGCACTGCTGCTTTCTACAGTACATGTGATATTGGCATTGTTGGGTTGACATGGTGTTACAGCTGTGGTTGTGATGCATATGGATGACTGTACTTGTGCAGTTGACGTTGTGTTTTATGTTGAATATTTTCATATTGTTGACTCAGTAGTAGCCTAGCCCTAGGCTATGCCCATTTGATGTGACATTATGCAATTTATTTCTTGCAATAATGATCTAGTCAGACGTCATAGGCTAGCGATCCCCCGTTACATTGCCTAAAATCACAATAAACTGTTTAGCTGCATTTATGTTGCAGCTTGGACTCTAGTTTATTTCCTGCCATCTATTGTATTAGCAAACACTGCAGAAGTTAAGCTATAGGGTCCATTTAGAGTGTTTATTGTCTAGTTGAAAAGGTCTATATAGTGTCCCATCTGAAATAACTGAAGTGTGTAGATTGTCTTCTGCTCTGGCTGCACAGCAGAGGTGTGACTTTCATGTCACACTGTGCACACGTGTTAAACGGCCCAAGCAGTAATCTATGGCAAACATCTCACCTCACTGCTCAAGTTAGAACATGGTGTTGATGACTCATTCTAGGTGACAACTCAAACTGTTGTTTGTCCTTGATATGTTGACGACATATTAAAAATGATAAGCATATTTTTTGTTCAATGGACACCACATCACATCTGCATCGTCAGACTGTCCTACACAAATGTAATAAACAGATTTGAATTATCACAAATTGAGCCCACAGTGCATCAAAATGTTTTACTGTAAACAATACTGTAAATATCTACTACAGATTCTCGCTAAATAAATATCCAATGTTCATGTAATAATTCACAAAATGTTGCTGTCGTGCTAGATGAAGTAGCCTATGTAAAATTTTATAATTTTATCTCAAAAACTGAATTTTTGACAGTATTTTGAATTCTGCCCTCAATGGAAAAAAAAACACCATGTTTAAACATCAGCTTCACTTGTGGAACATTCAATATTTGTAAAAACAAATTACATACTGTACATTTCTATTGTTGGCTAAATGAAGTATGCAAATTCTCAGAATGTTGTCTTGAATAGGCTACTACTGAATATTGAATACTGAATATTTGACATAGTAGTTTGAAATCTGCCTGTAAATGCATAGACAGCTGTTATACTCCACCCTGCTGGTTTGGCTAGTGTGAAGCCTCTTATTGGAGATAGCTCAACTAGATCACAATGTGCCATTGGTGGCAAAGGTTGTGAGTTTGATCCCTGGGGAATGCAGAATCAACATGCTGCCTACTCAGACATTGTGCTGAGTATCTATTTACACCCTGAATTACTTTTTATTGCTTTTATCTTATGTTGTTTTTTAAGTTTATTATTAAAACGTTGTATGTATTATTATTATTATTATTATTATTATTGTTATTATTGTTATGATTATGATTATGATCGTGATGATTATTATTATTATTATGGTTGTTGTTATTATTGTTGTTATTATTATTATTATGATTATGATTATTATTATTAGTAGTATTATGTGAAACCACTCATCTCCTTGTCTCCCCCGGGTCCCCCCATTTTCCCCCTTCATGGTTACTCAAGGTCAGCTCTATAAAGCATGTACCTGTTGGAATCAGATTATGAGATGAGATGAGATGAGATGAACTTTATTGTCCCCGAGGGGAAATTTGTCTTGGGCAAGTAGTGCCGTACAACAGCCACATATCGCAAGTATCGAGGTTTTGACACAATACATACAACAGAAAGGGAAAAAACATATCGAGCATACAGTGTGGTCCCTTTCCAACATGCGCTTTCCACTGGGAAATTGTGCCAGCGGTGTAATATAGAAATAAAAGACAGCAAACACTGGTTTGTTCAATTTGGTTCAACACTTCATCCTAATGACATTCTAAGCATATTGCACAGTCATTGTGGGTTTATTGCACAACCCTCATTGCAATTTCCCATTATGATAAGTAAAAGAATTGAAGATAAAATAAATACAATTTTTGGAGGTACAAACCTCACCTCAAGAGCAGTAGGGCACTCAACTAAGTAAGACCAGAACTCTTATGCTAATTACAGTGGTGGGTGGAGTAAACAAAAATGGTAATCAAGTAAAAGTAGCCTACAGTTACTTTATAATAGCCTATATTTACTCAAGTGGAAGTAAAAAGTGCCCAAAAAATAAATACTTGAGTAATAGTTGAAAAAAGTATAAAGCAGGGTGCTGGCCATCGGGAGCAATTTGGGGTTCAGTATCTTTGCCCAAGGACACTTCATGCCGGGGATCAAACCACCGACCTCTTTTATCCAAAGCAATTGGTGGACGAGCCGCTCTGCCCCCTGAGCCACAGCCGCCCCATAATATAGCAGGAAGTGATCATTTTGTCAAACAAGGTCTGGTTATGGTATGAACTTACTTCAAAAAGAAAAACAATAGGGGACGATACAGCATTATTGTGATATTTTGTGTGCCAATAAATCGTATCATACAAATGCCAAGTATTGCGATGTTTTATTATATACATTTTCAAGTACATGCAACATTTATGAGAGGTTTTTATGACAGTGTTGGTCAGTCTGTCTGCTTGGCAATCCAATTTTGTTGCAATAAAAACGATTGAAGTGAGATGAACAGCCTAGAAACTTGATCTAATTAGATAAAACAGATGTCAAAATTTTTTAATAAATCACAATATTCTTTTTTTAATCACAATAATAATATTGTATTGTGACTTACGTATCATGATCATATCATAGTGACCCTGGTGATTCCCACCCTTACCGTGCTTCCAATCTACAGCCAATAACATCACGCAATATTTGCAATTCACACATAGGTATTCACAGGCTTAAGCAGTAACACACAGCGTCAATAAACAATGCGTAAATATTAGCACAACTTGGCAAGTTGGGCAATGTATATTATATATATATATATATATATATATATATATATATATACACATTACATTACATTACATTACATTTCGTCATTTGGCAGACGCTTTTATCCAAAGCGACTTACAATAACACACTTTCAATCAACTATGGAGCACAGTCTATGACAACTACAAATCCTGAAGGAACAGTGGTACGAGTTTAGTTTAGGATTTTTTTTTTTTTTAATAGAAAGAGAGAGAAAGAAGTTAGATCAAGAAGGGCCCAGGTGGAGCCTGAAAAGGTGAGTCTTTAGTCTTTTCCGAAAGATCGGCAGTGATTCAGCAGTCCTGACCGAAGGTGGCAGCTCGTTCCACCATTGGGGTGCCAGGGACGAGAAGAGCGCCCGTAGCGAAGGAGGAGCGAGGCGCCCTGCACTGGTGGAGGAGCAAAGGGAGCGGTGAGAGGTTTGGAACCTGACCATAGATTGCAGGTACAGGGGAGCTGACTGGTGTACTGCCCTGTAGGCCATACCAGTGTCTTGAATTTGATGCGAGCTGAGATGGGAAGCCAGTGGAGGTCCCGGAAGAGGGGAGTGACATGAGAGAATTTGGGTTGGTTGAATACCAGATGGGCTGCAGCGTTCTGAATGAGCTGAAGCGGTCGGATGTCGGTGACAGGTAGGCCGGCCAGGAGCACGTTGCAGTAGTCCAGGCGAGGGATGATAAGTGACTGGACCAAGAGTTGAGTCGCTTCTCTTGTGAGGAAGGGACGGATTTTGCGGATGTTGTAGAGGGAGAACCTACAGGAGCGTGCTGTCGCAGCTATGTTGGCTGAGCAGGACAGCTGGTTGTCGAGGATCACCCCAAGGTTCTTAGCTGTTTGGGAGGGCAGTACAGTGGTGTTGTCGATGGAGATGGAGAGATCTGCGAGAGGACAGTCTTTCCCTGGGAGGAAGAGTAGCTCTGTCTTACCAAGGTTGAGCTGGAGGTGGTGGGCAGACATCGCCAATGTCCTTGAGACATGCAGAGATGCGAGCCTCGATTTGAGTGTCAGAGGGGGGGAAGGAAAGGAAAAGTTGGGTGTCATCAGCATAGCAGTGATAAGAGAAGCCATGAGAAGAGATCACATAGGCAAGAGATCTGATATAGAGAAGGAAAAGTAAGGGGCCCAGGACTGATCCCTGGGGGACACCAGTGGTAAGAGGGCAGGATCTGGAGACGGACCCTCTCCATAAGACCTGGTATGAGCGGTTCGAGAGATAGGAAGCAAACCAGGAGAGTGCAGAACCTGAAATGCCGAGGTCAGACAGAGTGGAAAGAAGGATTTGGTGATTGACTGTATCGAAGGCAGCAGACAGGTCAAGGAGGACAAGGACAGAGGAGAGGGATGAGGCCTTAGCAGTGTGAAGGTGTGAATACACACAAAAAAATAATAATAATAATAATAATAATAATAATAATAATGTATACACACACACACACACACACACACACACACACACACACACACACACACACACACACACACATATATATATATATATATATATATATATATATATATATATATACATATATACATATATAAATAATAATATAAAAAGAATAATAATAATAATAATACTAATAATGTATATATATATATATATATATATATATATATATATATATATATATTTTTTTTTGACTGGGAGTTAGGTTGGTGCCTATTACTATTGTGCTATGTAAATGTTTGGTTATGTGTGATTTTTCTTTTATATTGCATAATTATGTAATATGTGTATATGTATTCTATATATTGATAGAGACTGTAAGTGCTTTATCTAACTGTTTCAGGTCAAATGTACAGTACCTCAGAACGTGTAAAAATAATTTCTGCTAAATCAAAATGTAATGTAAAAATGTAATGTAAAAACCAAGTATGTCGTCCAAAGTGGGGGGGAGGAGGGGTCGTGGAAGGGTTAATTAAAAAATGTTATTTTGATCACCTTTTATTTTTACAATTTTGAAATCAACGCAATTTAGGAATATCAGTGAAAAACTGTAATTTATGATTTTATTATACTATATTTAATTTTTAATTTTTCACTAATATTTAGTAGCGCTCATAAACTGCTTTATTTCAAAAAAATATTTTGGCTATGGAAATTCTGATTGGCTGATCTAGAAACTATATTGGCTGGTGATTAAAAAGCTTAATTGCAAGCCCTACAGTTAACTCTAGCATCTCAGCACTTTGCTACTCTCTAGTCTGTGGGAGAGTAGAGTATGTTTGGTCCTGATGATCCATGGTGGCTGGGCTCAGGCTCTGGTAGGTGGGGTCTGGCTGGGCTCTGGATGCTCGAGGACAGTTCGCATAGGTGACACTCTGCAACAAACAATATGAAGTTCACCAAGGTGACAATGCAGGACAGCACAACTGATAAAACAGTCATGGAAACAGTCCATCTTGCATGTATCCTACGAGCCTGTTAAACCATCACATGAACTCACATCCTGTTTCGTTCTGTGCATGATTTCTGTGCAGTGATTTCCAGAAATTACAAAGTGCACTGACCAATCACCTGACCTGCCTCACTGGCTCCCATAGAAATCAGAGCTAATGTTAACATTAGTAGAGTAAACAGCCATAAAGGTGCAGTTATTGCAGAAAGAGACTCAATAAAACTTTACAAGAACAAGGAGATGGATTAATTTCTCAAAGTCATGATGGACAGAGAGAAAGGACTTGATTTTAGCTATCTGCCTGAGTTGGAAGAAGCTTCCCTTTACAACAGAGTTGATCTGCCAGTCAAATTTGACAGCCGAGTTGAATAACAAACCAATATTCTTAAGCAGTGCAGCCGCTTCTATAAGTGACTTTGTGTGTTTGTGGTGAGATTTGTCTGCACTGAGATTTGGGGGAGACTGGCTCGAGGCGACAAGGAAGGGGGTGTGACCCCGCCCCCAGCTCCCTGGTCTGCACAGACAGCTGAGGCACAGGCGTAGAGAGAGAGAGAGAGAGTGAGTGAGTAATAACTTGTCTCGACGACGAATTTCAAAGTCGGTAGCCTAATGGACACACACACACATGCATGACACATCCACGCACACTATAACGCGCACGCATCATTTAAGATACGCCTGGAAATTAATGGCGAATTCATTTCCTCATTGGCGAGACGTTGGCACGCTATGGAGAGAGCGCCCCAAAACACGCACGCCTGCACGCAAACACAGTTGGACAAGGTTTGTAACCACTGCCCTAAGTGAACCTTCAGTCTCATTAGCTGCACTCCTTGACCTTGTTGACTCTATAATATGAGATAACCTGGAGTAAAGGTGAGGTGATTTCCCTGAACCAATCAGACTGAGCAGGGCTTTGTTTGGAAAAAACAAAGGTATGAAATACCTAGTCCTATGTATTAGCATTATCTCTCCAACTACCCAAATATTCAACCTGAATGGCCCCAAGCTGTTGGTCAAAAAGATGATCTAAAAAAAAGATGGAACTTCGGTGGTTTGGTGTTGCAACCATGTGATTGTCCTTTGAACGTGAATTTACACTGTAATGTTGACTTTGTGCCGCTAGGGGGCGGCATTGGAAATGCATGGGACTGACCCATGGGTGGATCTAGATCACTGGTGGGCAACAACATGTTTAGCTTGTTTTCTTTTGCTCTAAACTTGTTGACTTCCTCTTCCTCACCTGCAGCCTGTTGGCTGGTCTTCCTCCAGGTCCAGATGGTTGTCTGGAGGCCCTCTTCCTTCTGTTAGGAGGACAATGAACAAACAACTGAATTAGTGAACAAATGACTGAACTTTAATGTCTAACTAACAGAACATAACTACTGTACAGTGAAACGCTCTCCGGGCGCTTCACTGCAGCTGCCCACCGCTCCTGGCCGTCCTGTGGAGGAAGGACGAGCCACGATGGGAAAAATCCATGGCGCTTCTAATCGTGTGTGTGTGTGTGTGTGTGTGTGTGTGTGTGTGTGTGTGTGTGTGTGTCTGTCTGTCTGTCTGTCTGTCTGTCTGTGTGTGTGTGTGTGTGTGTGTGTGTGTGTGTGTGTGTGTGTGTGTGTGTGTGTCTGTGTCTGTGTGTGTCTGTGTGCATACATTGGTGCATTGGGGCAAATTAAAATAAAGGCAGGGTTTTCCATCCTGGCATCCTCTACCTCTAAACAGAATAGCTCACCTGATCCAGAGGAAGGCAAATAGGCATATGAGCACTATGACAACCAGGAGAAGAGTTGTAGTCACTGCAGCAGCTGTTAATTTCCATGGAGCTGAGAAGAGATCAGATGAAAATACAAACTATTAATTGCCAGATTACAGGATGTTTAGGTCCATTACTGACATATTTAAACACCTGGAAAAGTACTCAAAACAGCTTCTGTAGTCCTCGCTACAAGAGGTGTCTCCACCACCACATTTTCCATGACACACACACACACACACTGAAGTCAATGCCCTGCTGTCATGGTAAATGGTAAATGGCCTGCATTTATATAGTGCTTTTATCCAAAGCGCTTTACAATCAGTAGATAGTCTACATTCACCCATTCATACACCGATGGCAGCAGGCTGCCACGCAGGGTGCCTACACACAGCAAGGAGGGTTAAGTGTCTTGCCCAAGGACACAACGACAGCAGCTGGGAGGGAGCGGGGATCGAACCGCCAACCCTTGCGTCATTGGCCGACCCGCTCTACCTCCTGAGCTAAAGCCGCCCCCAAATACAGGTTTGATAAGACAATGCTGTCTGTATGAAAATACAAACTATTAATTGGGGGATTACAGGATGTTTAGGTCCATTACTGACATATTTAAACACCTGGAAAAGTACTCAAAACAGCTTCTGTAGTTCTCGCGACAAGAGGTGTCTCCACCACCACATTTTCCATGACACACACACACACACACACACACACACACACACACACACACACACACACACACACACACACACACACACACACACACACACACACACTTACACACACACACACACACACACACACACACACACACACACACACACACACACACACACACACACACACACACACACACACACACACACACAGAGACTCGGACTGAAAACTGAAGTCAATGCCCTGCTGTCATAGCTGGTAAGAAAGCTGCTGGTATCTTCTACATTGTATGAGTTGTGTTTGACTCACATGTCACAGTAACAGAGATGGAGTCAGATCTCTTTGTCCCCAGCTCATTCTCAGCTTCACAGTAATACTGTCCAGAGTCAGAGGACTGCAGGGACACCAAGTCAAGCTGTGGACCTGTTGTCAAAGCTTCCTGGTCTGGAGGTCCATTCTTCTTGTACCAGGTGTAGGTAGCTGCTGGGCTGGCATCACTGCTGCAGGTCAGAGTCACTGAACTGCCCTCCAATGCTTCACCAGAGGAACTCACAGAGGGGGTGTTTGGAGCATCTGGAAGAAAATATATTATTATATAACGTACATTAATAGTGGTTTAAAGAGCGCAAATACAGGTTTGATAAGACAATGCTGCAACGATCCATCAGCAGGTCTCAGACAATGACTCTGTTTGGAAAGGTTTGAGAGAGATCACAGGCTACAACAAACCATCTGCCAAACACTCCATTGACACTGACAACCCTCATCTATCCATATTGTTTTTGCACTAAGTCAAAATTCCTCATTTGTAATCTGATTACTTGCTGTGGCTATTCAAGTGAATCTTGAATCTTAACTATAAGATGAGGATGGGGTTTTATCATGGAACTTATTTCAATTGTTAATAGTTCCCACTGGGGTCACGCCCAAACTCTATTTATTTATATGGTGCTTTATTACATGCGTCTCAAGGGACTTTACAGAAAATGAGCCTACTAACAAACTGATCAACAATCAACCATAGAACAGAATGATATAGACCAAACACACAGGACAGATAAAAGCAGATTTTAGCAAGACATTACAGCTTAGCTATTCTAACCTAAATACATGTAGTGATGTAGTCATGGTGCATTAGGTAAAAAGCTCCACCAGATGGCGTTTTGTCAGTGACACACTGTGGAGTAAACTCACACACTGGCAGGGACTCAAGTCCATTTACAGCACAGGAATAGCTGTCTTCAGGACCAACATTGCCTCTATAAGAAGAAGTAGTTTCTTCCTTGATGTTCTGTCCATTCTTGGACCAGATGTAGGAAGGACCAGGACAGCTGTTGAGACACAGCAGCTGAGCTGCCGGGGTAGAAGACTGGGATCTGGTCACCTGCACCTTCGGGAGATCTGGATGTGAACATGGAACAGAAATGTCATTGGAGACCTTCAATCACACACACACACAC
>NC_139645.1:16528490-16543490 GCF_964638095.1 Poromitra crassiceps | reverse complement strand
AGTTGTACTGAAATAGCATTTCCCATACGAGGGATGAGCCGAGCAGCATTTTGGTCAACAAACCGCGTCACTGGGTGGCAACGGCAATGGAACCCTATATAGCCTGAGTTTGAGCGTCTGACTCTAGCCGGCTGATTGTGTTTACAATTTAAAAACTGTGAGAGTTCATACAACTTTAACACGACATGCATATATTATACATCAAACTATTGAGCTAATTCTGCTCTCACTCAGAATGTCAAAATATAAGCAATGTGATGTATAGTTTTTGAGATATTAACATTTGTTTGGCACAACTCAGGGTTACGCATTTTTGGGTGGCAGTGACGTCACTTCACCAACCCGTTGTGCCAAAAAGTGATTTGCTGCCAGAAACTGATTTCCCTCCACGGGACCGCGCACAGCGCTGCCTCACCCTGTGAGCCCCATGGCTGGCCCCGCAGACACCCAGGGCACTGACCCACCCCCACCACCCAGCCTGCCTACCCCGGCCCAGCTCCCATCTTCTCCGGGGAGACTACCTCCGGGGGAGACCCCCCTCCAGGATCCGGCGCACTAGCCGAACCTGCGCACCCCACACTTAAGCCCCCCTCCCCGCGCTACACACACAGACTCCCGCCCCGCCAGACCCTCGTTCCCCTGGTAATCCAATTCAAAACGCAAAGCACTTTTTGGCACAGGGGGGTCTGCCCCCCGGAGGTGCTTTTCCCAGAGAATGTGGGCTCACAGGGTGGGTAGAGGCAGCGCTGTGCGTGGTCCCATGGAGCGAAATGAATTTCTGGAAACAAATCACTTTTTGGCACAACACCGGAGCCCCTCCCTGCTCGCTCTCCTCTCCTGTCACCACTGTGCCCTCCGTGCCCTGAGCTCGAGCTGACTCAACCCGTCTGCACCAGGCAAGCACTCGCTCTACAGGGCCGCCAATGCCATGTAGGGCCTACATGGTAGCGACGGCCCTATTTCAAGAAAAACATTTTGGCTAGTGGAAATTCTAATTGGCCGGTAACTTTAAAATCTAGCAGCAATATTGGCAGGTGGTCAAAAAAGTTAATTTCAAGCCCTGCAGGAAGAGCAGGTGGTGACATAGGAGTGAGTGAGAGAAGGATCAAATATTGGTGGTTAAGACTGAATAATGACATCACAACTGTTAATTTAAAATGAGTTATTCCTCTAAACCTGGCTTCAAATGCCCCTCTCCGTCACATAGCTGAGCGGAGCTGCATGAAAGCCGTGGGTGGTGCCGGCCGGCCACGGCGCTACCCACGGCGAGGGAGAAGGCTTTCACGTCCGAGTATAAATTAAGCGTTATAGCGGGGCAGTAAAGCATAACAATTGTGCATTTTGTGATGAAAGCATGATTTGGTACACTCATAGCCAAATACATTCCAAAAACAATTAGATATTTAGATCATATTATGGAGGCTTCATGATATATATTTTTTTGCAGCCACAGACTGGCAGCCGATGGCAATTATATAGACTAGTGTGATAGGCCTATGGATGATGCTGTCAAATCATATTCTTATGATGAGGACTTCAAATTTGGAACTTTGCTCAGAAGCTTCCTTCTATTTCACAATCACTTAGAAACTAGAAATACTAGTAAAAATACACAAACTCCACACAGAAAGGACCTGGAACGGACCGGGGTTTGAACACCGGACCTTCTTGCTATGAGGCAGCAGCGCTAACCACTGAGCCACTGCGCCATTACTCTAGCCTACCGTCTCTTTACGTTGCTCTTAGCATGCCAGCAAAATGCTTAAAATATAAATGTACAATTACAATACCTGGCACAGACAGAAGGAAGACGATGAATCCAGTTGCTGCTGTTGTAAAAGTCATAGCTGCTCCTCTCCTCTCTGTCCAGGCTGCAGAGACGTTCAAAGTAACATTAAAAGACAGTTTCTCTGTCTTAGAGAGAACTTACAGTGGAGAAGATGTGGTCTTGTGTGGTCGGCACAGGCAGGCTGGACTGGAGAGAAACAAGCTGGTAAAGAGCAGACTTCCTTCCTCTTTTCATTATTAGCATGTATGACAGCAGTGAGCCAGTAAATCAACATGTTTGATGTAGCAGAAATGGCTAATTTTGCTGCAAACTGATGAACTGACTAATATCAGTCTAGCATCTATAAGAAAGAGAGCCTGATCTGTATCAGAAACATTCCATGCATCCGTAACACATTCTCACTCTGCTGGGAAAATCTAAATTCCAGAAGGAGGTCGTTTACAAGATGGTTGAATAGTAAAATGAGATATAGCCATTTTAAGCTCCCGACAGCTGCCATCTTGAAAATGACCCCTTTCTGGAATTTTAGTTTTGGTGACTTTTAGTATGTTAATTAACATGCCCAATAGCACCAGAATCAATTGAAAAACCTTGTGTATCAATTTGTTCAGGGTTAGGTGCTCTCTGTTTTTACCACGTGTGCAGCGCAGCGCGTGGTCAAGGCATCGTTCTTTGGGGTGAATCGCACGGAAAGGACGTTTGTTTCTGGGGCGCTTGGTGAGATCCCCTCTCGTTTCCCGACGGGGTGGTGTTTCAAACGTGTTGCTTTAATGTCCACCCACGCCCACTTGTGGCGCTCCTTGGACTACAACGAGCGCACCTACACACACACACACACACACACACACACACACACACACACACACACACACACACACACACACACACACACACACACAGAGGTGGTGTTTCAAACATGCTGCTTTAATGTTCACCCCGCCCACTTGCGGCGCTCTATGGACTACAAGAGCACACACACACACACACACACACACACACACACACACACACACACACACACACACACACACACACACACACACACACACACACACACGCACACACACACACACACAAACTTGAAAGTGACCCCTTTCCTGAATTCTCCTTTTGGTAGACTTTGTGTATGTTATTGAACATGCCCAATGGTAACGGAATCCATAAAAAAAACTTTTTTATCAATTTGTTCTCTGTTAGGTGTCCCCCCCCCCCCCCCCCGCCCCTCCCTGTTACCTCCGCCCCTCCCTGTTGCTCTGCCCCTCCCTGTTACCTCCGCCCCTCTCTGTTAGCTCCGCCCCTCCCTGTTAGCTCCGCCCCTCCCTGTTAGCTCCGCCCCTCCCTGTTACCTCCGCCCCTCTCTGTTACCTCCACCCCTCTCTGTTACCTCCGCCCCTCCCTGTTACCTCCGCCCCTCCCTGTTAGCTCTAACCCTCCCTGTTACTTCCGCCCCTCCCTGTTAGCTCCGCCCCTCCCTGTTGCTCTGCCCCTCCCTGTTAGCTCCACCCTCCCTGTTAGCTCTACCCCTCCCTGTTAGCTCCGCCCCTCCCTGTTAGCTCTACCCCTCCCTGTTAGCTCTGCCCCTCCCTGTTACCTCCGCCCCTCTCTGTTACCTCCGCCCCTCCCTGTTACCTCTGCCCCTCCCTGTTAGCTCCGCCCCTCCCTGTTACCTCCACCCCTCTCTTTTACCTCCGCCCCTCCCTGTTACCTCCGCCCCTCCCTGTTAGCTCTACCCCTCCCTGTTAGCTCCGCCCCTCCCTGTTGCTCTGCCCCTCCCTGTTAGCTCCACCCTCCCTTTTACTGTAGGTCTGCTCTGCCCCTTCTTTGGACACTTTTAAATCAAGACTAAAAACATTGGTTTTCTCTCTGGCCTTTGAATCATAACATCTTAAAAAATCGCTCTCCGCTCTGTGGGCGCCTGTTGACACATTGCTTTGAAACTTTATATCCTTCTGTCTATCATGCATGTCTTTATTATCTTACCCTCTGTATTATTGTTTGCCTGATTGCCTGATTATGTTGTTTTGAATGGCATGTTGTACAGCACTTTGGTCAACTCAGCTTGTTTTTACATGTGCTTTATTAATAAATTGACTTGACAATTGAGTAGGGGTGTCACAATATATCGTCCCACGAAATTCCGCGATAGTAAAACGTCACGATATGTATCGTTGAGATGAAATCTCATATCGCAATTTTTTTTTTTTTTTTTTTTTCAAAAAATAGACAAAGAAACGTCTTTGTTTGTTGAAGTTCAATGTGTGGAAAGTAGTTCAGTTGAACAAGTCTCTGAAGAGACACATGAGAAGTTATACAGCAAAGAAACCATTCAATTGAGTTTCTGGCAAAACTGTTTACTTGACAGGAAAAACTGAAGATGCATAAAAAATAGACTAAGAAAAGTCTTGTTGTTTGAGTTTGAAGAAAAACTGAAGATGCATAATGAGAATTTATACTGCTGAGAAACCTTTTAGTTCAAAGTAAATCTAAGTGACGGTGTAACTCATTCTATTTCAAGATAAGCCTTATCTCCAATCTCATGTTTTTTCTAGTTGTTATTGTAATAACAATTTCCCACAACAGCATGTTTTGTATTTGTGCATTTCAAATAAAATACTACTTTTCCAGTCATATATTGTCATTATTCAAGTTAAAAAAAATATTGTTAAAAGCGTATCGTATCGTATCGTTATCGTGAACCCAGTATCGTGATACGTATCGTATCGTGAACTGAGTGTATCGTGACACCCCTACAATTGAGTGATATTCATGAAATATTGCAATATTTGATATTATCACATATTGGCCCGAGCCTACTCATTCGTAGAACCATCGGCTGTTGTTGAGCAGTTAAAGATGTAACTAATTATAAGCTTGGGAGTGTCTTGAAATTCCAATGGGTGAGGGTTTTCTCCATTCAAAAACAGAGTAAGGGTCAGAAAGTGAGTTTTCTCAAATGTGATGTAACATCTTGCCTGTCTGATGTCATCATGTCACCCATCAGGTAAACCCAGGTCGTGTGTCTGACACGCCAGCTGCAGCACAGACACAACCGACAGACCAGGAGGACGACCTGGACTACACCACCGTCCACTTCCCCAACACACAGACAGATCCTGTCTACTCCAACATCAGGCCTCAGAGAAGAGTGAAGGAGGAGACTGACCACTACGCTGCTGTCAACATCAAAACACCACAAACTGATGCTGGGTAAGCTGGGCTTCACATTATGAGAGGAAAAATGCACGAGTTTTAGACAATGTCCAAGATCTTTATATAGATTATAACCATTTCATTACCGTTGTATTTAAATTGTCTATTTTGTAAAGTTGTTTTTAATGAACGTTTATCAATTTCCTCTTATCTTCAGAATGCACTTTTTCCCCTCAGAAGCAGAAGCAAGGAAGCTGATGAGGATCTGTCTGAGCTGTACAGCACAGTCAAAAAACACTCCAACACAACACAACACAACACAACACAACACAACACAACACAACACAACACAACACAACACAACACAACACAACACAACACAACACAACACAACACAACACAACACAACACAACACAACACAACACAACAGGGTTTTTGTGGGGGTGAGTTCCTGGTCTGGGTCCTCTCGGGCTCTTGTGGAGGCAGTTTGATCTTGGGGCCCGTGGGGGCCAGGGTGCCTTGCACCTGGGTCAGGTGCTCCAGGGGACATGGGGTGGGCACCAAGAAATGTTGGTGCACCAAGAAATGTTAACTAGCAAATAAGAAGACATCCAGAAAGCTTGCTTTGCACAATAAGAAAACATACAACGCAATGTAAATAAAGGAAAAAGAAAACGTAAAAAAACACAAAAAAGTAACGTTATTCCTTGAGTTATTTGTACTTTGTACTATGTTTGTTACTTTAGATAGTGTGATTGCTGGGCTGACTGACATGCACTGCTGCTTTCTACAGTAGATGTGATATTGGCATTGTTGGGTTGACATGGTGTTGCAGCTGTGGTTGTGATGCATATGGATGACTGTACTTGTGCAGTTGACGTTGTGTTTTATGTTGAATATTTTCATATTGTTGACTCAGTAGTAGCCTAGCCCTATAGGCTATGCCCATTTGATGTGACATTATGCAATTTATTTCTTGCAATAATGATCTAGTCAGACGTCATAGGCTAGCGATCCCCCGTTACATTGCCTAAAATCACAATAAACTGTTTAGCTGCATTTATGTTGCAGCTTGGACTCTAGTTTATTTCCTGCCATCTATTGTATTAGCAAACACTGCAGAAGGTAAGCTATAGGGTCCACTTAGAGTGTTTATTGTCAAGCTGAAACGGTCTATATAGTGTCCCATCTGAAATAACTGAAGTGTGTTGATTGTCTTCTGCTCTGGCTGCACAGCAGAGGTGTGACTTTCATGTCACACTGTGCACACGTGTTAAACAGCCCAAGCAGTAATCTCTGGAAAACATCTCACCTCACTGCTCAAGTTAGAACATGGTGTTGATGACTCATTCAAGGTGACAACTCAAACTGTTGTTTGTCCTTGATATGTTGACGACATATTAAAAATGATAAGCATATTTTTTGTTCAATCGACACCACATCACATCTGCATCGTCAGACTGTCCTACACAAATGTAATAAACAGATTTGAATGATCACAAATTGAGCCCACAGTGCATCAAAATGTTTTACTGTAAACAATACTGTAAATATCTACTACAGATTCTCGCTGAATAAATATCCAATGTTCATGTAATAATTCACAAAATGTTGCTGTCGTGCTAGATGAAGTAGCCTATGTAAAATTTTAGAATTTTATCTCAAAAACTGAATTTTTGACAGTATTTTGAATTCTGCCCTCAATGGAAAAAAAACACCACCATGTTTAAACATCAGCTTCACTTGTGGAACATTCAATATTTGTATAAAAAATTACATACATTTCTATTGTTAGCTAAATGAAGTATGCAAATTCTCAGAATGTTGTCTTGAATAGGCTACTACTGAATATTGAATACTGAATATTTGACATAGTAGTTTGAAATCTGCCTGTAAATGCATAGACAGCTGTTATACTGTAACCTGCTGGTTTGGCTAGTGTGAAGCCTCCTAGTGGAGATAGCTCAACTAGATCACAATGTGCCATTGGTGGCAAAGGTTGCGAGTTTGAGCCCCGGGGGATGCAGAATCAACATGCTGCCTCCTCAGACATTGTGCTGAGTATCTACTTACACCCTGAATTGCTTTTATCTTCTGTTGTTTTTTAAGTTTATTATTAAAACGTTGTATGTATTATTATTATTATTATTAAAATTATTATTATTATTATTATTATGATGATTATGATTATGATTGTGATGATGATGATGATTATTATTATGGTTGTTGTTATTATTGTTGTTGTTATTATGATTATGATTATGATTATTATTAGTAGTATTATGTGAAACCACTCATCTCCTTGTCTCCCCCGGGTCCCCCCATTTTTCCCCCTTCATGGTTACTCAAGGTCAGCTCAATAAAGCATGTACCTGTTGGAATCAGATTATGCTAATTACAGTGGTGGGTGGAGTAAGCAAAAATGGTAATCAAGTAAAAGTAGCCTACAGTTACTTTATAATAGCCTATATTTACTCAAGTGGAAGTAAAAAGTGCCCAAAAAATAAATACTTGAGTAATAGTTGAAAAAAGTATAAAGCAGGGTGCTGGCCATCGGGAGCAATTTGGGGTTCAGTATCTTGCCCAAGGACACTTCATGCCGGGGATCAAACCACCGACCTCTTTTATCCAAAGCAATTGGTGGACGAGCCGCTCTACCCCCTGAGCCACAGCTGCCCCATAATATAGCAGGAAGTGATCCTTTTGTCAAACAAGGTCTGAGGTTATGGTATGAACTTACTTCAAAAAGAAAAACAATAGGGGACGATACAGCATTATTGTGATATTTTGTGTGCCAATAAATCATATCAAACAAATGCCAAGTATTGCGATGTTTTATTATATACATTTTCAAATACATGCAACATTTATGAGAGGTTTTTATGACAGTGTTGGTCAGTCTGTCTGCTTGGCAATCCAATTTTGCTGCAATAAAAATTATTGAAGTGAGATGAACAGCCTAGAAACTTGATCTAATTACCGTAAATTCCGGACCATAAGGTGCACCGGTATATAAGCCGCAGCAGCAAAATTGACTGTTTTTTACATATATAAGCCGCACCGGACTATAAGCCGCGGGCGTTTTGATGTTTAATTACCATATGTAAGGGTTCGTACACAGAGGGGATTGTCGGGAAAGAGATGGCTGTTTGGGGAAGCTCCATTTATTAACATTTCAACAAAACAAAACAAAAGTCAGGTCACTAATCCCCAGACAAAATCACACAACAATAGGCTATATGTGCAGCAAACGGCTGTAACCAGAGAAGTCAAGTCACTAATCCTCGTCTTCCTCTTCTTCCTGCGTACTGAAACCACCAAAGTCCTCATCTTCAGTGTCGGAAACGAACAGGTTCAGGGTGGCTTCGTCAACCACTCTCCTCTCTCCTTCATTGTCACTCAAAACCAACAAACTCCTCTTCGATTGTGATTGTGGATGTTTTCACACTCCTATAATATTCCGTGATCTTCCTTTGTGTGAATTCGCCGAAGTTTGTGATTTTCTCCTGGTAGTCGGGAGGGAGTTGTTCAGTAGTTCTCGCCCGGACGGACAGTCCCTTTCGTCTCATGAATCGGAAGCACCAAGATGGGCCACCTATGAAATGTTCAATTTTCATTTCGGTGGCGACTGTTTTGGCCTTCAGTCGGATCTGCACCGTGGAAACGCCTCGGCCGTCTGCTCTCTGGGTCAACACCCAATCTTCAAGGGAATCTTCAAGTTCGGGCCATCTGCTTTTATGACCTCTGAAGGACTTTTTGGTCTTCTTGCACTGAGACAGTTCCTCCTGCTGCACCTTCCAACGCCTCACCATTGACTCGTCGATGCCCAGGTTACGCGCTGCTGCTCTATTTCCCTCTTTTAATGCGAGATTGACTGCTTTCAACTTGAAAGCTGCGTCGTGTGAATTTCTGCGTACCTTCCCCATGGTAAGTGAGAGAGAGTTGCTTCTACTGCTCGTCTTGTTGTGATTCCGGGCTGCTGATGAACTTTGAACTGGTAGGAGTAACCGGTTGATTTCCGCCAATGATGTCAAGTCTTTCATACACAAAGGCAATTCAAGGTGCTTTACAAAAAAATAATCGAAAAAACAAGCAGCAAAGCAATGCACATAAAGGGCCCTATTCTCCCACAGGCCATCGGCGCTATTACGGGCCTTAACCGCAAAAAAACGTGCCTTGCGCCTGTTTCGGGAAAATAGCAATAGGCTTTAGGCTGCCAAATGCGCTTTAGGCCGAATGGGCGTGGCGGAGTCCCTGAATGCGCCGAAGTGGGCGTGTCGGCGCTAAATACTAAATATAATTTTGAATACAATAGAATATAAGATTGCAACCCTTCTCAGGCTTTGGGTGAAGCTGTAATGCAGTTTCATAAATTTAGTTTAGGCTATCATAATAATCCCCATTTATGTGTAATATAGCTCTACGTTTTATTACCCCCCCCCCCCGAAATTAGCTAGGCTACTAATATTACTAATATTCCTAATTAATATGTATTATTATTTCATTCAGATAATTGACATTATAGGCATGTATATCGTTTAATGTGAGAGAAAGGGAGAGAGAAAGAAAGAGAGAGAGAAACTGGATAAACTGTTGTGTAGCGCTTCTTCAAACCCCACTCTTCATTACAGCTATTCATTACAGAATTGTCTGTTGTATTTATTTTTTCTGTGTGCAAAGCATAGAAAGTTATAATTATTTCCAAATGTTTCCCCCGTCTGTGGCAGCGGAGCTGTCCGAGGTGCTGAACAAGCGCAGCGCATAGACGGCCACCTGGGGCGGCTCACTCAGGCGGTCCAGGACTGGGCGCGGGGCGTCGGCGGGGTAATTCTCCTCCCCAAACAGTGCGCGATGGTACATTTGAACCTGAATGGATAGATGAATAAACAACTTAAGTAAAGAGTTGTTTTGTAGCTATTCAAAATGAATGGTGGACAGATATATCACCTGATTCGCCAGCACCATCTTCTCCTCAGCTGTGAATTTAGTGGATCGGTTTTGGTCTGCCATATTGATCACACTGCGCCAGCTGCTGCCAATCTGGCTTTTAAAGCCCCTCTGATTGATTACTGAAGATTTTATTGAGAATGAACATATTTGTCAGAGCCTGTGGGCAGGGGGTGGGGGGGACGCATATATAGGCCAAATAAAATACTATTACTCAATAATAAAATCCTGTAAATTAAATAGAATTAAGTTATCAGATCCAGTAAAAGTGATAGGTGTCATTCAGAGGATGTTGCATCGTGCAGTGGGGGAGGAGAGATAAAACGATATCATTCTGGCCAAACTTTCATCTAATCTCATGACATCCAGCCATAGGCAATATTTTTTTCTATCAGATGCATTTAGAAATTATTTTCACTTTGGTCTTGCTATAGTGTAGCGTATTTACATGCTTGCAGTATTTTAACTGCAGTTAGATTGGTTTGAGAAGCATAATAATATGGAATAATAGCCTATATATGGAGATAGACAGACCGGATGAAGGGAGGGGGGGGCGGCGGAGCCCTTGGCTTTGTCTGGTTTTACCGGATTTGTCCAGGAATTGGAGCTTAAAAGGCAAGCGTGTGTCTCTTCCCTGCAATTCTCCAATGAGCGGACAATGCATAATTTTACGCTTAAAAGGCGTGGTTATAATGGTTGAGGCTGAGTTTAGCGCCGATACCAAGATATCAAGTGCGCCTTTCCACGCCCACTGCTTTGCGCTGCGGCTGGCGCTCGGCCTAGAAACTGCGCCGCTGCAACGATAGAGCCCAAAATGTGCTGATGAAGCTGTGTAACCTGTAAAATCCATCGATTTTGGAGGTCACCGAGTGGCCGTTTGCTTACCGTAATTACCATATGTAAGGGTTCACGCACAGAGGGGATTGTTGGCTGTTTGAGGAAGCTCCCATTTACCGTATTACCGTAACATTTCAACAAAACAACATAACACAACACCACCTTTGTTTATTTTTACAGTGCACACAGTGTCCGCGGTGTGGTGAAAAGAGGGCAAGAGAGGAAATTAAAACAGAAGTGGATTTATAGTTAGAAAGAGTGCTAAAAAAGAGAGATTTTATTTGTATTTTTTTTTTTTTTCTGAAAAAATCCATAGATAAGCCGCACCGTTATATAAGCCGCAGGGCCAAAAAACGGGGAAAAAGCCGCGGCTTATAGTCCGGAATTTACGGTAGATAAAACAGATAAAAGAAACAGAAAAAATTAATAAATCACAATATTCTTTTTTAATCACAATAATATTGTATTGTGACTTACGTATCATGATCATATCATAGTGACCCTGATGATTCCCACCCTTACCTTTAAGGCATAGGTCAAAACCGTGCTTCCAATCTACAGCCAATAAAATCCCACAATATTTGCAATTCACACATATTCACAGGCCTAAGCAGTAACACACAGCGTCAATAAACAATGCGTAAATATTAACACAACTTGGCAAGTTGGGCAATGTACATTATATATATATATATATATATATATATATATATATATATATATATATATATACGGTATATATATATATATATATACTAGGGGTGTCACAATATATCGTCCCACGAAATTTCGCGATAGTAAAACGTCACGATATGTATCGTTGAGATGAAATCTCATATCGCAAATTTTTTTTTTTTTTTCTTCCAAAAAATAGACTAAGGCCATGTCCACACGGATACACCTAAAGTCGTCTCCGTGTGGACATGGCCTAAGAAACGTCTTTGTTCGTTGAAGTTCAATGTGTGGAAAGTAGTTCAGTTGAACAAGTCTCTGAAGAGACACATGAGAAGTTATACAGGAGAGAAACCATTCAATTGAGTTTCTGGCAAAACTGTTTACTTGACAGGAAAAACTGAAGATGCATAAAAAATAGATTAAGAAAAGTCTTGTTTGAATTTGAAGAAAAACTGAAGATGCATAATGAGAATTTATACTGCTGAGAAACCTTTTAGTTCAAAGTAAATCTAAGTGACGGTGTAACTCATTCTATTTCAAGATAAGCCTTATCTCCAATCTCATGTTTTTTCTAGTTGTTATTGTAATAACAATTTCCCACAACAGCATGTTTTGTATTTGTGCATTTCAAATAAAATACTACTTTTCCAGTCATATATTGTCATTATTCAAGTTTAAAAAAATATTGTTAAAATCGTATCGTATCGTATCGTTATCGTGAACCCAGTATCGTGATACGTATCGTATCGTGAACTGAGTGTATCGTGACACCCCTAATATATACACACACACACACACACACACACACACACACACACACACACACACACACACACACACACACACACACATATATATACATATTTAAATAATAATAATAATAAAAAAAAATAATAAAAAAAAAAATAATACTAATACTAATAATGTATTTATTTATTTATTTATTTATTTATTTATTTATTTTTGACTGGGAGTTAGGTTGGTGCCTATTACTATTGTGCTATGTAAATGTTTGGATATGTGTGATTTTTCTTTTATATTGCATAATTAGGTAATATACCGTATGTATATGTATTCTATATATTGATAGAGACTGTAAGTGCTTTATCTAACTGTTTCAGGTCAAATGTACAGTACCTCAGAACGTGTAAAAATAATTTCTGCAAAATCAAAATGTAATGTAAAAATGTAATGTAAAAAGAAAGTATGTCGTCCAAAGTGGGGGGCGGAGGGGTTGTGGAAGGGTTAATTAAAAAATGTTATTTTGATCTCCTTTTATTTTCACAATTTTGAAATCAACGCAATTTAGGAATATCACTGAAAAACTGCAATTTATGATTTTATTATACTATATTTAATTTAAAATTGTTCACTAATATTTAGTAGCGCTCATAAACTGCTTTATTTCAAAAAAATATTTTGGCTAGTGGAAATTCTGATGGCTGATCTAGAAACGATATTGGCTGGTGATGAAAAAAGTTAATTGCAAGCCCTACAGGTAACTCCAGCATCTCAGCACTTTGCTACTCTCTAGTCTGTGGGAGAGTAGAGTATGTTTGGTCCTGATCCATGGTGGCTGGGCTCAGGCTCTGGTAGGTGGGGTCTGGCTTCAGAGTAGAGTATGTTTGGTCCTGATGATCCAGGGTGGCTGGGCTGAGGCTCTGGTAGGTGGGATCTGGCTGGGATCTGGAGGCTGGAGGCCAGTTCTCATAGCTGACACTCTGCAACAAACAATATGAAGTTCACCAAGGTGACAATGCAGGACAGCACAACTGATAAAACAGTCATGGAAACAGTCCATCTTGCATGTATCCTACGAGCCTGTTAAACCATCACATGAACTCACATCCTGTTTCGTTCTGTGCATCAGTCTGACCTCCAGCTCGCCCGCAGTGATTTCCAGAAATTACAAAGTGCACTGACCAATCACCTGACCTGCCTCATAGTTGACAATGTAACTGGCTCACGAAGAAACAAGGTAATGTAATAACATTACCTCTGCCTATAATAACTGCCATAAACGTGCAGTTATTGCAGAAAGAGACTCAATAACAAAAACTTTACAAGAACAAGGAGATGGATTCATTTCTCAAAGTCAAAATGGACAGAGTGAAAGGACTAGATTTTAACTATCTGCCTGAGTTGGAAGAAGCTTCCCTTTACAACAGAGTTGATCTGCCGGTCGAATTTCAGGGCAGAGTTCAATAACAAACCATTATTCTTAAGCAGTGCAGCCGCTTCTATAAGTGACTTTGTGTGTTTGTGGTGAGATTTGTCTGCGCTGAGATTTGGGGGAGACTGGCTCGAGGGGACAAGGAAGGGGGTGTGACCCCGCACCCAGCTCCCTGGTCTGCACAGACAGCTGAGGCACAGGCGTAGAGAGAGAGAGAGAGAGTGAGTGAGTAATAACTTGTCTTGATGACGATAGCATTTCAAAGTCAGTAATGGACACACGCACACATGCATGACACATTCACGCACACTATAACGCGCACGCATCATTTAAGATACGCCTGGAAATGAATGGCGAATTCATTTCCTCATTGGCGAGACTTTGGCACGCTATGGAGAGAGTGCCCCAAAACATGCACGCCTGCGCGCAAACACAGTTGGACAAGGTTTGTAACCACTGCCCTAAGTGAACGTTCAGTCTCATTACCTGCACTCCTTGACCTTGTTGACTCTATAATATGAGATAACCTGGAGTAAAGGTGAGGTGATTTCCCTGAACCAACACACATCTCAATCAGACTGAGCAGGCCTTTGTTTGGAAAAAACAAAGGTATGAAATACCTAGTCCTATGCATTAGCATTATCTCTCCAACTACCCAAATATTCAACCTGAATGGCCCCAAGCTGTTGGTCAAAAAGATGATTTAAAAAAAAGATGGAACTTCCTCCAGGTCCAGATGGTTGTCTGGAGGCCCTCTTCCTTCTGTTAGGAGGACAATGAACAAACAACTGAATTAGTGAACAAATGACTAAACTTTAATGTCTAACTACCAGAACATCACTACTGTGCAGTGAAACGCTCCCCGGGCGCTTCACTGCAGCTGCCCATCGCTCCTGACCGTCCCGTGGAGGAAGGACGAGCCACGATGGGAAAAATCCATGGCGCTTCTAATCGTGTGTGTGTGTCTGTGTGTCTGTGTGTGTGTGTGTGTGTGTGTGTGTGTGTGTCTGTGTGCATACATTGGTGCATTGTGGCAAATTAAAATAAAGGCAGGGTTTACCATCCTGGCATCCTCGACCTCTAAACAGAATAGCTCACCTGATCCAGAGGAGGACAAATAGGCATATGAGCACGATGACAACCAGGAGAAGAGTCATAGTCACTGCAGCAGCTGTTAATTTCCATGGAGCTGAGAAGAGATCAGATGAAAATACAAACTATCAATTGGGAGATTACAGGATGTTTAGGTCCATTACTGACATATTTAAACACCTGGAAAAGTACTCAAAACAGCTTCTGTAGTCCTCGCTACAAGAGGTGTCTCCACCACCAAATTTTCCATGACACACACACACACACACACACACACACACACACACACACACACACACACACACACACACACACACACACACACACACACACACA
>NC_139645.1:16475990-16523490 GCF_964638095.1 Poromitra crassiceps | reverse complement strand
CCAGGCAAGCACTCGCTCTACAGGGCCGCCGATGCCATGTAAGGCCTACATGGTAGCGACGGCCCTATTTCAAGATAAACATTTTGGCTAGTGGAAATTCTAATTGGCTGGTAACTTTAAAATCTAGCAGCAATATTGGCAGGTGGTCAAAAAAGTTAATTTCAAGCCCTGCAGGAAGAGCAGGTGGTGACATAGGAGTGAGTGAGAGAAGGATCAAATATTGGTGGTTAAGACTGAATAATGACATCACAACTGTTAATTTAAAATTAGTTATTCCTCTAAACCTGGCTTCAAATGCCCCTCTCCGTCACATAGCTGAGCGGAGCTGCATGAAAGCCGTGGGTGGTGCCGGCCGGCCACGGCACTACCCACGGCGAGGGAGAAGGCTTTCACGTCTGAGTATAAATTAAGCGTTATAGCGGGGCAGTAAAGCATAACAATTGTGCATTTTGTGATGAAAGCATGATTTGGTACACTCATAGCCAAATACATTCCAAAAACAATTAGATATTTAGATAATATGGAGGCTTCATGATTTGCAGTCACAGACTGGCAGCCGATGGCAATTATATAGACTAGTGTGATATGGATGATCTTGCTGTCAAATCATATTCTTATGATGAGGACTTCAAATTTGGAACTTTGCTCAGAAGCTTCCTTCTATTTCACAATCACTTAGGAACTAGAAATACTAGTAAAAATACACAAACTCCACACAGAAAGGACCTGGAACGGACCGGGGGTTTGAACACCGGACCTTCTTGCTGTGAGGCAACAGCGCTAACCACCGAGCCACTGCGCCACTGCGCCGTTACTCTAGCCTACCTCTGTCTCTTTACGTTGCTCTTAGCATGCCAGCAAAATGCTTAAAATATAAATGTACAATTACAATACCTGGCACAGACAGAAGGAAGACGATGAATCCAGTTGCTGCTGTTGTAAAAGTCATAGCTGCTCCTCTCCTCTGTGTCCAGGCTGCAGAGACGTTCAAAGTAACATTAAAAGACAGTTTCTCTGTCTTAGAGAGAACTTACAGTGGAGAAGATGTGGTCTTGTCTGGTCGGCACAGGCAGGTTAGACTGGAGAGAAACAAGCTGGTAAAGAGCAGACTTCCTTCCTCTTTTCATTATTAGCATGTATGACAGCAGTGAGCCAGTAAATCAACATGTTTGATGTAGCAGAAATGGCTAATTTTGCTGCAAACTGATGAACTGATAATATCAGTCTAGCATCTATAAGAAAGAGAGCCTGATCTGTATCAGAAACATTCCATGCATCCATAACACATTCTCACTCTGCTGGGAAAATCTAAATTCCAGAAGGGGGTCGTTTACAAGATGGTTGAATAGTAAAATGAGATATAGCCATTTTAAGCTCCCGGCAGCAGCCATCTTGAAAATGACCCCTTTCCTGAATTTTCATTTTGGTGACTTTTAGTATGTGAATTAACATGCCCAATAGTACCAGAATCAATTGAAAAACCTTGTGTATCAATTTGTTCAGGATTAGGTGCTCTCTGTTTTTACCACGTGTGCAGCGCAGGGCGTGGTCAAGGCATCGTTCTTTGGGTTGAGTCATTCAGTCAGTCAGTCATAATGTCACGGAAAGGACGTTTATTTCTGGGGCGCTTGGTGAGATCCCCTCTCGTTTCCCGACGGGGTGGTGTTTCAAACATGTTGCTTTATTGTCCACCCACGCCCACTTGTGGCGCTCCTTGGACTACAACGAGCGCACCTACACACACACACACACACACACACACACACACACACACACACACACACACACACACACACACAGGGGTGGTGTTTCAAACATGCTGCTTTAATGTTCACCCCGCCCACTTGCGGCGCTCTATGGACTACAAGAGCACACACACACACACACACACACACACACACACACACACACACACACACACAAACACACACACACGCACACACACACAAACTTGAAAATGACCCCTTTCCTGAATTCTCCTTTTGGTAGACTTTGTGTATGTTATTGAACATGCCCAATGGTAACGGAATCCATAAAAAAAACTTTTTTATCAATTTGTTCTCTGTTAGGTGTCCCCCCCCCCCGCCCCTCCCTGTTACCTCCGCCCCTCTCTGTTACCTCCGCCCCTCTCTGTTACCTCCGCCCCTCCCTGTTACCTCCGCCCCTCCCTGTTAGCTTCGCCCCTCCCTGTTAGCTCCGCCCCTCTCTGTTAGCTCCGCCCCTCCCTGTTACCCCTGCCCTCCCTGTTAGCTCTACCCCTCCCTGTTAGCTCCGCCCCTCCCTGTTGCTCTGCCCCTCCCTGTTACCTCCGCCCCTCTCTGTTACCTCCGCCCCTCCCTGTTACCTCTGCCCCTCCCTGTTAGCTCTGCCCCTCCCTGTCACCTCTGCCCCTCCCTGTTGCTCTGCCCCTCCCTGTTACCTCCGCCCCTCTCTGTTACCTCCGCCCCTCTCTGTTACCTCCGCCCCTCCCTGTTAGCTCCGCCCCTCCCTGTTACCTCCGCCCCTCTCTGTTACCTCCGCCCCTCCCTGTTACCTCCGCCCCTCCCTGTTACCTCCGCCCCTCTCTGTTACCTCCGCCCCTCCCTGTTAGCTCCGCCCCTCCCTGTTACCTCCGCCACTCTCTGTTAGCTCCGCCCCTCCCTGTTACCTCCGCCCTCCCTGTTAGCTCTACCCCTCCCTGTTAGCTCCGCCCCTCCCTGTCACCTCTGCCCCTCCCTGTTGCTCTGCCCCTCCCTGTTACCTCCGCCCCTCTCTGTTACCTCCGCCCCTCCCTGTTAGCTCCGCCCCTCCCTGTTACCTCCACCCCTCTCTGTTACCTCCGCCCCTCCCTGTTACCTCCGCCCCTCCCTGTTACCTCCGCCCCTCTCTGTTACCTCCGCCCCTCCCTGTTAGCTCCGCCCCTCCCTGTTACCTCCGCCCCTCTCTGTTAGCTCCGCCCCTCCCTGTTACCTCCGCCCTCCCTGTTAGCTCTACCCCTCCCTGTTAGCTACGCCCCTCCCTGTTGCTCTGCCCCTCCCTGTTACCTCCGCCCCTCTCTGTTACCTCCGCCCCTCCCTGTTACCTCCGCCCCTCTCTGTTTGCTTCGCCCCTCCCTGTTACCTCCGCCCTCCCTGTTAGCTCTGCCCCTCCCTGTTACCTCCGCCCTCCCTGTTAGCTCTGCCCCTCCCTGTTACCTCCGCCCCTCCCTGTTACCTCCACCCCTCCCTGTTAGCTCCACCCTCCCTGTTACCTCCGCCCCTCTCTGTTACCTCCGCCCCTCTCTGTTACCTCCGCCCCTCCCTGTTACCTCCGCCCCTCCCTGTTAGCTCTACCCCTCCCTGTTAGCTCCGCCCCTCCCTGTTGCTCTGCCCCTCCCTGTTAGCTCCACCCTCCCTTTTACTGTAGGTCTGCTCTGCCCCTTCTTTGGACGCTTTTAAATCAAGACTAAAAACATCGGTTTTCTCTCTGGCCTTTGAATCATAACATCTTAAAAAATCGCTCTCCGCTCTGTGGGCGCCTGTTGACACATTGCTTTGAAACTTTATATCCTTCTGTCTATCATGCATGTCTTTATTATCTTACCCTCTGTATTATTGTTTGCCTGATTGCCTGATTATGTTGTTTTGAATGGCATGTTGTACAGCACTTTGGTCAACTCAGCTTGTTTTTACATGTGCTTTACTAATAAATTGACTTGACAATTGAGTGATATTCATGAAATATTGCAATATTTGATATTATCACATATTGGCCGGAGCCTACTCATTCGTAGAACCATCGACTGTTGTTGAGCAGTTAAAGATGTAATTAATTATAAGCTTGGGAGTGTCTTGAAATTCCAATGGGTGAGAGTTTTCTCCATTCAAAAACAGAGTAAGGGTCAGAAAGTGAGTTTTCTCAAATGTGATGTAACATCTTGTCTGTGTGATGTCATCATGTCACCCATCAGGTAAACCCAGGTCGTGTGTCTGACACGCCAGCTGCAGCACAGACACAACCGACAGACCAGGAGGACGACCTGGACTACACCAATGTGAGGGTTTTTCCGTTCCAAAACAGAGTAAGGGTCAGAAAGTGAGTTTTCTCAAGTGTAACGTAACCTTGTCTGTGTGATGATGTCACCCCTCAGGTAAACCCAGGTCCGGGTCGTGTGTGTGACAGGTCAGCTGCAGCACAGACACAACCGACAGACCAGGAGGACGACCTGGACTACACCACCGTCCACTTCCCCAACACACAGACAGATCCTATCTACTCCAACGTCAGGCCTCAGAGAAGGGTGAAGGAGGAGACTGACCACTATGCTGCTGTCAACATCAAAACACTACAAACTGATGCTGGGTAAGCTGGGCTTCACATTATGAGAGGAAAAATGCACGTTTTAGACAATGTCCAAGATCTTTATAGATTATAACCATTTCATTACCGTTGTATTTAAATTGTCTATTTTGTAAAGCTGTTTTTAATGAAAGTTTATCAATTTCCTCTTATCGTCAGAATGCACTCATTTATTTTTTCCCCTCAGAAGCAGAAGCAAAGAAGCTGATGAGGATCTGTCTGAGCTGTACAGCACAGTCAAAAAACCCTCCAAAAACCCTGGATTCTGAACACAACACAACGCAACACAACACAACACAACACAACACAACACAACACAACACAACACAACACAACGCAACACAACAACAGTCTTAGGGGGGGGTGGTCTTATAGCCTCTCAGGTGGCAGTTGACTGGCAGGGTTTTTGTGGGGGTGAGTTCCTGGTCTGGGTCCTCTGGGGGCTCTTGTGGAGGCAGTTTGATCTTGGGGCCCGTGGGGGCCGGGGTGCCTTGCACCTGGGTCAGGTGCTCCAGGGGACATGGGGTGGGCACCAAGAAATGTTAACTAGCAAATAAGAACACATCCAGAAAGCTTGCTTTGCACAATAAGAAAACAATGTAAATAAAGGAAAAAGAAAACATAAAAAAAACACAAAAAAGTAACGTTATTCCTTGAGTTATTTGTACTTTGTACTATGGTTGTTACTTTAGATAGTGTGATTGCTGGGCTGACTGACATGCACTGCTGCTTTCTACAGTAGATGTGATATTGGCATTGTTGGGTTGACATGGCGTTGCAGCTGTGGTTGTGATGCATATGGATGACTGTACTTGTGCAGTTGACGTTGTGTTTTATGTTGAATATTTTCATATTGTTGACTCAGTAGTAGCCTAGCCCTATAGGCTATGTCCTTTTGATGTGACATTATGCAATTTATTTCTTGCAATAATGATCTAGTCAGACCTCATAGGCTAGTGATCCCCCGTTACATTGCCTAAAATCACAATAAACTGTTTAGCTGCATTGATGTTGCAGCTTGGACTCTAGTTTATTTCCTGTCAGTTATTGTATTAGCAAACACTGCAGAAGGTAAGCTATAGGGTCCATTTAGAGTGTTTATTGTCAAGTTGAAACGGTCTATATAGTGTCCCATCTGAAATAAGTGAAGTGTGTTGATTGTCTTCTGCTCTGGCTGCACAGCAGAGGTGTGACTTTCATGTCACACTGTGCACACGTGTTAAACAGCCCAAGCAGTAATCTCTGGAAAACATCTCACCTCACTGCTCAAGTTAGAACATGGTGTTGATGACTCATTCAAGGTGACAACTCAAACTGTTGTTTGTCCTTGATATGTTGACGACATATTAAAAATGATAAGCATATTTTTTGTTCAATCGACACCACATCACATCTGCATCGTCAGACTGTCCTACACAAATGTAATAAACAGATTTGAATGATCACAAATTGAGCCCACAGTGCATCAAAATGTTTTACTGTAAACAATACTGTAAATATCTACTACAGATTCTCGCTGAATAAATATCCAATGTTCATGTAATAATTCACAAAATGTTGCTGTCGTGCTAGATGAAGTAGCCTATGTAAAATTTTAGAATTTTATCTCAAAAACTGAATTTTTGACAGTATTTTGAATTCTGCCCTCAATGGAAAAAAAACACCACCATGTTTAAACATCAGCTTCACTTGTGGAACATTCAATATTTGTATAAAAAATTACATACATTTCTATTGTTAGCTAAATGAAGTATGCAAATTCTCAGAATGTTGTCTTGAATAGGCTACTACTGAATATTGAATACTGAATATTTGACATAGTAGTTTGAAATCTGCCTGTAAATGCATAGACAGCTGTTATACTGTAACCTGCTGGTTTGGCTAGTGTGAAGCCTCCTAGTGGAGATAGCTCAACTAGATCACAATGTGCCATTGGTGGCAAAGGTTGCGAGTTTGAGCCCCGGGGGATGCAGAATCAACATGCTGCCTCCTCAGACATTGTGCTGAGTATCTACTTACACCCTGAATTGCTTTTATCTTATGTTGTTTTTTAAGTTTATTATTAAAACGTTGTATGTATTATTATTATTATTATTAAAATTATTATTATTATTATTATTATGATGATTATGATTATGATTGTGATGATGATGATGATTATTATTATGGTTGTTGTTATTATTGTTGTTGTTATTATGATTATGATTATGATTATGATTAGTAGTATTATGTGAAACCACTCATCTCCTTGTCTCCCCCGGGTCCCCCCATTTTTCCCCCTTCATGGTTACTCAAGGTCAGCTCTATAAAGCATGTACCTGTTGGAATCAGATTATGCTAATTACAGTGGTGGGTGGAGTAAGCAAAAATGGTAATCAAGTAAAAGTAGCCTACAGTTACTTTATAATAGCCTATATTTACTCAAGTGGAAGTAAAAAGTGCCCAAAAAATAAATACTTGAGTAATAGTTGAAAAAAGTATAAAGCAGGGTGCTGGCCATCGGGAGCAATTTGGGGTTCAGTATCTTGCCCAAGGACACTTCATGCCGGGGATCAAACCACCGACCTCTTTTATCCAAAGCAATTGGTGGACGAGCCGCTCTACCCCCTGAGCCACAGCTGCCCCATAATATAGCAGGAAGTGATCCTTTTGTCAAACAAGGTCTGAGGTTATGGTATGAACTTACTTCAAAAAGAAAAACAAAAGGGGACGATACAGCATTATTGTGATATTTTGTGTGCCAATAAATCATATCAAACAAATGCCAAGTATTGCGATGTTTTATTATATACATTTTCAAATACATGCAACATTTATGAGAGGTTTTTATGACAGTGTTGGTCAGTCTGTCTGCTTGGCAATCCAATTTTGCTGCAATAAAAATTATTGAAGTGAGATGAACAGCCTAGAAACTTGATCTAATTACCGTAAATTCCGGACCATAAGGCGCACCGGTATATAAGCCGCAGCAGCAAAATTGACTGTTTTTTACATATATAAGCCGCACCGGACTATAAGCCGCGGGCGTTTTGATGTTTAATTACCATATGTAAGGGTTCGTACACAGAGGGGATTGTCGGGAAAGAGATGGCTGTTTGGGGAAGCTCCCATTTATTAACATTTCAACAAAACAAAACAAAAGTCAGGTCACTAATCCCCAGACAAAATCACACAACAATAGGCTATATGTGCAGCAAACGGCTGTAACCAGAGAAGTCAAGTCACTAATCCTCGTCTTCCTCTTCTTCCTGCGTACTGAAACCACCAAAGTCCTCATCTTCAGTGTCGGAAACGAACAGGTTCAGGGTGGCTTCGTCAACCACTCTCCTCTCTCCTTCATTGTCACTCAAAACCAACAAACTCCTCTTCGATTGTGATTGTGGATGTTTTCACACTCCTATAATATTCCGTGATCTTCCTTTGTGTGAATTCGCCGAAGTTTGTGATTTTCTCCTGGTAGTCGGGAGGGAGTTGTTCAGTAGTTCTCGCCCGGACGGACAGTCCCTTTCGTCTCATGAATCGGAAGCACCAAGATGGGCCACCTATGAAATGTTCAATTTTCATTTCGGTGGCGACTGTTTTGGCCTTCAGTCGGATCTGCACCGTGGAAACGCCTCGGCCGTCTGCTCTCTGGGTCAACACCCAATCTTCAAGGGAATCTTCAAGTTCGGGCCATCTGCTTTTATGACCTCTGAAGGACTTTTTGGTCTTCTTGCACTGAGACAGTTCCTCCTGCTGCACCTTCCAACGCCTCACCATTGACTCGTCGATGCCCAGGTTACGCGCTGCTGCTCTATTTCCCTCTTTTAATGCGAGATTGACTGCTTTCAACTTGAAAGCTGCGTCGTGTGAATTTCTGCGTACCTTCCCCATGGTAAGTGAGAGAGAGTTGCTTCTACTGCTCGTCTTGTTGTGATTCCGGGCTGCTGATGAACTTTGAACCGGTAGGAGTAACCGGTTGATTTCCGCCAATGATGTCAAGTCTTTCATACACAAAGGCAATTCAAGGTGCTTTACAAAAAAATAATCGAAAAAACAAGCAGCAAAGCAATGCACATAAAGGGCCCTATTCTCCCACAGGCCATCGGCGCTATTACGGGCCTTAACCGCAAAAAAACGTGCCTTGCGCCTGTTTCGGGAAAATAGCAATAGGCTTTAGGCTGCCAAATGCGCTTTAGGCCGAATGGGCGTGGCGGAGTCCCTGAATGCGCCGAAGTGGGCGTGTCGGCGCTAAATACTAAATATAATTTAGAATACAATAGAATATAAGATTGCAACCCTTCTCAGGCTTTGGGTGAAGCTGTAATGCAGTTTCATAAATTTAGTTTAGGCTATCATAATAATCCCCATTTATGTGTAATATAGCTCTACGTTTTATTACCCCCCCCCCCCCCCCCCGAAATTAGCTAGGCTACTAATATTACTAATATTCCTAATTAATATGTATTATTATTTCATTCAGATAATTGACATTATAGGCATGTATATCGTTTAATGTGAGAGAAAGGGAGAGAGAAAGAAAGAGAGAGAGAAACTGGATAAACTGTTGTGTAGCGCTTCTTCAAACCCCACTCTTCATTACAGCTATTCATTACAGAATTGTCTGTTGTATTTATTTTTTCTGTGTGCAAAGCATAGAAAGTTATAATTATTTCCAAATGTTTCCCCCGTCTGTGGCAGCGGAGCTGTCCGAGGTGCTGAACAAGCGCAGCGCATAGACGGCCACCTGGGGCGGCTCACTCAGGCGGTCCAGGACTGGGCGCGGGGCGTCGGCGGGGTAATTCTCCTCCCCAAACAGTGCGCGATGGTACATTTGAACCTGAATGGATAGATGAATAAACAACTTAAGTAAAGAGTTGTTTTGTAGCTATTCAAAATGAATGGTGGACAGATATATCACCTGATTCGCCAGCACCATCTTCTCCTCAGCTGTGAATTTAGTGGATCGGTTTTGGTCTGCCATATTGATCACACTGCGCCAGCTGCTGCCAATCTGGCTTTTAAAGCCCCTCTGATTGATTACTGAAGATTTTATTGAGAATGAACATATTTGTCAGAGCCTGTGGGCAGGGGGTGGGGGGGACGCATATATAGGCCAAATAAAATACTATTACTCAATAATAAAATCCTGTAAATTAAATAGAATTAAGTTATCAGATCCAGTAAAAGTGATAGGTGTCATTCAGAGGATGTTGCATCGTGCAGTGGGGGAGGAGAGATAAAACGATATAATTCTGGCCAAACTTTCATCTAATCTCATGACATCCAGCCATAGGCAATATTTTTTTCTATCAGATGCATTTAGAAATTATTTTCACTTTGGTCTTGCTATAGTGTAGCGTATTTACATGCTTGCAGTATTTTAACTGCAGTTAGATTGGTTTGAGAAGCATAATAATATGGAATAATAGCCTATATATGGAGATAGACAGACCGGATGAAGGGAGGGGGGGGCGGCGGAGCCCTTGGCTTTGTCTGGTTTTACCGGATTTGTCCAGGAATTGGAGCTTAAAAGGCAAGCGTGTGTCTCTTCCCTGCAATTCTCCAATGAGCGGACAATGCATAATTTTACGCTTAAAAGGCGTGGTTATAATGGTTGAGGCTGAGTTTAGCGCCGATACCAAGATATCAAGTGCGCCTTTCCACGCCCACTGCTTTGCGCTGCGGCTGGCGCTCGGCCTAGAAACTGCGCCGCTGCAACGATAGAGCCCAAAATGTGCTGATGAAGCTGTGTAACCTGTAAAATCCATCGATTTTGGAGGTCACCGAGTGGCCGTTTGCTTACCGTAATTACCATATGTAAGGGTTCACGCACAGAGGGGATTGTTGGCTGTTTGAGGAAGCTCCCATTTACCGTATTACCGTAACATTTCAACAAAACAACATAACACAACACCACCTTTGTTTATTTTTACAGTGCACACAGTGTCCGCGGTGTGGTGAAAAGAGGGCAAGAGAGGAAATTAAAACAGAAGTGGATTTATAGTTAGAAAGAGTGCTAAAAAAGAGAGATTTTATTTGTATTTTTTTTTTTTTTCTGAAAAAATCCATAGATAAGCCGCACCGTTATATAAGCCGCAGGGCCAAAAAACGGGGAAAAAGCCGCGGCTTATAGTCCGGAATTTACGGTAGATAAAACAGATAAAAGAAACAGAAAAAATTAATAAATCACAATATTCTTTTTTAATCACAATAATATTGTATTGTGACTTACGTATCATGATCATATCATAGTGACCCTGATGATTCCCACCCTTACCTTTAAGGCATAGGTCAAAACCGTGCTTCCAATCTACAGCCAATAAAATCCCACAATATTTGCAATTCACACATATTCACAGGCCTAAGCAGTAACACACAGCGTCAATAAACAATGCGTAAATATTAACACAACTTGGCAAGTTGGGCAATGTACATTATATATATATATATATATATATATATATATATATATATATATATATATATATACGGTATATATATATATATATACACACACACACACACACACACACACACACACACACACACACACACACACACACACACACACACACACACACACACATATATATACATATATAAATAATAATAATAATAAAAAATAAAAAAATAAAAAATAATAATACTAATACTAATAATGTATTTATTTATTTATTTATTTATTTATTTATTTATTTATTTATTTATTTATTTATTTATTTTTGACTGGGAGTTAGGTTGGTGCCTATTACTATTGTGCTATGTAAATGTTTGGATATGTGTGATTTTTCTTTTATATTGCATAATTAGGTAATATACCGTATGTATATGTATTCTATATATTGATAGAGACTGTAAGTGCTTTATCTAACTGTTTCAGGTCAAATGTACAGTACCTCAGAACGTGTAAAAATAATTTCTGCAAAATCAAAATGTAATGTAAAAATGTAATGTAAAAAGAAAGTATGTCGTCCAAAGTGGGGGGCGGAGGGGTTGTGGAAGGGTTAATTAAAAAATGTTATTTTGATCTCCTTTTATTTTCACAATTTTGAAATCAACGCAATTTAGGAATATCACTGAAAAACTGCAATTTATGATTTTATTATACTATATTTAATTTAAAATTGTTCACTAATATTTAGTAGCGCTCATAAACTGAATTATTTCAAAAAAATATTTTGGCTAGTGGAAATTCTGATGGCTGATCTAGAAACGATATTGGCTGGTGATGAAAAAAGTTAATTGCAAGCCCTACAGGTAACTCCAGCATCTCAGCACTTTGCTACTCTCTAGTCTGTGGGAGAGTAGAGTATGTTTGGTCCTGATCCATGGTGGCTGGGCTCAGGCTCTGGTAGGTGGGGTCTGGCTTCAGAGTAGAGTATGTTTGGTCCTGATGATCCAGGGTGGCTGGGCTGAGGCTCTGGTAGGTGGGATCTGGCTGGGATCTGGAGGCTGGAGGCCAGTTCTCATAGCTGACACTCTGCAACAAACAATATGAAGTTCACCAAGGTGACAATGCAGGACAGCACAACTGATAAAACAGTCATGGAAACAGTCCATCTTGCATGTATCCTACGAGCCTGTTAAACCATCACATGAACTCACATCCTGTTTCGTTCTGTGCATCAGTCTGACCTCCAGCTCGCCCGCAGTGATTTCCAGAAATTACAAAGTGCACTGACCAATCACCTGACCTGCCTCATAGTTGACAATGTAACTGGCTCACGAAGAAACAAGGTAATGTAATAACATTACCTCTGCCTATAATAACTGCCATAAACGTGCAGTTATTGCAGAAAGAGACTCAATAACAAAAACTTTACAAGAACAAGGAGATGGATTAATTTCTCAAAGTCAAAATGGACAGAGTGAAAGGACTAGATTTTAACTATCTGCCTGAGTTGGAAGAAGCTTCCCTTTACAACAGAGTTGATCTGCCGGTCGAATTTCAGGGCAGAGTTCAATAACAAACCATTATTCTTAAGCAGTGCAGCCGCTTCTATAAGTGACTTTGTGTGTTTGTGGTGAGATTTGTCTGCGCTGAGATTTGGGGGAGACTGGCTCGAGGGGACAAGGAAGGGGGTGTGACCCCGCACCCAGCTCCCTGGTCTGCACAGACAGCTGAGGCACAGGCGTAGAGAGAGAGAGAGAGAGTGAGTGAGTAATAACTTGTCTTGATGACGATAGCATTTCAAAGTCAGTAATGGACACACGCACACATGCATGACACATTCACGCACACTATAACGCGCACGCATCATTTAAGATACGCCTGAAAATGAATGGCGAATTCATTTCCTCATTGGCGAGACTTTGGCACGCTATGGAGAGAGTGCCCCAAAACATGCACGCCTGCGCGCAAACACAGTTGGACAAGGTTTGTAACCACTGCCCTAAGTGAACGTTCAGTCTCATTACCTGCACTCCTTGACCTTGTTGACTCTATAATATGAGATAACCTGGAGTAAAGGTGAGGTGATTTCCCTGAACCAACACACATCTCAATCAGACTGAGCAGGCCTTTGTTTGGAAAAAACAAAGGTATGAAATACCTAGTCCTATGCATTAGCATTATCTCTCCAACTACCCAAATATTCAACCTGAATGGCCCCAAGCTGTTGGTCAAAAAGATGATTTAAAAAAAAGATGGAACTTCCTCCAGGTCCAGATGGTTGTCTGGAGGCCCTCTTCCTTCTGTTAGGAGGACAATGAACAAACAACTGAATTAGTGAACAAATGACTAAACTTTAATGTCTAACTACCAGAACATCACTACTGTGCAGTGAAACGCTCCCCGGGCGCTTCACTGCAGCTGCCCATCGCTCCTGACCGTCCCGTGGAGGAAGGACGAGCCACGATGGGAAAAATCCATGGCGCTTCTAATCGTGTGTGTGTGTCTGTGTGTCTGTGTGTGTGTGTGTGTGTGTGTGTGTGTGTGTGTGTGTGTCTGTGTGCATACATTGGTGCATTGTGGCAAATTAAAATAAAGGCAGGGTTTTCCATCCTGGCATCCTCGACCTCTAAACAGAATAGCTCACCTGATCCAGAGGAGGACAAATAGGCATATGAGCACGATGACAACCAGGAGAAGAGTCGTAGTCACTGCAGCTGCTGTTAATTTCCATGGAGCTGAGAAGAGATCAGATGAAAATACAAACTATCAATTGGGAGATTACAGGATGTTTAGGTCCATTACTGACATATTTAAACACCTGGAAAAGTACTCAAAACAGCTTCTGTAGTCCTCGCTACAAGAGGTGTCTCCACCACCAAATTTTCCATGACACACACACACACACACACACACACACACACACACACACACACACACACACACACACACACACACACACACACACACACACACACACACACACACACACACACACACACACACACACACACATACACACACACACACACACACACACACACACACACACACACACACACACACACACACACACACACACACAGACAGACATACACACGCACGCACGCACACAAACACACACACACACACACACACACACAACACACACACACACACACACACACACACACACACACACACACACACACACACAATGCCCTGCTGTCATGGCTGGTAAGAAAGCTGCTGGTAGCTTCTACATTGTATGAGTTGTGTTTGACTCACATGTCACAGTAACAGAGATTGAGTCAGATCTCTTTGTCCCCAGCTCATTCTCAGCTTCACAGTAATACTGTCCAGAGTCAGAGGACTGCAGGGAAACCAAGTCAAGCTGTGGACCTGATGTCAAAGCTTCCTGGTCTGGATCTTCATTCTTCTTGTACCAGGTGTAGGTAGCTGCTGGGCTGGCATCACTGCTACAGGTCAGAGTCACTGAACTGCCCTCCACTGCTTCACCAGAGGAACTCACCGAGGGGAACTTTGGAGCATCTGGAAGAAAATATATTATTATATAACGTACATTAATAGTGGTTTAAAGAGCACAAATACAGGTTTGATAAGACAATGCTGCAACGATCCATCAGCAGGTCTCAGACAATGACTCTGTTTGGAAAGGTTTGAGAGAGATCACAGGCTACAACAAACCATCTGCCAAACACTCCATTGACACTGACAACCCTCATCTATCCATATTGTTTTTGCACTAAGTCAAAATTCCTCATTTGTAATCTGATTACTTGCTGTGGCTATTCAAGTGAATCTTGAATCTTAACTATAAGATGAGGATGGGGTTTTATCATGGAACTTATTTCAATTGCTAATAGTCAAACCAACTCTGAGGAAGACACGTTTAGTGTCGAAACGTTAGTCATTATTTGTTGCACCTATTAAATTTGCTAAAATTGACTGGTTGCTCCAGATCTCATCTCTCATTTTGAAACACTGTGGAGTAAACTCACACACTGGCAGGGACTCAAGTCCATTTACAGCACAGGAATAGCTGTCTTCAGGACCAACGTTGCCTCTATAAGAAGAAGAAGTTTTTTCCTTGATGTTCTGTCCATTCTTGGACCAGATGTAGGAAGGACGAGGACACCAGCTGAGACACTGCAGCTTTGCCTGGGTAGAAAACTGGGATCTGGTCACCTGCACCTTTGGGAGATCTGGATGTGAACATGGAACAGAAATGTCATTGGAGACCTTCAATCACACACACACACACACACACACACACACACACACACACACACACACACACACACACACACACACACACACACACACACACACACACACACACACACACACACACACACACACACACACACACACACACACACACACACACACATCTCTCTCACACACACACACACACACACACACACACACACACACACACACACACACACGCCTACACACACACACACACACACACACACACACACACACACACACACACACACACACACACACACACACACACACACACACACACACACACAGACACACACACACACACACACACACACACACACACACACACACACACACACACACACACACACACACACACACACACACACACACACACACAATCACAACATCAGCATTTCCAAGATGTTGAACTATATTTGGAATTGAATGAACAAGTTAGTGTTGAATGAACAAGGTTAGTGTTACCTGTTGTGACAGTCAGAGTGACTCCAGGGGAACGAGTCAATCCACCTTGGTTTGTGCTGAACAGGAACCTGTACTCAGCTGAGTCAGTCTCTCTCAGGTCTGTGATCCTCAGCCTGTGTTTCTTCTGCTCACTGTCATACTTCACACGACCTGCATACTGTGAGTCTGTCTTCAGATCCACAGCCACACGTTCAAAACCCTCCGATTTGAACCAGAACGTTTTGTTGACAGTATAGGAGGCTGGGTATATGTAGGTACAGCTTATGTCCACTGCTGATCCTTTTAAAGCACAGATGTCAGTAGCAGTGTAAGTCACTCCCCAGTCATCCTGAGCCTGCACCACTGTAACACAGAGCACATCACAAACCACAGTCATTCATAAAAACACTGACTTTCATCTGTAGTGGAGCTGCTGCAGTATGTGAAGCTGCTGGAGACCTGACTACATTTATTACAGTGAAAACACTCAGATCATCTCAGCTCCAGGTCAACTCAGACACACAGAAATTATCTAAGATGCTTTTGGGAAAAGGGAAGATGAGCGAGCTTCAAACTCCTCTGAATAACAACTGCTGCTGATTGCAGCATCATCTAAGTCACTACATCTTGTAAGTCTGGACCATAATACATTATCACAGGGACACAGGAACATTCAACACCTCTGTACAATAGTCACACTGCTGGAGGGTTGTGCAGTGTCCTTAAATAAAGTGTCAACATGCTACTGTTGCTACTGTTGTAACTGTGCATCACCATTATTACTACTGTTACTACTGTTGTAACTGTTGTAACATGACCATTACTATGTGCTCTTCTTACTTATTATAGTTGATAATGGTATCATTATGGCTGCCATTACTGTGCATCTCTCTCTCTCTCCCTCTCTCTCTCTCTCTCTCTCTCTCCCTACTCTCTCTCCCCTCTCCTCTCTCCCCTCTCCCTCTCTCTCTCCCTCTCTCTCCCTCTCCCCCTCCTCTCTCTCTCTCTCTCTCTCTCTCTCTCCCTCTCTCTCTCCTCTCTCTCTCTCTCTCTCTCTCCCTCTCCCTCTCTCTCTCCCTCTCTCTCCCTCTCCCCCTCTCTCTCTCTCTCTCTCTCTCTCCCTCTCCCTCCTCTCTCTCTCTCTCTCTCTCCCTCTCCCTCTCTCTCTCTCTCCTCTCCCTCTCCCTCTCTCTCTCTCTCTCTCTCTCTCTCCCTCTCCCTCTCTCTCTCCCCTCTCTCTCCCTCTCACTCCTCTCCCTCTCTCTCTCTCTCCCTCTCTCCCTCTCCCTCTCCTCCCTCTCTCTCTCTCTCTCTCTCTCTCTCTCTCTTAACTGTAGATAAATGCTGATCACTGGGTGTTTGTGGGAAAGGATGCAAAGCCAATATGTGACACGTAAATCCAAACATGAGTATTTCTCCATGAGTGCAAACAGCACACACTGTTGTTAGAACATCATGGTGAACTGTAGTTTGGTTTCGATGGATGATTAGGAAATTTTTTGACAGAATGAAATTTGACAAATGAGAAATCTTCCATGAGAAATGAGGAGATAATATCTGCCATGAATAGTGTTTTACAATATTCTCACTACAACAACCAAACACAAAGCGTGGTACTCTTAAGAAAGTAGTAATTGTAAATATCAAAACAACAACACTGCTGCTGGCAGGCTTCTCTATATTTTACAGCTTGTGAATAATGTCCTCAACGTGGACATGCAGCCATTTTGAAATGATCTTACTGTAAGCAGCACAGTGGCTCAGTGGTTAGTAGCTAGTTGCCTTAAACAAGTTGTGGGTGTGACATGTACTGTATATGATGCTGTGTAAAGCCCTTTGAGATATGCTTGTGGTCAGGGTGGGAATTTCACCATTTTAGGTTCAAGGCCATCCGGCCTTCGGCATCGGCATTTTTTTAGCGCACAAGGTCACATGACAGGGCACAGAGGTGATTGCTCTGTTGACATCTTGAAGAGCGATTCTTCTGAAATGTGTGTTAAAATGAACCATTTACACATCCTTTGCATAGAGCAGCTACATGAAACTAAATTGTGGTACTCAAAGAAAGTAGTACTACTTGTTCATGTCAAAGTAACTGGCTGCTCCCTGGTTTCTCTATTATTTTAGAGCTTGTGAATGATTAATTTTGTCCTCAACGTGGACATGTAGCAAGGAAACCATCTCTGGAGCAGCCACTGCATGCAGCCATTTTGAAATGATCTGAGGCAGCACGGTGGCTCAGTGGTTAGTTAGTCACCTTACAGCAAAAAAAAAAGGTTGTGGGTGTGACATACGTACTGATAAACCCTCTCTGAGATAAGCTTGTGTTAAACAGGTTTATAAATAAACAAGATCACTTACAGTAAACTAAACCTCAGATGAATAAACACGTCTATTTTGAATTATTTTGGAACCACCAATTCCAGTTGTACTGAAATAGCATTTCCCATACGAGGGATGAGCCGAGCAGCATTTTGGTCAACAAACCGCGTCACTGGGTGGCAACGGCAATGGAACCCTATATACAGTAGCCTGAGTTTGAGCGTCTGACTCTAGCCGGCTGATTGTGTCTACAATTTAAAAACTGTGACAGTTCATACAACTTTAACACGACATGCATATATTATACATCAAACTCTTGAGCTAATTCTGCTCTCAGTCAGAATGTCAAAATATAAGCGATGTGATGTATACTTTTTGAGATATTAACGTTTGTTTGGCACAACTCAGGGTTACGCATTTTTGGGTGGCAGTGACGTCACGTCACCAACCCGTTGTGCCAAAAAGTGATTTGCTGCCAGAAACTGATTTCCCTCCGCGGGACCGCGCACAGCACTGCCTCTACTCACCCTGTGAGCCCCATGGCTGGCCCCGCAGACACCCAGGGCACTGACCCACCCCCACCACCCAGCCTGCCTACCCCGGCCCAGCTCCCATCTTCTCCGGGGAGACTACCTCCGGGGGAGACCCCCCTCCAGGATCCGGCGCACCCGACACTTAAGCCCCCCTCCCCCGGCTACACACACAGACTCCTGCCCCGCCAGACCCTCGTTCCCCTGGTAATCCAATTCAAAACGCAAAGCACTTTTTGGCACAGGGGGGTCTGCCCCCCCGGAGGTGGTTTTCCCAGAGAATGTGGGCTCACAGGGTGGGTAGAGGCAGCGCTGTGTGCGGTCCCATGGAGCGAAATGAATTTCTGGAAACAAATCACTTTTTTGCACAACACCGGAGCCCCTCCCTGCTCGCTCTCCTCTCCTGTCACCACAGTGCCCTCAGTGCCCTGAGCTCGAGCTGACTCAACCCGTCTGCACCAGGCAAGCACTCGCTCTACAGGGCCGCCGATGCCATGTAAGGCCTACATGGTAGCGACGGCCCTATTTCAAGATAAACATTTTGGCTAGTGGAAATTCTAATTGGCTGGTAACTTTAAAATCTAGCAGCAATATTGGCAGGTGGTCAAAAAAGTTAATTTCAAGCCCTGCAGGAAGAGCAGGTGGTGACATAGGAGTGAGTGAGAGAAGGATCAAATATTGGTGGTTAAGACTGAATAATGACATCACAACTGTTCATTTAAAATGAGTTATTCCTCTAAACCTGGCTTCAAATGCCCCTCTCCGTCACATAGCTAAACGGAGCTGCATGAAAGCCGTGGGTGGTGCCGGCCGGCCACGGCACTACCCACGGCGAGGGAGAAGGCTTTCACGTCTGAGTATAAATTAAGCGTTATAGCGGGGCAGTAAAGCATAACAATTGTGCATTTTGTGATGAAAGCATGATTTGGTACACTCATAGCCAAATACATTCCAAAAACAATTAGATATTTAGATAATATGGAGGCTTCATGATATATATATATTTGCAGTCACAGACTGGCAGCCGATGGCAATTATATAGACTAGTGTGATATGGATGATCTTGCTGTCAAATCATATTCTTATGATGAGGACTTCAAATTTGGAACTTTGCTCAGAAGCTTCCTTCTATTTCACAATCACTTAGGAACTAGAAATACTAGTAAAAATACACAAACTCCACACAGAAAGGACCTGGAACGGACCGGGGGTTTGAACACCGGACCTTCTTGCTGTGAGGCAACAGCGCTAACCACCGAGCCACTGCGCCACTGCGCCGTTACTCTAGCCTACCTCTGTCTCTTTACGTTGCTCTTAGCATGCCAGCAAAATGCTTAAAATATAAATGTACAATTACAATACCTGGCACAGACAGAAGGAAGACGATGAATCCAGTTGCTGCTGTTGTAAAAGTCATAGCTGCTCCTCTCCTCTGTGTCCAGGCTGCAGAGACGTTCAAAGTAACATTAAAAGACAGTTTCTCTGTCTTAGAGAGAACTTACAGTGGAGAAGATGTGGTCTTGTCTGGTCGGCACAGGCAGGTTAGACTGGAGATAAACAAGCTGGTAAAGAGCAGACTTCCTTCCTCTTTTAGTTATTAGCATGTATGACAGCAGTGAGCCAGTAAATCAACATGTTTGATGTAGCAGAAATGGCTAATTTTGCTGCAAACTGATGAACTGATAATATCAGTCTAGCATCTATAAGAAAGAGAGCCTGATCTGTATCAGAAACATTCCATGCATCCATAACACATTCTCACTCTGCTGGGAAAATCTAAATTCCAGAAGGGGGTCGTTTACAAGATGGTTGAATAGTAAAATGAGATATAGCCATTTTAAGCTCCCGGCAGCAGCCATCTTGAAAATGACCCCTTTCCTGAATTTTCATTTTGGTGACTTTTAGTATGTGAATTAACATGCCCAATAATACCAGAATCAATTGAAAAACCTTGTGTATCAATTTGTTCAGGATTAGGTGCTCTCTGTTTTTACCACGTGTGCAGCGCAGCACGTGGTCAAGGCATCGTTCTTTGGGTTGAGTCATTCAGTCAGTCAGTCATAATGTCACGGAAAGGACGTTTATTTCTGGGGCGCTTGGTGAGATCCCCTCTCGTTTCCCGACGGGGTGGTGTTTCAAACATGCTGCTTTAATGTCCACCCACGCCCACTTGTGGCGCTCCTTGGACTACGAGCGCACCTACACACACACACACACACACACACACACACACACACACACACACACACACACACACACACACACACACACACACACACACACACACACACACACACACACACACACACACACACACACACAGACACACACACACAGAGGTGGTGTTTCAAACAAGCTGCTTTAATGTTCACCCCGCCCACTTGCGGCGCTCTATGGACTACAAGAGCACACACACACACACACACACACACACACACACACACACACACACACACACACACACACACACACACACACACACACACACACACACACACAAACTTGAAAATGACCCCTTTCCTGAATTCTCCTTTTGGTAGACTTTGTGTATGTTATTGAACATGCCCAATGGTAACGGAATCCATAAAAAAAACTTTTTTATCAATTTGTTCTCTGTTAGGTGTCCCCCCCCCCCGCCCCTCCCTGTTAGCTCCATCCCTCCCTCTTACCTCCGCCCCTCCCTGTTGCTCTGCCCCTCCCTGTTACCTCCGCCCCTCTCTGTTACCTCCGCCCCTCTCTGTTACCTCCGCCCCTCCCTGTTAGCTCCACCCCTCCCTGTTACCTCCGCCCCTCTCTGTTACCTCCGCCCCTCCCTGTTAGCCCCTGTTACCTCCGCCCCTCTCTGTTACCTCCGCCCCTCCCTGTTAGCTCCGCCCCTCCCTGTTACCTCCGCCCCTCTCTGTTACCTCCGCCCTTCCCTGTTACCTCCTGTTACCTCCGCCCCTCCCTGTTAGCTCTACCCCTCCCTGTTACCTCCGCCCCTCCCTGTTAGCTCTACCCCTCCCTGTTAGCTCTGCCCCTCCCTGTTGCTCTGCCCCTCACTGTTAGCTCCACCCTCCCTTTTACTGTAGGCCTGCCCCTTCTTTGGACGCTTTTAAATCAAGACTAAAAACATCGGTTTTCTCTCTGGCCTTTGAATCATAAAATCTTAAAAAATCGCTCTCCGCTCTGTGGGCGCCTGTTGACACATTGCTTTGAAACTTTATATCCTTCTGTCTATCATGCATGTCTTTATTATCTTACCCTCTGTATTATTGTTTGCCTGATTGTCTGATTATGTTGTTTTGAATGGCATGTTGTACAGCACTTTGGTCAACTCAGCTTGTTTTTACATGTGCTTTATTAATAAATTGACTTGTCAATTGAGTGATATTCATGAAATATTGCAATATTTGATATTATCACATATTGGCCCGAGCCTACTCATTCGTAGAACCATCGGCTGTTGTTGAGCAGTTAAAGATGTAACTAATTATAAGCTTGGGAGTGTCTTGAAATTCCAATGGGTGAGAGTTTTCTCCATTCAAAAACAGAGTAAGGGTCAGAAAGTGAGTTTTCTCAAATGTGATGTAACATCTTGCCTGTGTGATGTCATCATGTCACCCATCAGGTAAACCCAGGTCGTGTGTCTGACACGCCAGCTGCAGCACAGACACAACCGACAGACCAGGAGCAGGAGGACGACCTGGACTACACCACCGTCCACTTCCCCAACACACAGACAGATCCTGTCTACTCCAACGTCAGACCTCAGAGAAGAGCGAAGGAGGAGACTGACCACTACGCTGCTGTCAACATCAAAACACCACAAACTGATCATGCTGGGTAAGCTGGGCTTCACATTATGAGAGGAAAAATGCACGAGTTTTAGACAATGTCCAAGATCTTTATAGATTATAACCATTTCATTACCGTTGTATTTAAATTGTCTATTTTGTAAAGCTGTTTTTAATGAACGTTTATCAATTTCCTCTTATCTTCAGAATGCACTCATTTATTTTTTCCCCTCAGAAGCAGAAGCAAGGAAGCTGATGAGGATCTGTCTGAGCTGTACAGCAGAGTCAAAAAAACCTCCAAAAACCCCGGATTCTGAACACAACACAACACAACACAACGCAACGCAACGCAACGCAACACAACACAACACAACACAACACAACACAACACAACACAACACAACACAACACAACACAACACAACACAACACAACACAACACAACAACACAACACAACAACGCAACGCAACGCAACGCAACGCAACGCAACGCAACGCAATGCAACGCAACGCAACGCAACACAACACAACAACAGTCTTAGGGGGGGGGGTCTTATAGCCTCTCAGATGGCAGTTGATTGGCAGGGTTTTTGTGGGGGTGAGTTCCTGGTCTGGGTCCTCTCGGGCTCTTGTGGAGGCAGTGTGATCTTGGGGCCCGTGGGGGCCGGGGTGCCTTGTACCTGGGTCAGGTGCTCCAGGGGACATGGGGTGGGCACCAAGAAATGTTGGTGCACCAAGAAATGTTAACTAGCAAATAAGAACACATCCAGAAAGCTTGCTTTGCACAATAAGAAAACATACAACGCAATGTAAATAAAGGAAAAAGAAAACATAAAAAAACACACAAAAAAAGTAACGTTATTCCTTGAGTTATTTGTACTTTGTACTATGGTTGTTACTTTAGATAGTGTGATTGCTGGGCTGACTGACATGCACTGCTGCTTTCTACAGTAGATGTGATATTGGCAGTGTTGGGTTGACATGGTGTTGCAGCTGTGGTTGTGATGCATATGGATGACTGTACTTGTGCAGTTGACGTTGTGTTTTATGTTGAATATTTTCATATTGTTGACTCAGTAGTAGCCTAGCCCTATAGGCTATGCCCATTTGATGTGACATTATGCAATTTATTTCTTGCAGTAATGATCTAGTCAGACGTCATAGGCTAGCGATCCCCCGTTACATTGCCTAAAATCACAATAAACTGTTTAACTGCATTGATGTTGCAGCTTGGACTCTAGTTTATTACCTGTCATCTATTGTATTAGCAAACACTGCAGAAGTTAAGCTATAGGGTCCATTTAGAGTGTTTATTGTCAAGTTGAAACGGTCTATATAGTGTCCCATCTGAAATAAGTGAAGTGTGTAGATTGTCTTCTGCTCTGGCTGCACAGCAGAGGTGTGACTTTCATGTCACACTGTGCACACGTGTTAAACGGCCCAAGCAGTAATCTATGGAAAACATCTCACCTCACTGCTCAAGTTAGAACATGGTGTTGATGACTCATTCAAGGTGACAACTCAAACTGTTGTTTGTCCTTGATATGTTGACGACATATTAAAAATGATAAGCATATTTTTTGTTCAATGGACACCACATCACATCTGCATCGTCAGACTGTCCTACACAAATGTAATAAACAGATTTGAATTATCACAAATTGAGCCCACACTGCATCAAAATGTTTTACTGTAAACAATACTGTAAATATCTACTACAGATTCTCGCTAAATAAATATCCAATGTTCATGTAATAATTCACAAAATGTTGCTGTCGTGCTAGATGAAGTAGCCTATGTAAAATTTTAGAATTTTATCTCAAAAACTGAACTTTTTGACAGTATTTTGAATTCTGCCCTCAATGGAAAAGACACCGGGCTCTATTCTCCCACAGGCCATCGGCGCTATTACGGGCCTTAACCGCAAAAAAACGTGCCTTGCGCCTGTTTCGGCAAGATAGCAATAGGCTTTAGGCTGCCAAATGCGCTTTAGGCCGAATGGGCGTGGCGCAGTCCCAAAGTGGGCGTGTCGGCGCTAAATACCAGCCTAGTCATATCTTGGGAGCTGGCCTACATTTAGCGCTTTGCGCTTTTGAAAAGCACGCCTATTCTGTGCCTTCACTGCTTCTTCTCTGTCACCCTTCTCTCTCTCTCTCTCTGAGTTCCCAGCATGCATTGTGTTTCTTCATTTCGCTACTAAATAGCCACCAAATGAGCCAAAATAGATATAAAAGGTAGTTCTAAATTAATGTGTAATGGTAACACAGCCTGCCATTGTCAACATTTCAATATTGGACCAAATCAAACATCGAAATGAAAATACCACCCTATGTGAAACATATATGTCCTCCTGGGCCTATATATACCCCTTGTGGAGTTAACGTGATTTAGAGAAGTAACAGCGGAACGCGCTTCGGAACGCGCTTCTAATGGCATCTGCTATACTGTGATGTTCCTCCAATAACTTGGCCCTATTTCACATTTAGTTTTACAATAAAAACACATTTATGCAATGACTTGACATAATGTAGGGTATATTTATGTGCATCATCCTTCCTGCAGCAGGCGAGAGAAAATGATATCTTTCTGGACAAACTTTCACCAATCTAATAGGCTATATTTTTCTAGCTGATGCATAGAACATTATTTTCACTTTGATCTTGCTATAGTGTAGCGTATTTACATGCTTGCAGTATTGAAACTGCAGTTAGATTGGTTTGAGAAGCATAATAATATGGAATAATAGCCTATAATGCAGACAGACAGGCTGGATGAAGGGAGGGGGGGGGGGGGGGCAGAGCGTTTGGCTTTCGTCTGGTTTTGCGGGATCACTGGAATTGGAGCTAAAAAGGCAAGCGTGCGATTCGTTTATTGCACTTATCCAATGAGCATGACGGTGCATAATTTTACGCCTAAAAGGCGTGGTTGTAATGCTTTGGGCTGCATCTAGCGCCAGCACGACGATATCAAGTGCGCCTTTCCACGCCCACTGCTTTGATCTGCGCCTGCCGCTCGGCCTAGAAACTGCGCCGATGCAACGATAGGGGCCACCATGTTTAAACATCAGCTTCACTTGTGGAACATTCAATATTTGTAAAAAATAAATTACATACATTTCTATTGTTGGCTAAATGAAGTATGCAAATTCTCAGAATGTTGTCTTGAATAGGCTACTACTGAATATTGAATAGTGAATATTTGACATAGTAGTTTGAAATCTGCCTGTAAATGCATAGACAGCTGTTATACTGCACCCTGCTGGTTTGGCTAGTGTTCAACCAAGCTCAACTAGATCACAATGTGCCATTGGTGGCAAAGGTTGCGAGTTTGAGCCCCGGGGGATGCAGAATCAACATGCTGCCTACTCAGACATCATGCTGAGTATCTACTTACACCCTGAATTACTTTTTATTGCTTTTATCTTATGTTGTTTTTTAAGTTTATTATTAAAACGTTGTATGTATTATTATTATTATTATTATTATTATTATTATTATTGTTATGATTGTTATCATTATGATTATGATCGTGATGATTATTATTATTATTATGGTTGTTGTTATTATTGTTGTTATTATTATTATTATTATGATTATGATTATTATTATTAGTAGTAGTATTATGTGAAACCACTCATCTCCTTGTCTCCCCCGGGTCCCCCCATTTTCCCCCTTCATGGTTACTCAAGGTCAGCTCAATAAAGCATGAACCTGTTGGAATCAGATTATGCTAATTACAGTGGTGGGTGGAGTAAGCAAAAATGGTAATCAAGTAAAAGTAGCCTACAGTTACTTTATAATAGCCTATATTTACTCAAGTGGAAGTAAAAAGTGTCCAAAAAATAAATACTTGAGTAATAGTTGAAAAAAAGTATAAAGCAGGGTGCTGGCCATCGGGAGCAATTTGGGGTTCAGTATCTTGCCCAAGGACACTTCATGCCGGGGATCAAACCACCGACCTCTTTTATCCAAAGCAATTGGTGGACGAGCCGCTCTACCCCCTGAGCCACAGCCGCCCCATAATATAGCAGGAAGTGATCATTTTGTCAAACAAGGTCTGAGGTTATGGTATGAACTTACTTCAAAAAGAAAAACAAAAGGGGACGATACAGCATTATTGTGATATTTTGTGTGCCAATAAATCGTATCATACAAATGCCAAGTATTGCGATGTTTTATTATATACATTTTCAAATACATGCAACATTTATGAGAGGTTTTTATGACAGTGTTGGTCAGTCTGTCTGCTTGGCAATCCAATTTTGCTGCAATAAAAACGATTGAAGTGAGATGAACAGCCTAGAAACTTGATCTAACTAGATAAAACAGATGTCAAAATTTTTTAATAAATCACAATATTCTTTTTTTAATCACAATAATATTGTATTGTGACTTACGTATCATGATCATATCATAGTGACCCTGGTGATTCCCACCCTTACCGTGCTTCCAATCTACAGCCAATAACATCACACAATATTTGCAATTCACATGGGTATTCACAGGCTTAAGCAGTAACACACAGCGTCAATAAACAATGCGTAAATATTAGCACAACTTGGCAAGTTGGGCAATGTATATTATATATATATATATATATATATATATATATATATATATATATACACATTACATTACATTACATTTCGTCATTTGGCAGACGCTTTTATCCAAAGCAACTTACAATAACACACTTTCAATCAACTATGGAGCACAGTCTATGACAACTACAAATCCTGAAGGAACAGTGGTACAAGTTTAGTTTAGGATTTTTTTTTTTTTTTAATAGAAAGAGAGAGAAAGAAGTTAGATCAAGAAGGGCCCAGGTGGAGCCTGAAAAGGTGAGTCTTTAGTCTTTTCCGAAAGATCGGCAGTGATTCAGCAGTCCTGACCGAAGGTGGCAGCTCGTTCCACCATTGGGGTGCCAGGGACGAGAAGAGTCGAGATCGGGATGAGCGACTTTTGAGCGCCCGTAGCGAAGGAGGAGCGAGGCGCCCTGCACTGGTGGAGGAGCGAAGGGAGCGGTGAGAGGTTTGGAACCTGACCATAGATTGCAGGTACAGGGGAGCTGACTGGTGTACTGCCCTGTAGGCCATACCAGTGTCTTGAATTTGATGCGAGCTGAGATGGGAAGCCAGTGGAGGTCCCGGAAGAGGGGAGTGACATGAGAGAATTTGGGTTGGTTGAATACCAGACGGGCTGCAGCGTTCTGAATGAGCTGAAGCGGTCGGATGTCGGTGGCAGGTAGGCCGGCCAGGAGCACGTTGCAGTAGTCCAGGCAAGGGATGATAAGTGACTGGACCAGGAGTTGAGTCGCTTCTCTTGTGAGGAAGGGACGGATTTTGCGGATGTTGTAGAGGGAGAACCTACAGGAGTGTGCTGTCGCAGCTATGTTGGCTGAGCAGGACAGCTGGTTGTCGAGGATCACCCCAAGGTTCTTAGCTGTTTGGGAGGGCAGTACAGTGGTGTTGTCGATGGAGATGGAGAGATCTGCGAGAGGACAGTCTTTCCCTGGGAGGAAGAGTAGCTCTGTCTTACCAAGGTTGAGCTGGAGGTGGTGGGCAGACATCCAGTCGCCAATGTCCTTGAGACATGCAGAGATGCGAGCCTCGATTTGAGTGTCAGAGGGGGGGAAGGAAAGGAAAAGTTGGGTGTCATCAGCATAGCAGTGATAAGAGAAGCCATGAGAAGAGATCACATAGGCAAGAGATCTGATATAGAGAAGGAAAAGTAAGGGGCCCAGGACTGAGCCCTGGGGGACACCAGTGGTAAGAGGGCAGGATCTGGAGACGGACCCTCTCCATAAGACCTGGTATGAGCGGTTCGAGAGATAGGAAGCAAACCAGGAGAGTGCAGAACCTGAAATGCCGAGGTCAGACAGAGTGGAAAGAAGGATTTGGTGATTGACTGTATCGAAGGCAGCAGACAGGTCAAGGAGGACAAGGACAGAGGAGAGGGATGAGGCCTTAGCAGTGTGAAGGTGTGAATACACAAAAAATAATAATAATAATAATAATAATAATAATAATAATAATGTATATACACACACACACACACACACACACACACACACACACACACACACACACACACACACACACACACACACATATATATATATATATATATATATATATATATATATATATATATATATATACATATATAAATAATAATATAAAAAGAATAATAATAATAATAATACTAATAATGTATATATATATATATATTTTTTGACTGGGAGTTAGGTTGGTGCCTATTACTATTGTGCTATGTAAATGTTTGGTTATGTGTGATTTTTCTTTTATATTGCATAATTATGTAATATGTGTATATGTATTCTATATATTGATAGAGACTGTAAGTGCTTTATCTAACTGTTTCAGGTCAAATGTACAGTACCTCAGAACGTGTAAAAATAATTTCTGCTAAATCAAAATGTAATGTAAAAATGTAATGTAAAAACCAAGTATGTCGTCCAAAGTGGGGGGGAGGAGGGGTCGTGGAAGGGTTAATTAAAAAATGTTATTTTGATCACCTTTTATTTTTACAATTTTGAAATCAACGCAATTTAGGAATATCAGTGAAAAACTGTAATTTATGATTTTATTATACTATATTAAATTTTTAATTTTTCACTAATATTTAGTAGCGCTCATAAACTGCTTTATTTCAAAAAAATATTTTGGCTATGGAAATTCTGATTGGCTGATCTAGAAACTATATTGGCTGGTGATCAAAAAGCTTAATTGCAAGCCCTACAGTTAACTCTAGCATCTCAGCACTTTGCTACTCTGTAGTCTGTGGGAGAGTAGAGTATGTTTGGTCCTGATCCATGGTGGCTGGACTGAGGCTCTGGTAGGTGGGGTCTGGCTTCAGAGTAGAGTATGTTGGGTCCTGATGATCCATGGTGGCTGGACTGAGGCTCTGGTAGGTGGGGTCTGGCTGGGCTCTGGATGCTCGAGGACAGTTCGCATAGGTGACACTCTGCAACAAACAATATGAAGTTCACCAAGGTGACAATGCAGGACAGCACAACTGATAAAACAGTCATGGAAACAGTCCATCTTGCATGTATCCTACGAGCCTGTTAAACCATCACATGAACTCACATCCTGTTTCGTTCTGTGCATGATTTCTGTGCAGTGATTTCCAGAAATTACAAAGTGCACTGACCAATCACCTGACCTGCCTCACTGGCTCCCATAGAAATCAGAGCTAATGTTAACATTAGTAGAGTAAACAGCCATAAAGGTGCAGTTATTGCAGAAAGAGACTCAATAAAACTTTACAAGAACAAGGAGATGGATTAATTTCTCAAAGTCATAATGGACAGAGAGAAAGGACTTGATTTTAGCTATCTGCCTGAGTTGGAAGAAGCTTCCCTTTACAACAGAGTTGATCTGCCAGTCAAATTTGACAGCCGAGTTGAATAACAAACCAATATTTTTCAGCAGTGCAGCCGCTTCTATAAGTGACTTTGTGTGTTTGTGGCGACATTTGTCTGCACTGAGATTTGGGGGAGACTGGCTCGAGGGGACAAGGAAGGGGGTGTGGCCCCGCCCCCAGCTCCCTGGTCTGCACAGACAGCTGAGGCACAGGCATAGAGAGAGAGAGAGTGAGTAAGAACTTCAAACGAATTTCAAAGTCGGTAGCCTAATGGACACACGCACACATGCATGACACATTCACGCACACTCACGCGCACGCACAGTTTAAGATACGCCTGGAAATTAATGGCGAATTCATTTCCTCATTGGCGAGACTTTGGCACGCTATGGAGAGAGCGCCCCAAAACACGCACGCCTGCACGCAAACACAGTTGGACAAGGTTTGGAACCACTGCCCTATAAGTGAACCTTCAGTCTCATTACCTGCACTCCTTGACCTTGTTGACTCTATAATATGAGATAACCTGGAGTAAAGGTGAGTTGATTTCCCTGAACCAACACAGATCTCAATCAGACTGAGCAGGGCTTTGTTTGGAAAAAACAAAGGTATGAAATACCTAGTCCTATGCATTAGCATTATCTCTCCAACTACCCAAATATTCAACCTGAATGGCCTCAAGCTGTTGGTCAAAAAGATGATCTAAAAAAAAGATGGAACTTCGGTGGTTTGGTGTTGCAACCATGTGATTGTCCTTTGAACGTGAATTTACACTGTAATGTTGACTTTGTGCCGCTAGGGGGCGGCATTAGAAATGCATGGGACTGACCCATGGGTGGATCTACATCACTGGTGGGCGACAACATGTTTAGCTTGTTTTCTTTTGCTCTAAACTTGTTGAGTTCCTCTTCCTCACCTGCATCCTGTTGGCTGGTGTTCCTCCAGGTCCAGATGTTTGTCTGGAGGCCCTCTTCCTTCTGTTAGGAGGACAATGAACAAACAACTGAATTAGTGAACAAATGACTGAACTTTAATGTCTAACTAACAGAACATAACTACTGTACAGTGAAACGCTCCCCGGGCGCTTCACTGCAGCTGCCCACCGCTCCTGGCCGGCCTGTGGAGGAAGGACGAGCCACGATGGGAAAAATCTATGGCGCTTCTAATCGTGTGTGTGTGTGTGCGTGTGTGTGTGTGTGTGTGTGTGTGTGTGTGTATGTGTGTGTGTGTGTGTGTGTGTGTGTGTGTGTGTGTGTGTGTGTGTGTGTGTGTGTGTGTGTGTGTGTGTGTGTGTCTGTGTGCATACATTGGTGCATTGTGGCAAATTAAAATAAAGGCAGGGTTTTCCATACTGGCATCCTCTACCTCTAAACAGAATAGCTCACCTGATCCAGAGGAAGGCAAATAGGCATATGAGCACGATGACAACCAGGAGAAGAGTCGTAGTCACTGCAGCTGCTGTTAATTTCCATGGAGCTGAGAAGAGATCAGATGAAAATACAAACTATTAATTGGGGGATTACAGGATGTTTAGGTCCATTACTGACATATTTAAACACCTGGAAAAGTACTCAAAACAGCTTCTGTAGTCCTCGCGACAAGAGGTGTCTCCACCACCACATTTTCCATGACACACACACACACACACACACACACACACACACACACACACACACACACACACACACACACACACACACACACACACACACACACACACACACACACACACACACACACACACACACACACACACACACACACACACACACACACAGACTCAGACTGAAAACTGAAGTCAATGCCCTGCTGTCGTGGCTGGTAAGAAAGCTGCTGGCATCTTCTACATTGTATGAGTTGTGTTTGACTCACATGTGACAGTAACAGAGATGAAAACAGAGATGAAGTCAGATCTCTTTGTCCCCAGCTCATTCTCAGCTTCACAGTAATACTGTCCAGAGTCAGAGGACTGCAGGTGAACCAAGTCAAGCTGTGGACCTGTTGTCAAAGCTTCCTGGTCTGGATCTTCATTCTTCTTGTACCAGGTGTAAGTAGCTGCTGGGCTGGCATCACTGCTGCAGGTCGGAGTCACTGAACTGCCCTCCACTGCTTCACCAGAGGAACTCACAGAGGGGAACTTTGGAGCATCTGGAAGAAAATATATTATTATATAATGTACATTAATAGTGGTTTAAAGAGCACAAATACAGGTTTGATAAGACAATGCTGCAATGATCCATCAGCAGGTCTCAGACAATGACTCTGTTTGGAAAGGTTTGAGAGAGATCACAGGCTACAACAAACCATCTGCCAAACACTCCATTGACACTGACAACCCTCATCTGTCCATATTGTTTTTGCACTAAGTCAAAATTCCTCATTTGTAATCTGATTACTTGCTGTGGCTATTCAAGTGAATCTTGAATCTTAACTATAAGATGAGGATGGGGTTTTATCATGGAACTTATTTCAATTGTTAATAGTTCCCACTGGGGTCACGCCCAAAGTCTATTTATTTATATGGTGTTTTATTACATGCGTCTCAAGAGACTTTACAGAAAATGAGCCTACTAACAAACTGATCAACAATCAACCATAGAACAGAATGATATAGACCAAACACACAGGACAGACAAAAGCAGATTTTAGCAAGACATTACAGCTTAGCTATTCTAACCTAAATACATGCAGTGATGTAGTCATGGTGCATTAGGTAAAAAGCTCCACCAGATGGTGTTTTGTCAGTGACACACTGTGGAGTAAACTCACACACTGGCAGGGACTCAAGTCCATTTACAGCACAGGAATAGCTGTCTTCAGCACCAACGTTGCCTCTATAAGAAGGAGTAGCTTCTTCCTTGATGTTCTGTCCATTCTTGGACCAGATGTAGGAAGGACGAGGACACCTGCTGCTGAGACACTGCAGCTGAGCTGCCTGGGTAGAAGACTGGGATCTGGTCACCTGCACCTTCGGGAGATCTGGATGTGAACATGGAACAGAAATGTCATTGGAGACCTTCAATCACACACACACACACACACACACACACACACACACACACACACACACACACACACACACACACACACACACACACACACACACACACACACACACACACACACACACACACACACACACAATCACAACATCGGCATTTCCAAGATGTTGAACTATATTTGGAATTGAATGAACAAGTCCTCAGGTTAGTGTTACCTGTTGTGACAGTCAGAGTGAGTCCAGGTTTACCAAACCATCCATCTTTGTTTGTTCTGAACATGAACTTGTACACAGCTGAGTCAGTCTCTCTCAGGTCTGTGATTCTCAGCCTGTGTTTCTTCTGCTCACTGTGATACTTCACACGACCTGCATACTGTGAGTCTGTCTTCAGATCCACAGGTTCAAAACCCTCCCATTTGAACCAGAACGTTTCTTTGACAGTATGGGAGGATGGGTATGTGTAGGTACAGCCTATGTCCACTGCTGATCCTTTTAAAGCACAGATCTCAGTAGCAGTGTAAGTCAATCCAAAGCCATACTGAGCCTGCACCACTGTAACACAGAGCACATCACAAACCACAGTCATTCATAAAAACAGTGACTTTCATCTGTAGTGGAGCTGCTGCAGTATGTGAAGCTGCTGGAGACCTGACTACATTTATTACAGTGAAAACACTCAGATCATCTCAGCTCCAGGTCAACTCAGACACACAGAAATGATCTAAGATGCTTTTGGGAAAAGGGAAGATGAGCAAGCTTCAAACTCCTCTGAATAACAACTGCTGCTGACTGCAGCATCATCTAAGTCACTACATCTTGTAAGTCTGGACCATAATACATTATCACAGGGACACAGGAACATTCAACACCTCTGTAGAATAGTCACACTGCTGGAGGGTTGTGCAGTGTCCTTAAATAAAGTGTCAACATGCTACTGTTACTACTGTTGTAACTGTGCATCACCATTACTACTGTTACTGCTGTTGTAACTGTGCATCACCATTACTACTGTTACTACTGTTGTAACTGTGCATCACCATTACTACTGTTACTACTGTTGTAACTGTGCATCACCATGACTACTGTTACTACTGTTGTAACTGTGCATCACCATTATTACTACTGTTGTAACTGTGCATCACCATTACTACTGTTACTACTGTTGTAACTGTGCATCACCATTACTACTGTTACTACTGTTGTAACTGTTGTAACATGACCATTACTATGTGCTCTTCTTACTTATTATAGTTGATAATGGTATCATTATGACTGCCATTACTGTGCATCTCTCTCTCTCTCTCTCTCTCTCTCTCTCTCTCTCTCTCTCTCCCTCTCTCTCTCCCTCTCTCTCTCTCTCTCTCTCTCCCTCTCTCTCTCTCCCTCTCCTTCTCTCTCCCTCTCTCTCCCTCTCTCTCTCTCTCTCTCCCCCTCTCTCTCTCTCTCCCTCTCCTTCTCTCTCCCTCTCTCTCTCCGTAATAGTATTTTACAATATTCTCACTACAACAACCAAACACAAAGTGTGGTACTCTTAAGAAAGTAGTAATTGTAAATATCAAAACAATAACACTGCTGCTGGCAGGCTTCTCTATATTTTACAGCTTGTGAATAATGTCCTCAATGTGGACATGCAGCCATTTTGAAATGATCTTAAGCAGCACAGTGGCTCAGTGTGGTTAGTAGCTAGTTGCCTTAAACAAGTTGTGGGTGTGACATGTACTGTATATGATGCTGTGTAAAGCCCTTTGAGATATGCTTGTGGTCAGGGTGGGAATTTCCCCATTTTAGGTTCAAGGCCATTCGGCCTTCGGCATCGCCATTTTTTTAGCGCACAAGGTCACATGTCAGGGCACAAAGACCATTACTCTGGTGACATTGTGAAGAGCGATTCTTCTGAAATGTGTGTTAAAATGAACCATTTACACATCCTTTGCATAGAGCAGCTACATGAAACTAAATTGTGGTACTCAAAGAAAGTAGGACTACTTGTTCATGTCAAAGTAACTGGCTGCTCCCTGGTTTCTCTATTATTTTAGAGCTTGTGAATGATTAATTTTGTCCTCAACGTGGACATGTAGCAAGGAAAACATCTATGGAGCAGCCACTGCATGCAGCCATTATGAAATGATCTGAGGCAGCACGGTGGCTCAGTGGTTAGTTAGTCATCTTACAGCAAAAAAAAGGTTGTGGGTGTGACATACGTACTGATAAACCCTCTCTGAGATAAGCTTGTGTTAAACAGGTTTATAAATAAACAAGAGACTTACAGTAAACTAAACCTCAGATGAATAAACACGTCTATTTTGAATTATTTTGGAACCAACAATTCCAGTTGTACTGAAATAGCATTTCCCATAGGAGGGAATGAGCCGAGCAGCATTTTGGTCAACAAACCGGGTGGTAACGGCAATGGAACCCTATATAGCCTGAGTTTGAGCGTCTGACTCTAGCCGGCTGATTGTGTTGACAATTTAAAAACTGCGACAGTTCACACAACTTTAACACGACATGCATATATTATACATCAAACTCTTGAGCTAATTCTGCTCTCACTCAGAATGTCAAAATATAAGCGATGTGATGTATACTTTTTGAGATATTAACGTTTGTTTGGCACAACTCAGGGTTACGCATTTTTGGGTGGCAGTGACGTCACGTCACCAACCCGTTGTGCCAAAAAGTGATTTGCTGCCAGAAACTGATTTCCCTCCGTGGGACAGCGCACAGCACTGCCTCTACCCACCCTGTGAGCCCCATGGCTGGCCCCGCAGACACCCAGGGCACTGACCCACCCCCACCACCCAGCCTGCCTACCCCGGCCCAGCTCCCATCTTCTCCGGGGAGACTACCTCCGGGGGAGACCCCCGTCCAGGATCCGGCGCACTAGCCAAACCTGCGCACCCCACACTTAAGCCCCCCTCCCTGGGCTACACACACAGACTCCCGCCCCGCCAGACCCTCGTTCTCCTGGTAATCCAATTCAAAACGCAAAGCACTTTTTGGCACAGGGGGGTCTGCCCCCCGGAGGTGGTTTTCCCAGAGAATGTGGGCTCACAGGGTGGGTAGAGGCCGCGCTGTGCGCGGTCCCATGGAGCGAAATGAATTTCTGGAAACAAATCACTTTTTGGCACAACACCGGAGCCCCTCCCTGCTCGCTCTCCTCTCCTGTCACCACAGTGCCCTCAGTGCCCTGAGCTCGAGCTGACTCAACCCGTCTGCACCAGGCAAGCACTCGCTCTACAGGCCTGCCGAGGGCCTACATGGTAGCGACGGCCCTATTTCAAGAAAAACATTTTTTGGCTAGTGGAAATTCTAATTGGCTGGTAACTTTAAAATCTAGCAGCAATATTGGCAGGTGGTCAAAATAGTTAATTTCAAGCCCTGCAGGAAGAGCAGGTGGTGACATAGGAGTGAGTGAGAGAAGGATCAAATATTGGTGGTTAAGACTGAATAATGGCATCACAACTGTTAATTTAAAATGAGTTATTCGTCTAAACCTGGCTTCAAATGCCCCTCTCCGTCACATAGCTGAGCGGAGCTGCATGAAAGCCGTGGGTGGTGCCGGCCGGCCACGGCGCTACCCACGGCGAGGGAGAAGGCTTTCACGTCTGAGTATAAATTAAGCGTTATAGCGGGGCAGTAAAGCATAACAATTGTGCATTTTGTGATGAAAGCATGATTTGGTACACTTATAGCCAAATACATTCCAAAAACAATTAGATATTTAGATAATATGGAGGCTTCATGATATATATTTTTTTGCAGCCACAGACTGGCAGCCGATGGCAATTATATAGACTAGTGTGATATGGATGATCTTGCTGTCAAATCATATTCTTATGATGAGGACTTCAAATTTGGAACTTTGCTCAGAAGCTTCCTTCTATTTCACAATCACTTAGAAACTAGAAATACTAATGAAAATACACAAACTCCACACAGAAAGGACCTGGAAAGGACCGGGGTTTGAACACCGGACCTTCTTGCTGTGAGGCAACAGCGCTAACCACTGAACCACTGCGCCGTTACTCTAGCCTATCGTCTCTTTACGTTGCTCTTAGCATGCCAGCAAAATGCTTAAAATATAAATGTACAATTACAATACCTGGCACAGACAGAAGGAAGAGGATGAATCCAGTTGCTGCTGTTGTAAAAGTCATAGCTGCTCCTCTCCTCTCTGTCCAGGCTGCAGAGACGTTCAAAGTAACATTAAAAGACAGTTTCTCTGTCTTAGAGAGAACTTACAGTGGAGAAGATGTGGTCTTGTCTGGTCGTCACAGGGAGGCTAGACTGGAGAGAAACAAGATGCTAAAGAGCAGACTTCCTTCCTCTTTTGGTTATTAGCATGTATGACAGCAGTGAGCCAGTAAATCAACATGTTTGATGTAGCAGAAATGGCTAATTTTGCTGCAAACTGATGAACTGACTAATATCAGTCTAGCATCTATAAGAAAGAGAGCCTGATCTGTATCAGAAACATTCCATGCATCCGTAACACATTCTCACTCTGCTGGGAAAATCTAAATTCCAGAAGGAGGTCGTTTTCAAGATGGTTGAATAGTAAAATGAGATATAGCCATTTTAAGCTCCCGGCAGCTGCCATCTTGAAAATGACCCCTTTCCTGAATTTTCATTTTGATAGACTTTTAGTATGTTAATTAACATGCCCAATACCAGAATCAATTGAAAAACCTTGTGTATCAATTTGTTCATGATTAGATGCTCTCTGTTTTTACCACACGTGCAGCGCAGCGCATGGTCAAGGCATCGTTCTTTGGGGTGAGTCATTCAGTCAGTCAGTCATAATGTCACGGAAAGGACGTTTATTTCTGGGGCGCTTGGTGAGATCCCCTCTCGTTTCCCGACGGGGTGGTGTTTCAAATGTGCTGCTTTAATGTCCACCCACGCCCACTTGTGGTGCTCCTTGGACTACAACGAGCGCACCTACACACACACACACACACACACACACACACACACACACACACACACACACACACACACACACACACACACACACACACACACACACACACACACACACACACACACACACACACACACACATGTGGTCATTTTGGTAGGCTTATATGAAACTACATACACATTTAAATGTTCTCCTTTATGCTCAAAGATGTGCTCAGCTGCAGTCAGTGGGACACAGATTTATTGTTTTGAATTTTCTTTATTTTAATAAATTGTTTACAAGGGATTGGATTATACACATCGTCCTCTTCCCGACTCAAAAACATAATCATATCTGAAGGAAGGCTTTGGAGGCACTGGGGACCCCAGCACCTAAAATTCAAATCACAGACACAGAATCATGAATAATGAATCATTACACTATACATTTTTGATATGAGTAAAAAAAAATCAAACATTAAAAATCAAACAACTTTAAATGAAATCATTCAGAAACATCAAACATTACACATTGCATGTTTAAAGAAATCAGTGATCAAAGAACTACAACTTTTGATGATCAGCTTTAAGTAGGGGTGGGGGGGGGGGGTACGATACAGCATTATTGTGATATTTTGTGTGCCAATAAATCGTATCATACAAATTCCAAGCATTGCGATGTTTTATTATAAACATTTTTAAGTGCATGCAACATTTATGAGAGATTTTTATGACAGTGTTGGTCAGTCAATCTGCTTGGCAATCCAATTGTGGTGCAATAAAAATGATTGAAGTGAGATGAACAGCCGAGAAACTTGATTTAATTAGATAAAACAGATGTCAAAAAAATGAAAAAAATTAATAAATCACAATGTTTTTTTAATTGACAATAATATTGTATTGTGACTTATGTATGATGATCATATCGTAGTGACCCTGGTGATTCCCACTCTTCCCTTTAAGGCGTGGGTCAAAACTGTGCTTCCAATCTACAGCCAATAACATCACACAATATTTGCAATTCACACATAGGTATTCACAGGCTTAAGCAGTAACACACAGCATCATATATATACGGTATCTATATATATATATATATATATACGGTATATATATATATATATATATATATATATATATATATATATATATATATATATATATATATATATATCAGAATCAGAATCAGAAAGACTTTAATGATCCCCGGGGGGAAATTGGGACAAGTTACAGTAGCTCGCTCACAGAACACACATAGCATAAAATAAACAGTAGTAAATGCGATAGTAAGGAAAATAAGCAGAATAAGAACACAACATAGCATAGAATAAACAGTAGTAAATGCGATAGAAGCAAAAATAAGTAGAATACGTCTAAAGTAAGCAAAATAAGTAGAGTAAGTATACATTACGTGCAAATTATCTTTATTGCACACTGGACTTATATTAAGTCGGCTTGCCCTATACGTTACACGTGGCTCAGCCAGGCACAGTTAACCTATCGGCTGGCTCAGTCTCAGGGAGACTGAACGTCTCCGAGGTGCTCTTTTAAGAGAGGCATTAAATAGACCAATGGCCACAGGCAGGACTGATTTCCTGTGCCTCTCCGTATTGCATCTAGGTGGAATCAGTCTCTCACTGAACGTACTCCAATGTTTGACTAGCACGCCGTCGAGTGGGTGCGAGTCATTGCTCATGATGGAGCGTAGCCTGGACAAAGTTCTCTTCTCTGACACCGCAGTCAGAGAGCCCAGATCCAGCCCCACAATGTCCCTGGACTTACGGATCAGTTTGTTGAGTCTGTTGGCGTCCGCTGCCTTCAGCCTGTTTTCAGGTTTTTAAAACCATTTAGAGAATATGCAGATTTAATTCCGTTAGGGATGTTGTTCCACTCCTCTCCACCGGTATAGAGGAATGTACTTCTGCCAACATCTTATGCCCAGGTGGATTATGACATGATGGCATGGCATGGTCACATAAAGAGCCCCCCCCTCACAGCGCACATACCAGTATGCAGTATCCAGAATAACTAAGACACATTCACCTGACTCTCAACAGGATTTACAGCACAGCCACCTGAACACTCCAAAGCCAACAGCACAATAACGAGAAATAAATTCACCTGGATCTGGGTCCAAAATGTACTTTTTTGTCCACCAGTCAAATGGCTAGTGAATGTTAACATTTTACCAGCCACTCAATAGATAGATAGACCATTGTGGGGGTTTTGGATGGTGAGTGAAGCAAATCTACATGCAGCCACTTATATTACCAGCATTTGGCTGGTGGCTGGTGCTAATTTTGGACAGTGTCTCAATAACACAGGATTTACAGCACAGGTACACTCAATTAAAGCAAAAAGCACAATTACCCTCTAATTGCCCATAAACGTATGGAACATTGGTCAAAATAAGGGATCATTTTGGTTCTGCCCTTCAAGAACGGGATTCTGGTGACTCACCCAGCTGGTTGCTCGTGGAGCCCTTGGGTGGGATCCTATCTCTTATGAGCACATAAGAGATAGGATCACATCACATAAGCACCTTAAGCAGCTTGTAGCACCACATGGATGTAATATTGAATGTTGATGTTTCTGTTGTTGTCTTTTGTTTTCTCTGTCCGAGCTTGTTCGTGTGTTTTGTTTGTGTACTGTTAAGAAACAATTTAAATAAAATATTGGGGGGGGGGAAAGAGCAACAGAAATAGCGGATGTGATAGATAAAATAATTACATTCCCTCAAAAAAGAAAAGAAAAAAAGTTATCATTTTGTCCTGGGCAAGAGGTATGGTGGGTTTCATTTCAGAGCTCCGGTTTGTTGGATTTAACATCAAACGTGTCTGTTGTTGACCTAATTGAGGTGTAGTTACACCTGCATGCAACATGTGTTTATTGTTTATAATTTATTTCACTCTGATCAGATTGTTGAATTCAACAGCTATTTTACCAATGCTGGCATTGTGTGGTTACTATGGGCCGAACAAACTAACTAACGTATGCAACTCACACCATAAGCCACTTTGACCGCGGCACGGCATGATTGTTGGTACAACCCTTCTGAAACTGCTGATATCACAACAGTCTCAAGAATTGACACAGAATGGTGCAAAAACAACAACTTTGGTCAGCAGAAAAGTATCTCAGAATGCAACACGTCTGTCAGTTTGGTAGCGGGTTAACACAGAGCTGAAAGCTGATACCTACCCAGTATTAGCTCTGGCACCAACCCTTCTGAAACTGCCGATCTCACAACAAGAATTTACACAGAATGGTGCAAAAACAACAACTTTGGTCAGCAGAAAAGTATCTCAGAATGAAAAACACGTCAAACCTTAAGGCGGATGTCACTTTGGTAGCCGGTTAACACCGAGCTGAAAGCTAGCTATACCTACCAGGGTGGGAATTACATGGAGGCCTCCATTGCTCCTCCTTCTGGCCGTGATGCCCTGCTACCAGCCTGCTACTGTCAGTTGCTTTAAAAATATCAGTGGTCTCAGTTTAATGGGCAAAGGATGTGTAATTGGCTAATTTTAACACACATTTCTGACAAATCACTCTTCACGATGTCAATAGAGCAATTGCCTTTGTGCCCTGGCATGTGGCCTTATTGGTCTGACGTTCCATTCCCACCCTGTTACCTATCCAGAATTAGTCTGGTGTTCCAGTAAAGTGCTCAGTGAGTGTAGCTATAATGCCAGGGCAGCTTCTGTTTTGGCTTTGCACATTCATTGCAGTGGACTCCATTGTGTATTTGAGTTGAGGTTTGCCAAAGTGGATACTTCAAACAGCACTTCTGAGAAAGCCTACACTCGACAGAACGCCGTAGCCCTCTTTCCCCATTTTCTTCTCTAGCACATATTACATTTTTAATTTTCAAAAAAATATTGACTACTATTACTGGACTGGCTATATTAGTCGTTTAGCTGCTGGTGGTGGGGATGGGGGCGGGTGTTCAACCACCTTTTCGAGGCACTTCTAACATTAGAAAATAACATTTGAATCTATAGGCCTAATTATTTCATGGGAATATTAACACAGGTACACTAATCTATTATTGACCTAATTATTAATGAGGATATGAATAGATGATTAAAAATGCTGTGAAAATGCTTATGTCAGCATGCATTTTCAATTAACTTATGAGCTGTTCTTGTTCTTGTTGAGTGCAAAGTGGGGGTTTTCTAGGTGTGAAAAGGGCAGAGGTGTTTAGGCCCTTTTGGCAGCAGAGATAGGCAGGTTTCCTCTTGAAGCAAACAGCAGTTGTTGTTAGCAGCAGTTGCCTTAAATGAAAGCTAAGAAGGTCCCCTTTAAAATAGGACCAAAAACAATAGTACAAAATATTGAAAAATGCCCTGACCTAAACCCAGGATATGCACCAGCGTCTAAAATGCAATTTACTTTAGGGGTGGTTCACTTCACCAGCTGGGGTAACACTTTACTTGGATAGTCCGTCTACAGATAGTCTACAGAGTATTAGTAACGTTTCAACAGCTTATTAGTTGACATTCAACAATTGATCAATAACTTCATCTGTAGATGTTTAACAGATGATCTATAGAGTATATATGACAATTCAGGAACATAGTCTACAGAGTATTAGTAACATTTCAACAGCGTATTAGTTGACATTCAACAATTCATCAATTCAGCTTCATCTGTAGATGTGTAACAGATGATATATAGAGTATTATGTCACACTTCATAGAGTAGGCTATATGTGACAATTCATGAACATAGTCTACAGAGTAGGCCTATCAGTAACGTTTCAACAGCTTATTAGTTGACAGTCAACAATTCATCAATTCAGCTTCATCTGTAGATTTTTAACAGATGATCTATAGAGTATTTTGTGACACTTCATGAACATAGTCTACAGAGTATTAGTAACGTTTCAACAGCTTATTTGTTGAAATTCATCAATTCAGCTTCGTCTGTAGATGTTTAACAGATGATCTATAGAGTATATGTAACAATCCTGTTTCTTCTGTGTTGTAGATTCTTCTCCTCTGGGCATCGCCACCCCTTCCTCACCTGCCTGGACATCTGCTGTACTGCTTGTCTGTCAGCCCGTCTGACTGCTCGGCCTGGATCACAAACACCGCATGGCTTCCAGCTCCCATCCATCTTATCATTTACATCCCCTTGACCACCATCGTTTTGCAAATAAACCTTTTTATCTCCACTCACCTCATGTCTGTGTCCCCCTTTGGGTCCAAGTTAGCGGTAAAAGTCTGTAGATGTCTGTACATTAGTTGAACTTGAATCACTCACTGAACAAACCATGAGTGGAGTACGAGTATTGCCTTGTCCATGTAGTGCATTCATAAACCCGTTGCTCTTACCACAGAATTTCAACTACATCATGTAAACGTTACGTTGACCATCACTTGCATAACCACTAAACATCTGTACATTTTCATTTGGACTATCCAAGTAAAGTGAAAACTAGTTGACAGTCTAGAAATTCACCTACATATATATGGAACTTGATTCTTGCATAACCACTAAACATCTGTAGATTTTCATTTGGACTATCCAAGTAAAGTGAAAACTAGTTGACAGTCTACAGGCTATTTATACCCATGCTATTTATGAAAACGTTAACTGTACAGATGACGCAGAGTTACAAAGTTGTACAAAAAGTTTATTTCTCCACACACATACTGTAACTTAAAAAAGATGGACTGATGGATGGATTTAGTCAAAACAAAATGGTATGAGGCCAGCAATACATGCCTTAGGCTATTACACTTAATTCTAACACTTAAGTCTTAATTTCACACACCTGCTTAAACAGTGAGGGGACACATCCTAATGATTAGCCTAGTCCCAGGTCATCACTATACTTTTTTGCTTTGGACGAACCGGGTCGTCCAGCAGAACTCCCACAATGGCTGAAAGCCGCACCACACCACAGCACAGTGCAACATTCAAGTAAGCCAGCAGCACGGTAGGGGAAAGGGGTGGGATTGGTGGACCTGAAGCATTACTGACTTCCAACTTTGTCTTCGTAGAGAGCTGGTTTGAGCCCAGACGTGTCTAGATTTTAACCCCGTTTTAACAGTGTTTAAGCCAAACAACCTGGCTAAGGTTAGGCAAGTAAAACAACTTGGTTGGGTTTAGGCAACCATAACCCTTTAGTTGCCTAACCTTAACCAAGTTGTTTTGCTTGCCTAAACCCAACCAAGTTGTTTTACTTCCCTAACCTTATCCAGGAAATTTGACAGCCTTTTCAACTAGGAAACGATGTCGACCAGGCTCGCATTACCTTGCAGGCCAGCCAGTGGGCAGGGAGAAGGAAGGATCTGCATAGTCACGCCGAGGGAACTAGACAAATCATCAACATAGGGAATAAGAACACGTTGAAACTTGTCACCCTTAACAAAGCACATGAACAATCCAAATCCACATTGAACGACAATCCAAATAATAGCCAACTTAAAAAAAAATAATAATATAAAAAAAAAAAAAGCAGACACAAGATTGTGTGTGAAGTGTCACTCTATCGGGTGTAAAACGGCAGCATTTCTTTCTTCTTCTTCATTGCCATGGGAGTTCTGCTGGACGACCCGGTTCGTCCAAAGCAAAAAAGTATAGTGATGACCTGGGACTAAGCTAATCATTAGGATGTGTCCCCTCACTGTTTAAGCAGGTGTGTGAAATTAAGACTTAAGTGTTAGAATTAAGTGTAATAGCCTAAGGCATGTATTGCTGGCCTCATACCATTTTGTTTTGACTAAATCCATCCATCAGTCCATCTTTTTTAAGTTACAAGTATGTGTGTGGAGAAATAAACTTTTTGTACAACTTTGTAACTCTGCGTCATCTGTACAGTTAACGTTTTCATAAATAGCATGGGTATAAATAGCCTGTACTTTTCACTTTACTTGGATAGTCCAAATGAAAATCTACAGATGTTTAGTGGTTATGCAAGAATCAAGTTCCATATATATGTAGGTGAATTTCTAGACTGTCAACTAGTTTTCACTTTACTTGGATAGTCCAAATGAAAATGTACAGATGTTTAGTGGTTATGCAAGTGATGGTCAACGTAACGTTTACATGATGTAGTTGAAATTCTGTGGTAAGAGCAACGGGTTTATGAATGCACTACATGGACAAGGCAATACTCGTACTCCACTCATGGTTTGTTCAGTGAGTGATTCAAGTTCAACTAATGTATTCTGAGAATATGTTCATGGACTGTTATTACTCTATAGAGTAATATAGTAATATAGAGTAAAAGGTTTATTTGCAAAACGATGGTGGTCAAGGGGATGTAAATGATAAGATGGATGGGAGCTGGAAGCCATGCAGTGTTTGTGATCCAGGCCGAGCAGTCAGACGGGCTGACAGACAGCAGATGTCCAGGCAGGTGAGGAAGGGGTGGCGATGCCCAGAGGAGAAGAATCTACAACACAGAAGAAACAGGATTGTTACATATACCGGTACTCTATAGATCATCTGTTAAACATCTACAGACGAAGCTGAATTGATGAATTTCAACAAATAAGCTGTTGAAATGTTACTAATACTCTGTAGACTATGTTCATGAAGTGTCACAAAATACTCTATAGATCATCTGTTAAACATCTACAGATGAAGCTGAATTGATGAATTGTTGACTGTCAACTAATAAGCTGTTGAAACGTTACTAATAGGCCTACTCTGTAGACTATGTTCATGAATTGTCACATATAGCCTACTCTATGAAGTGTGACATAATACTCTATAGATCATCTGTTACACATCTACAGATGAAGCTGAATTGATGAATTGTTGAATGTCAACTAATACGCTGTTGAAATGTTACTAATACTCTGTAGACTATGTTCATGAATTGTCATATATCCTCTATAGATCATCTGTTAAACATCTACAGATTAAGTTGATTTGATGAATTGTTGAATGTCAACTAATAAGCTGTTGAAACGTTACTAATACTCTGTAGACTATCTGTAGACGGACTATCCAAGTAAAGTGTTACCCAAGCGGGTAACTGTGTCACAGCTACCACTAAGGAATGGCTATCATAGCAAAATATGATCTGCAGACATGTGTCTTATCAAAAATTATAAGCAAGTTTTGCCACCTTGAGTGGTACCGGAATCTGGTCTGGCCCATGGACTATAGTGGAAATTCTGATTATCTGAGAAACTATATTGGCTGGTGATCAAAAAAGTTAATTGCAAGCCCTACAGTTAACTCTAGCATCTCAGCACTTTGCTACTCTGTCGTCTGTGGGAGAGTAGAATATGTTTGGTCCTGATCCATGGTGGCTGGGCTGAGGCTCTGGTAGGTGGGGTCTGGCTTCAGAGTAGAGTATGTTTGGTCCTGATGATCCATGGTGGCTGGACTGAGGCTCTGGTAGGTGGGGTCTGGCTGGGATGTGGATGCTGGAGGCCAGTTCTCATAGCTGACACTCTGCAACAAACAATATGAAGTTCACCAAGGTGACAATGCAGGACAGCACAACTGATAAAACAGTCATGGAAACAGTCCATCTTGCATGTATCCTACGAGCCTGTTAAACCATCACATGAACTCACATCCTGTTTCGTTCTGTGCATCAGTCTGACCTCCAGCTCGCCCGCAGTGATTTCCAGAAATTACAAAGTGCACTGACCAATCACCTGACCTGCCTCATAGTTGACAATGTAACTGGCTCCCGAAGAAACGGGGTAATGTAATAACATTACCTCTGCCTATAATAACTGCCATAAACGTGCAGTTATTGCAGAAAGAGACTCAATAACAAGAACAAGGAGATGGATTAATTTCTCAAAGTCATAATGGACAGAGTGAAAGGACTTGATTTGAACTATCTGCCTGAGTTGGAAGAAGCTTCCCTTTACAACAGAGTTGATCTGCCGGTCGAATTTCAGGGCAGAGTTGAATAACAAACCAATATTCTTAAGCAGTGCAGCCGCTTCTATAAGTGACTTTGTGTGTTTGTGGTGAGATTTGTCTGCACTGAGATTTGGGGGAGACTGGCTCGAGGCGACAAGGAAGGGGGCGTGTGACCCCGCCCCCAGCTCCCTGGTCTGCACAGACAGCTGAGGCACAGGCGTAGAGAGAGAGAGAGAGTGAGTGAGTAATAACTTGTCTCGATGACGATAGCATTTCAAAGTCAGTAATGGACACACGCACACATGCATGACACATTCACGCACACTATAACGCGCACGCATCATTTAAGATACGCCTGGAAATTAATGGCGAATTCATTTCCTCATTGGCGAGACTTTGGCACGCTATGGAGAGAGCGCCCCAAAACATGCACGCCTGCGCGCAAACACAGTTGGACAAGGTTTGGAACCACTGCCCTAAGTGAACCTTCAGTCTCATTACCTGCACTCCTTGACCTTGTTGACTCTATAATATGAGATAACCTGGAGTAAAGGTGAGGTGATTTCCCTGAACCAACACACATCTCAATCAGACTGAGCAGGGCTTTGTTTGGAAAAAACAAAGGTATGAAATACCTAGTCCTATGCTAGGGATGGGCATTTTAAGCAATTTAAATACTCGAGTACTCTCCTTTTATTATGAACGAGTGCTCGAGTACTCGTGCTACATTGACTACATTGAACTACATTGAAGCTATCCCCAGAGAAATGTAGCAAGCTAAGCTACGAGCAACATGGCAAAAGCAGCTTGCTACATCAAAGCTACTTTTTTTCTCACATTGAATCAACTTCATGTCAAAGAACAACTTTCCACCAAACAAATAGGCAGGCAAAAGAAATCTCATTTTGATTGTTTATAAAACACACTGAAACTCTCACTGGCACAATATTAAAAAACAGACAATAAAACCGGAACGTCTTCTTCATCACTGCCAGTGGCTCCCTCTGGCTCTGCCATCTTTCAAAGTTCATTGCTGATGTGACTTCGCCAGTACATGACATATTTTGCCCTACCCTTAACCAATCGTCCTTCTTCATTGCCTAAATCCAACCCAATCAGAGGCAGAGTAGTGCCGGGTCTTGCTGCAAAAGAGGCAAGGATGCTAAAAAGCAAGGATGAGACAACAACACTTGTTGTCCGTCATAATGGAATTTGAAGTGCTTTTTTGGCTACACAGGCACACTTGACATATGCAATGTCTGCAATGTTTAATCCAAACCGCAGCAGAAATCTCCACTGCATGCTTTGCTCATGGATTTTCTCTGGCGAGTAGCTTGTAGC